>NW_004955442.1:15808545-15825390 GCF_000276665.1 Chinchilla lanigera | reverse complement strand
CAATGATCCTCCTGCCTCAGCCTCCCCAGTGCTGGGATTACAGGTGTTCACCACCACACCAGGCTTATTTATTTATTTATTAGTACCAGAACTCAAACTCAGGGCCTCCTGCTTACCAGGCAGGCGCTGTGCCACTGAGCTACATCCCCAGCCCACGTGTTGTCTTAAATAATAAAGTGAAAATTACCACTTGCTGGTAGGATGAGTATGTTCACATTTTCTCAATGAATTATTACCTCTACAAACATGACATCTTGAAATTAAAATGATAAAAAAAAAACAAGAACATGGCATTTTCAAAGTAAATCAAGCATTAAAATGAAGCACAGAAGGGCCAGTCCCTCAGTTCTTCAGAATAAGCATATCTCAAGATTGGTTAGGTGCAAGTAATGAAAAAAAGTCTAGGACAGAGGTGCACGGTGGTGCACATCTGTAATTCCAGCTACTGACAAGAAGCATAACCCAGCTAGGGCACTTTGGCCAGATCAGGTTTCAAAAGGAGGTGGGGAGTAGGATTGTCGTGATGTAGTTCAGTGGTAGAGCACTCCTGGGTTCAATCCCAAGTGTGTGTGTGGGGGGGGCATCTAGGCTAACACTAGGTTCTGTAGCTTGGAGAGATACAGAACAATGAAGGATCACTTTTCATCTGTGAGACAGCAGAGCTGGCTAGAAAGCCTCAGAACTCAAACAAGGAAGCTGAGGGTTCAGGATAAAGGAATTTAGAAGTTTTGCTGTTGAGAAGCCACTTCAATTTTCTTCTCACCTGAGACATTTTCCTTGCGACAGCAAAGTATAATAGGCGATAAAGACTGCAGTGTTGTTTTTTCACACTGTCAATGAATGTTCTTCAAAGGCTGGGGTAGTACCAGGCTTAGACCAGGGTTTCCACTGAGTGTATTACTTCACCTTTTTGCAGGGAAAAAAAATCCCAACCCTTAGAAGGCTGACACAAGGAGACCACTGTGAGTTCAAGGCCAGCTCCAACTACATAGTGAGACCCTGTCTCAAAAAAGTCATTTAGTGAACCTCCTCTTCCTTGAAAAAATTTTAATTTTTCACAATTTCTTCCTCCTTTTGTCCATGGCATTACTGTAACTGACTATGTTCTACTATGCTTGCAGTGGTCCTCCACCATGCTGAAGACTTACTAGGAGTTTATATGGAGAAGTCAAGCACCTTAGGAAAAACACAAGCTACAGTTCAGTGGGGGAAATAAGCACCCTACAAAAAGATAAATAAAAGACTTACTTAACTATTCATATTAGTAGGGGCTGGGGATTTAGCTCAGCGGCAAAGTGCCTGCCTGGCAAGCGCAAGGTCGTGAGTTCGGTTCCCGGTACCGGAGAAAAACCAAAAAACCAAAAAAAAAAAAAACTATTCATATTAGAACCTGCTTTGTTGTAAAATCAGGTAGAAACTCCAGGTGTGAGATAGGCTGCCCACTGCCCCCACCTGGCCAAATGTCCTTTTGCTTATGACATCAACTATCCACATCACTGCCATGAAGTCACCAGCCTAGAGGCTCTCACTGTCCACTGCATGTGGTAGAGGATTTGTGTAACTTGCACAAGGCCCTGGATTCAATATACAGCACCACAGAAATGAATTTTCCTTTTTAAATCCCTCTTGTTCTCGAACAATTTGGAAATGTAAATGACATGGTGTTCACAGTGGTTACCTCTGGGTTGTAAGATTACTGGTGTTTCTAATCTTCTTGCTTAGTGTCTTAACTTCTCCAGAAAACAAATAGACATGTTGCTTTTGTCATAAGAAATTTGCTGTTAATGCTGAGGATTTAGTGGTAGAGTGCTTACACACACATCTCTGGGTTCAATACCCAACACCACAAGAAAAAAAAAAAAGAGAAAATTACTTTCAATTAGCACAGTTCTCTCCAGTTCTGACTATACACATGTGTGAGCTAGTGAGAGTAAAAGTTTGGTTTAAAATAACTGTTATTCAAACAAAATGGTTCGCAACCAACCAAGTCACAACCACATCAGGCCAAAAAGAAAACATCTTAGTTCTAGGTGCCCAATGGGACCATGTAATGGCGTTAAGGTTATGTCAAGCTTTCAAAAACTCAGTTTCATCATCTTTTTAAAAATGAACTTGCCTGGTTTGCTTCCTGTGCAGCAGTACAGCTAGTGGCTTGCACTCAGCCAGACTGAGGGTCCTGATCTTCATAGGTGACCCCCATTTCAACCTTCCCAGTGTGGCCAACTGCTGGTTACACTGCTGTGACCTATTACCTCCTAAAGATGCATCCTGACATCTCCACACTCATAAAGGAATCCAGTGTCTTAAGGAATGTGACAAAAATCTTAAGAGTTCAAAAAAAATGACCAGGCCGGGCATGGTGGCGCACCCCCGTAATCCCAGCACTCAGGAGGCTGAGGCAGGAGGATTGTTGTGAATTCAAGGCCAGCCTGGGCTACAAAGTGAGCTCAAGGCCAGCCTGAACTGCATAGTGAGACCCTGTCTCAAAAAGACCAACAAATAAATACATAAACAAAAAAAGTGACCATAAAGCACAAATGAAAGTCAGGTACATCACTGATAGAGGGAAACTTGTCTCCTAACTTACAAAAGTGTGCGAGACCATTAGAGCACTTTGTGTGGAGAGGCTCTTGTGAGAGGGTAGTGACTGGCCAAAAACCTTTAGTTCAAACATCTGCATCAGAGAAATGCCTCAAAAAAAAAAAAACAGAGCCAGGCATGGTGGCTCACGCCTGTAATCCCAGCACTTGGAAGGCTGAGGCAGGAAGATCGTTGCAAGTTTGAGGCCAGCCTGGGCTACAAAGTGAGCTCAAGGCCAGCCTGAAGTGCATAGCGAGACCTTGTCTCAAAAACAAAAACAAAGAAATGCCTCATTTCCTTCAGCACTACAAACACATTAAAATAACTTCCACTAGAAGCTTCAGTAAATAAAAGTTTCCTTTCATGCATCTTACAATTAATTCAGAACCAAGGGAGATTTTTTTCACTGCTTGGGAAAAGATATCATTAGGGCACCCCAAAATGGGTGTGGATGTGTGGGTGTGTGCGTGTGCGCGCACACACACACGCAGGGGATTCAACCCAGGAACTGCCCCCAACTTCAGTTTTGTTTTTTTTGCAGACAGCGTCTCACTGAAGTTGCCTAGACTGATGGCCTCAAACTTGCCAATCCCTCCTGCCTCTTCTTCCAGAGTAGCTGGAATTACAGATGTATACCATCACACCTCACACCTGGCTCCAAACCAGTGCCCTGAAAAGAAATACTTATCAGTATACTCTACTCAGCAAATTGTTGCCTTTCTAAGGCTTTGCAGAAAGCTGAAAAAGTTCCTTACTTCTGCTACCACTTGATTTTGTATTCCACAATTCACATTTAGGTTTCTTAAATTCCCATTTGGAAGGACAGAGAGAGGAAAACTGAGAAGTTGAGGTTGCTGGCCTACTAAAATACTTTTTTTTTTCTTTTCTTCATTACTTGGTACCAGGAATTGAACTCAGGACCTTCCGCTTGCCAGGCAAGCACCTGTGCTGCTGAGCTATATTCCTGGCCCTAAAATACTTTTTTTTTTTTTTTAAACAAAATTCAAAAGAAAAACATCACCATGGTTCAACCTTATCAAAATGTATTTTCACTTAGTATGCAGGACTAACATCAATTGTTATTTATACCCAACAGTACATTATAAAGCTTAAAACCTCTGCCAATTATTCTGTCTTGAAAACTAACATCAACTATTTATAACCAACACGGCACATTATAAATATTAACACCTCTGCCAGTTATTGTCTTGGAGAGCAAATGACTGTAAATTAACACTGGATTACAAGTGCCACCAGAACTGCTTTGGAAACATGATTAGGCTGTACAAAGACATCACAAATCCAACAACACCCAGTGCAGCCAAAGCCAATTCTATGGCTCTGAAATGGCTTTGAACACCGGTGTCAGGCAAGATTACTAGATGCTCACTTTGTGCTCTGCCTTCACGCATGTCAGTGCCAAGAGCACTAACTGAGTCCGTATGGACGGAAGACACGCGCATAACCAGAACAGAAACAGTTAAACGCAATGTCAAATAATTTCGAAGGGCGATTGGTTGCTTCCCTCCTGCTAGCCCCAGCAGGCCCCCTATTTAGTTCTCGCCCCGAAGGCAGCAGGCGTTCCAGGCTCCTCAGGACGATCATGGGGCTCCGGTACTTCTCCCAAAACTTGTCTCAACCACCGGTCCGCTTCGCTCTCCTCTCTGAGATAGCACCAGATGACCAGAGCCATAAGAGAGAAGCTGAGGGGCAGCACTTTCCACCAGGGCCGCTGCTGCCCCTTTCCGAGGGAATGCCCCACCGTCCAGTGAGATGGGTTGGCTTTGCTGGAGGAAAACTGAATGGGTCGGTTGGGGTCTTCCTCCTGGTCAACCGGAGGCTGGCCGCGAGCAGGGCCACTAGGCGGTAGATGCAGGCTTCGAGAAGCCCAGCCCACCAGCCTCAACGCCCGAGCTGCCCTAAAAGAGGGAAAGTAGTGAGCGCTCTTCCCGTCCGCTTCCTCCCACCCGCTTTTTCTCGCCCTATGCTTCCCACCCTCAACCTGCCTAGACCTCACGTGGCTCACCCGGCCGCGGGAGGACACAAGACCATGTTCATCTTGCCCTCAGCTCTGTGCTCGGCGTGCCGCAGCACGTCACTTCCGTCGCACAGAACCGGAAGTTGGACGCCATACTAGCGCTCGGCTCACGACTACAAAACGTGAGCCTAGCCGCGCAACGGAAATTACGTAATGCCTGTAAACGCGCTTCCGTGTCAGGCCCCGCCCTGGCGCCCACAAGAGTATGCCGGGAAGTGTAGTTTTTCATCCCACCCTGGTGAACCAAGCCACGTGGCCCGTGGCCACAGGTGAGGAGTGAGTGGCCGCGGTCCTCGGACGAGGTCGGCTGGGAGCGTCCTGCACCAGCGTAAAGCCCTTCGGGGTGAGAGCCTGACACCCGCTTTCCCGTGGCCTTGGGAATGGATGCCCTTCTGTGTCTTCTTCTCAGGACCATCAGCCTCTGTGGGACCTCTTCTGGGTCCCCAAGGAGCGTGATTTTTCCACTTGATGGGGGCCCACTCCGCACGTGGCCTCCTGCCCAGCCCGTGTCTTAGTAATGCCAGCTGCCCGAAGGCCGGGCCAGGCTTCGACGAGCCTTGACACCGTCCCTTCTGGGCGAACGCCGCTGCGTGCCGAAAGGACTTCGCGCCCACTTGCACTGTCCCATGTCCCCAGAAGACATATATGCCCTTGGGACGGATAGGCCGGCACTGTCCACAGACTGCTTGGGCATTCCAGTTACGTGACAGCCTCTGGGAGGAGCACCATGGAGGTTCGTGTGCCTGGCGGTCTGTTCTGAACGGAAGCTGTGGTTTGGGGACATACCATCGTCAGAATCAGCCGTACTGAATATGATCTTATTGTAGTGGCCACCTGTAGGCAGTGAAATAGATTAAAACTCTTAATGGCTGAGCTTCGGTTAAAACCCTTAACAAAAGATTTCCAGTTAAAGGCATCAGACTCTCAGGAGGCGGTCATAAAACAGCAATACATCTTTTGATATAAAGCCCATGCCTTCCTCCCAGAGTAGTGACCCATCTTCTCTAAAAGATAAGTGTAGCTGGGTGGGTTGTGCAAGCCTGTAATCCTAGCACTTGGGAGCATGAGGCAGGAGGATCACCATGAGTTCAAGGCCAATTTGAACTACATAGTGAGACCTTGGCTCAAAACAAAACAAGTCAAAATAGGTGTAGACCTCCTTATCAAGTTATCTAAAGCTAAAGGCCAGAGGAAATGGTCTTGTCAAACTTGCAAATGTAAACTGTTCAATACTGTACCTCAATAGAGGTGCTCCCTGAAGATCTGTAAGGAGCCATATGATCCAGGAAAAGACATTCTTCAGATAATCACATTTGCTATCTAGAACCCTGGCTTTTTAAAAATATCCTCAAACCCTCATGAAAACCCCAGTCTGTCACCCTCATTACACAATTCATCTCTTGGAAAACTGAAACTCTGCCCAGTCTCTTTGGGTAGCATATCTTGATCTAAATAAACTTTCCTCTTTTCTACATTCCTTGGTAAATTCTTTTACAAACTGGTCCTCTGAATGCCATCTCACAAGGCACTGATGTATACTTATGTCACAAAAAAACTGCAGTTCATCCTGTTGTACACACACCTGGGCATACCACAGACAGTGCCTTAGACCAAATACAAAAAGTAAAAATGCCTTTATTACTGGAGTTCTGGGATGTAATGGACTCTTAGAGATGCTTTTAGGTTCTTGGTATCCTGAACAAAGAATTGGTTGGTTAAGACAACCGCAAAAAGTACTGAAGTGAGGTTTTGCATTTGTTAAAGGTATTAAAGATAGGAAAAGAAGTGTACTCTGCGGGGTGAGAGTGCGCCACTGGGAAATGAGAAAACAGTGGTTCAGCCTGGGACATAGCTCAGTGGCTCAGTGCCTGCCTGGCAAGTGCAAAGTTCTGAGTTTGATTCCCAGTACCAAAAAAAAACCCCTGATCCCCCAAAAATGTGGAGCTCACCCCCAATAACTCACAGGCACCTCGTGGCCTCTAGAGAAGGCAGGAGGCCCTTTGCAGCAAACTGGAACTTGAATTTCTCCAAATGCTGGGAAACAGGAAGTTGTGGAAATTTTAATTTGATTTAGAAAATAAAATATAGAATTTCTTTTTTTTTTTTTTTGCACAAATTTTGAGGTTTTTATTGGTACAGTGTGCCCTTGATACCATTAGATAATAATACCTAAGTGACTATACTTGCAATCTTATTGGTTGATCATAATTTTGACTCACTTTGTACCCACCTCATGATTTTGCTCTAAAACTTCGAGAGGTAGGTTCATTGGCAACCCATTCAGGACTCCTCCTGTTATAGGCAGCTGAGTTAGATAGAAATATTATAGGCAGTCAGACAGGGTCAGGCCTGCAAAGGAATGAGTGCAGAAGATGAGATACCTTGCAACTGTGGGGGAGACAGACACCTCCAGCTGTGGGCCAGACCTCAAGACAAAGAATATAACCAATGCATCCACATACCTCCCTAAGGGTAAACATTAGGGATTGATATTCCAAGTAGGTCTCTATCACCTTGAGAAACTCAAGAAGAGTCACTAACTCAACCCCCTATAGGAAAAGCCCCTGTTTTGTATTCTTACCCACTTGCTATGTGACTCGCCTCCCTATTTGATCCAATATAATCAATTTTACCTGAGCAATTATGCTTTTAATCTTATTGGTTGACCATAGTTTTGTCCCATCTCATGCCCACCTAGTGAGTTCCCATGTTTCCCACCTTGGACCCACCTCATCTCATGGTTTTGCTCCATAAAATTCCCTAGGATAGACAGATTCCTAGGCAACCCACTTGGTCCCCTTTCTGTCCCTCTCTCAGATAGAAGTTTTTTTTTCCCTCAGTAAATATATTCTGCTCTTAACCTCCGTTGTCCCTAAAATTCATTCCTGGATTTTAGAGAACGTGAACTCCTAGCTGGGTGTGGTGGCGCACTCCTGTAATCCCAGCACTTGGGAGGCTGAGACAGGAGGATCATTGAGAGTTCGAGACCAGCCTGGGCTATAAAGTGAGCTCAAGGCCAGCCTGAACTGCATAGCGAGTCCCTGTCTCAAAAAGGAAAAAAAAAAAAAAAAAAAGAACATGAACTCCTGCCAGATATCTTTCAGGTGGGGAGTTTCTTTCCTTTATATCACTGTTTCTCAGGACCTATTTCTATTCCCCATTTCCCCATTCCTATTCCCCATTCCTTTTCTCCAGTAAATTTTCCTACTGTTAACTTCCACTGTTCCTTAGAATTCATTATTCAAATTCGGGGGACTATGTGCTCAGCCTATGTGACATCTAGCATTTCCCCTATATCAATAACGTTAATCAAGCCAGGCATGGTGGCACATGCCTGTAATCCCAGCATTCAGGAGGCTGAAGCAGGAGGACTGTTGTGAGTTTGAGACCAGCTTGGGCTACAAAGTGAGCTCAAGGCCAGCCTGAACTGCATAGCGAGACCCTGTCTCAAAAAGAAAAAAACAAAAAACAAAAACTGTTGGGAGCTGCTGGAGTTGGTTGTTGGTCCTGTGTGTGAGGGTGGGACAGAGCCAGAGTGCCTCAGGCAGTCAAGCTATCTCAGTATTGAAAAAAGTTATCCTGCTTGGACAATTACAGTCTTAGTCGCTAGGCAACATTATCTCTCATGATACTACTTTGCAAGTGTATAAAATAAACACCCCTACTGCTGAGGTCAGTCCTCGTGCTCATCAGGCAAGAGGTACCTCCACCTGACCCTGGCTACTGTCTCTTGTCCTTATTTTCTAAATCCTCTCCTCGATTTTCTCCCGGGAAATACCGAGAGACCACTGACTCCCACAAAAAACCAACATTAATCATGGAGAATTTGTAACTGTTCATGATATATATGACTTCTTTTCCCATTCCTCTCCTCTCCCTTCAACCCCTCTTCCCCTCCTTATTTACAAAAGCTTTATTCCATTTTTTGCTTCTTTTTTTTCTTGTCCCTTCCTTTCATTTCCCCTCTTCCCTCCCTTGCTCTTCTTATTTGTACATTTTCTTCCAATTACCCAATATCTAGCATACATTTTTTTTTTTTGTCTTTTTGAGACAGGGTCTCATTATGCAGTTCAGGCTGGCCTTGAGCTCACTTTGTAGCCCAGAATGGTCTTGAACTCACAACGATCCTCCTGCTTCAGCCTCCCAAGTGCTGGGATTACAGGCATGCGCTACCAAGCCCAGCTCCTATTTTACATTTTGGTCTTTATTTACACTTTTGGTTTCTTGCACCAGAGAAACAATGCAGTGTTTAAATATGTGTGTCCAGTTTATTCACTTAAGTGTACAGTCTCAAGATCCATCCATTTAGCTAGAAATGTCTCAAACTTATCCTTATTTATGGCTAAGTAGTATTTCCTTGTAAAAAAGAAAGCATCAGCTTTATCAGTTCATCAGTTGATGGGTCTTTGGGCTGTTTCTAAGTTTGGCTATTACAAACTGTGCTACTATAAACATGGGTGTGCATATATTGCTGCAGTATGATGCTTTTAATTCTTTCTGGAAAATACCAAGAAGAGGAATAGCTCTAGTTTTAGTTTTTTGAGGAATCTCCACATTGATTTCCACAGTGGTTGTACCAGTCTACACTCCCACCAGCAGTAGAGAAGGGTTACTTTCTCCGTACCACCCTGCCAGCATTTCTTATTGGTTGATTTCTTTTCTTTCTTTTTTTTTGTTTAAAGTTTTGCTTTTTTGAAACAGGGTCTCACTATGCAGTTCAGGCTGGCCTCGAGCTCACTTTGTAGCCCAGGCTAGTCTCAAACTTGTAATATCTTCCTGCTTCAGCCTCCTGAGTGCTGGGATTATACATGTGCACCACTATACCCAGCCTTTTTTTTCTTTTCTAATCAGATTTTATTGGTACATTTTAGATATACATAATGATCACATTCATTATAGAGAATTTGTTCCTGTCCATGACAGTTTTTTTCCCCATTCCCCTAGCCTGCCTTCAAGCTCTCTTCCCCTCGACATTTACAAAAGCTTTGTTTCCATTTTTTCCTTCTTTTCTTGTTTTTTTTTTTACGTTTCCCTTCTTTCCTTTTCGATACCTCTCCTATATTCCTCTCCCCATTTCCATATTTTCTTCCTATTTCACAATACCTATTATACATTTTGGTCCTTATTTACACTTTGAATTCTCACAACAGAGAAACAATGCAGTCTTTACACGTGTATGTCCGATTTATTTCACTTAAGAGTATGGGCTCAAGGGCCATCCATTTACATAGAAATGTTTAAAGTCTATCCTTTTTTATGGTAGAGTGGTACTCCATTGTATAAAAACACCCCACATCTTTATCCATTCACCAGTTGATGAGCAGTTGGGCTGTTTCCAAGATTAGGTATCATAAACCACACCACTATAAACACGGTGTGCATATATTGCTGTGGTATGCTTTTAATTCTTTCCAGAAGATACCAAGAAGAGGAATAGCTGGGTTGTCTGGAACCTCTAGTTCTCTCTCTCTCTCTCTCTCTCTCTGTGTGTGTGTGTGTGTGTGTGTGTGTGTGTGTGTGTGTGTGTTGCCAGGGATCAAACCCAGGGCCTTGTGCATGCAAGGCAAGAACACTACCACTGAGCCACATTCCCAGCCCCTAGTCCTAGTTTTTTGAGGAATCTCCACCCTGATTTCCACAGTGGTTGCAACATCTACATTCCCACCAACAATGGAGAAGGGTTCCTTTTTCCCCACATCCCCTCCGCATTTGTTATTGATTTCTTGATGACAGCCATTCTTTCTGAAATGAGATGTAATCTCAGTGTTGTTTTAATTTACATCTCTCCAATGACCAGTGATGTTCAACATTTTTCATGTATTTATTTGCTGTTTCTACTTCTGAGATGTGTCTATTTATTTCAGATGTCCACTTTTGGAATGGGTCTTTACATTTGGGGGTGTGATTCTTTGGAGTTCTTTACATATTCTAGATAGTAGTCTCTTGTCTGAGGAACAATTGGCAAAAATTTTTCCCACACTGTAGGCTGTCTTTTCACTCTGTTGGTGGTTTCTCTTGCTATGCAAAAGCTTTTCAATTAGATGAGATCTCAATTGTTGATTCTTCATGATAGTTCCTCTGTGATCAGCATTTTCTTCATAAAGTCTTTGCCTACACCAATTTCTTCAAGAGTTCTACCTATTCTATCTTCCAGCAGATTTAATATTTCTGTTTAATATTTAGATCTTTGATCCATTTCCATTTTACTTAGTACATGGTGATACGTGAGTCCGGAGTTAGTCTTCTGCATGTAGAAAGCCAGTTTTTCCAGCACCATTTATTAAAGAGGCTGTCTTTCTTCCAGTGAAGGTGTTTGACACCTTTGTTAGAGATAAGGTGGTTGAGTGTGTTTGGAGTTGTTTTTGCATCTTCTACTCCATTCCATTGATCCTTGGGTCTGGGTTGTTGTTGTTTTTGTTTTTGACAGTACCATCCTGTTTTCTTTTTTTTTTTTTTTTTTTTTTTTTTGGTTTTTCTCTGGTACCGGGAACCGAGCTCACGACCTTGCGCTTGCCAGGCAGGCGCTTTGCCACTGAGCTAAATCCCCAGCCCCCTGTTTTCTTTTTTTATCATAATGCCTTTGTAGTATAATTTCAACTCAGGGAGTGTAATGCTCCTTGCCTTGCTTTGTTGCCTAGAATTGCTTTTGATAGTCTAGGTCTCTTCTGGCTCCAATGAATTTTAAGATTGTTTTATCTAATTCTGTGAGATATACTATTGGTATTTTGATTAGGATTGCATTAAATCTGTATAACAGTTGTGGAAGAATGGTCATTATCACGATATTGGTTATTTTTACCCAAGAATAAAGGATCTCTTTCCATTTTCTCATATCCTTTTCCATCTCCTCTTTCATTGTAGTTTTCAGTGTAAAGGTCTTCTACTTTTTTGTTAGATTGACTCCTAGGCATTTCATTTTTTTGGATGTTATTATGAAGTGTGTTATTTCCCTAATTTCTCTTTCAGTGTGTTTGTTATTTGTGTTCAGGAATGCTATTGATTTTTGAGTGTTGACTTTGTATCCAGCTATGCTACTGAATTTGGTTATTAAATCTAGAAGTCTTTCAGTGGAGTTTTTGGGGTCTTCTATGTAGAGATTCATGTGATCTGCAAGTAATGATACATTAACTTCTTCCTTTCCTATCACTATTCCTTTTATTTCTTTCTCTTGTCTAATTGCTCTGGCTAATGTTTCCAGAACTATATTGAATAAGAATGGCAATGGTGGACATTCTTGTCTTCTTGTTCTTGATTTTAAAGTGAAAGCTTTCAGTTTTTGTCCACATAGTATAATGTTGGCTGTTGGTTAGTCATAGATGGCTTTTATCAGATTTAGATAAAGACCTTCTATTCCAATTTTCTGTAGGTTTTTTTCTCATGAATGGGTGTTGTACTCTGTCAAATCCTTTTTCTGGCCGGGTATGGTGGCACACACCTATAATCCCAGCACTCAGAAGGTGAAGGCAAGAGGACCATTGTAAGTTCAAGACCAGCCTAGACTACAAAGTGAGCTCAAGGCCAGCCTGAACTGTGTAGTGAGACCCCGTCTCAAAAAGACAAAAAAACAAAACAAAACAAAACAAATTCTTTTTCTGCATCTGTTGAGATAATCATATATATATATTTTTGTCCTTGGCTCTGTTAGTATAGTGCTTTACATTTATCGATTTGTGTATGTTGAACCACCCCTGCATCCCTTGAATGAATCCTACTTGGACATAGTGTATCATCTTCTTGATGATTTGCTTCATTCTGTTTGCCAGTATCTTACTGAGGATTTTTGCATCTATGTTCATTACGGAGATTGGCCTATTGTACTCTTTTTTCATTGGATCTTTCTCTGCTTTTCGTATCAGGGTAATGCTTGCTTCCAGGAATGAATTTGGGAGTATTGATTCCCTTTCAATTTCATTAAAGAATTTGAGAAATAGTGGCATAGGTCTTCTCTAAATTTCTCATAGAATTCAACAGTGGGCCAGGTGTGGTGGCGCATGCCTATAATCCCAGCATTCGGGAGGCTGAGGCAGGAAGATCATTGCAAGTTTGAGACCAGCCTGGGCTACAAAGTGAGCTCAAGGCCAGCCTAGACTGCATAAAGAGACCCTGTCTCAAAAAATTAAAAAAAAAAGAATTCAACAGTGAATCTGTTATGGCTTAGGCTTTACTGTTTTGGTAGGTTTTTAATTACATTGGCAGTTTCATTGACTGATATTGGTTTATTTAGATTTTTTTTTGTCTTTTTGGGACAAGGTCTGGCTATGCAGTTCAGGCTGGGCTTCAGTTCACTTTGTAGCCCAGACTGGGCTTGAACTCACAACGATCCTCCTGCCTCAGCCTCCCAAGTGCTCGGATTATAGGCATGCACCACCATGCCTAGTTTTATTTAAAATTTTTATATCTTCTTGATTCAGCTTTGGTAATTCATACATATCTAGGAATCTGTCCATCTGTTGTCCATCTTGTCAGACTACAGGTGTTCAGGGCCAGGGATATAGCTCAGGGACACAGTGCCTGCCTGGCAAGCACAAGGTCGTGAGTTCTATTCCCAGTACCAAATAAATAAATAAATAAATAAAAAACAGGCTACAGGTTCTCAAAGTAGGTATTGACAATCTTCAGATTTCTGCAGGATCTGTTGTGATTTCACCATTGTCATTCCTAATTCCACGTATTTGAGTTTTTTCTTTCTTTTCTTGATAAGGTAAGTGAAGGGTTTATCAATTTTCTTTAATATTTCAAAGAACCAAAGAATCTTTCATCAATTCTTCCTATTTTTTTCTTAGTCTCCATTGCATTAATTTTTGCTCTGATCTTTATAATTTTCTACCTTGTTTCTCCTTTGGGCTTCACTTGCTCTTCTTTTTCTAGAAGCTTGAGATTCAACATTAGGCTGTTTATTTGAGCTTGCTCTGTTTTTCTGATATGGGAATTCACCACTTTAAATTTCCCTGTAGGATTGATTTCATTGTGTCCCATAAGTTCCAGTATGTTATACTGGCATTACTTTTAGTTGTGGAAACTCTAATTTTTTTTTTGAAACACAGTCTTGCTGTATAGTGCAGGCTGGCCTTGAACTCACTTATATAGTCCCAAGCTGGCCTCAAACTCATGGTGATCCTCTTACCTCAGTGAGGTAATCTCCCAAGTGAGATTACAGGCATGCACCACCCCACTCAGCACTAATTTCTTTTTAAATTCCATCTGTGACCCATTGGTTGTTCAAGGGGGTGCTATTTGATTTGTATGTGTTTATGGAATTTTGCGGTTTAGTTTGCCATTAATTTCCAATTTCATTGCACTATGGCCTGATAAGATGCATGGGATAATTTCAGTTCCTTTGCATTTACTTAAGCATGTTCTATGAGCTAGTATGTGGTGTATTTTGGAGAACATCCCATGTTCACCTAAGAAGAATATGTATTCTGATATTGCAGGGTGGAACACTATAGACATCTATTAAGTGCATTTGTTCAAAAGTTCAATTCAGTTCTGATATTTCATTGTTGCTTTTTGTATAGTTGCTCTATTTGTGACAGTGGAGTATTAGGTCCTCCATTACAAATGTATTAGTACTCATTTTTTTATATCCATTAATATTTATTTTGTATAACTGGGCATGCCAGTATTTGGTGTATATATATTTATGGTTGTTATCATTTCCTCTGGGGTTGTTCCCTTTACAAGTATGTAGTGACCTTCTTTTTCTCTCTTAATCACTCTTGGCTTGAAATCCACTTTACTTGCAAATAGATTAGCTACCCCTGCTTTTTTATAGATTCCTGTCACATGAAGTATTATTTTCCATTCTTTGACTTTGAAATTCAGTCTGTGAATTTCTTTTTTAGTTAAATGTTATTTCTTGTATGCAGCATATTATTGGATCTTGCTTCTTGATCCATTCTGCAAATCTGTTTGTTTTGATTGGTGAATTGAGACCATTTACATTGATGGTTATTACTGATATGTGTTGATTATCCTTGTCATGTTATTTTCCTGTTGTTGGTTCCCTCCCCCACCTGTTTAAATTACTTACCTTGCCTGGTAGATTCATTCTGTTGAGGTTCATGGAATTGTAGTCCTTGTTATCTCTTTCTAGAATGTCCTTTAGAACATTTTGAAATGCTAGTTTTGTGGTCAAGAATTTCTTCAGGTGTTCTTTTTCATGGAACTATTTTATTTCTCCATCAGTTTTGAAAGATAATTTTGTGGGATACATCAATGTGGGCTGATATAGAGAGCCGGGAGAGGTTTTTATCAATAAAAGCAAAGGATTGGGATTTATTAAGCTTGAATCTAGAGCCTTGGCTGAAATTGCAAAAGCTGAACTTGATGACACACCCATGAGGGGTAGACAGCTTCAAGTTCATTTTGCCATACACGCTGCTGCCCTGTCTGTTCATAATCTTTCACCTTATGTTTCCAATGAACTATTGGAAGAAGCCTTTAGCCAGCTTGGTCCTATTGAAAGGGCTGTTGTAATTGTGGATGATCATGGAAGATCTACAGGGAAAGGCATAGTTGAATTTGCTTCTAAGCCAGCAGCAAGAAAAGCATTTGAAAGATGCAGTGAAGGAGCTTTCCTACTGACAACAATGCCTCGGCCAGGCATTGTGGAACCACTTGAACAGTTGGATGATGAAGATGGTCTTCCTGAAAAGCTTGCCCAGAAGAATCCAATGTATCAAAAGGAGAGGGAAACACCACCTCGTTTCGCTCAGCATGGCACATTTGAGTATGAATATTCTCAATGATGGAAATCTTTGGATGAAATGGAGAAACAACAAAGGCAACAAGTTGAAAAAAACATGAAGGATGCAAAAGACAAGTTGGAAAGTGAAATGGAATATGCATATCATGAGTATCAGGCAAATCTTTTGTGCCAAGATTTGATGAGGCACCAGGAAGAATTAAGATGTATGGAAGAACTTCACAATCAAGAAATGCAGAAACGTAAAGAAACACAATTGAGGCAAGAGGAGGAACGGCATAGAAGGGAGGAAGAGATGATGATTCGCAAATGTGAGATGAAAGAACAGATAAGACACCAAAGAGAGGAAAGTTACAGTCAAATGGGCTACAAGAGAAGTTACAGTCAAATGGGCTACAGTCAAATGGATCCAAGAGAAAGAGACATGAGAATGGGTGGTGAAGGAGCAATGAATATGGGAGATCCATATGGTTCAGGAGGCCAGAAACTTCCACCTCTAGGTGGTGGTGGTGGCATAGGTTATGAAGTTAATCCTGGAGTTCTACCAGCAACCATGAATGGTTCCATGATGGGAAGCAACATGTTAAGAATGATTGATGTTGGCTGATGTTTGGCATGCTCATTCACTTGAAGTGGATATGGTAGTTTGTTCTCAAGACATCAATCCAGCATAAGCAAAGAAGGAAAGCCACAAGTTGTTAAACTGCAAAATGTTGGGGAGCAGGGTGAGCTGTGTCTAGGAAGCCAGAAAAGGAATTCAACCCATTCTAATTGCAAGATTTATTGGAGGCCAGAAAACATTGATTTGGCTCTCCCTCCTCAGTGTTTGGGAAGACTTATTTGCCATAAATGAGAACTTATTTGCCATTAATAATGACATTTAAAAGTGTGAAAAAAACTCTGGGCTGGAAGTTCTTTTGTTTTAAAGCTTGAAATACTTCACTCCAAGCTCTCCTTGACTTGAGAATTCATGTTGAGAAGTCTGCTGTGATTCTGTTGGGCTTTCCTTTATACATGATTTGGGTTTTTTTCTGTAACAGCTCCATATTGTTTTTATGTGGAATTTCTGGAATCTTCACTATTATATGTCTTGGTGTAGTTTTTTATCATGATTAATTAGAGTTCTATATGCCTCACTCACCTGTATGTCAAATTCTTTTTCCCTGCTTGGGAAATTTCGGCTATAACTTCTGTGAACAGGTTTTTATGTTATTTGCATTATCTCCTGCTTTTTCATTGACTCTGATCAGTGTTATGTTATTCTTCTTTGCATCACTTAGCAGCTTTGGATTGATTTTTTTGTGGTCCTTTGCTGTTTTTAAGAAGTCTTTCTTTTCATGATCACTAACCACAATCCCATCTTCTAGATCTGATATTCTGTCCTCACACTGGCTCATCCTGCTGCATATACTTTTTTTGCTGCATATATTTTCAATGGAAGTTTTAATCTCCTGTATATCTGTTTGAATCTGGGTTTTGTTTTTTTTTTCCAGTACCAGAAATCGAACTCACAACCTCA
>NW_004955442.1:15664948-15808230 GCF_000276665.1 Chinchilla lanigera | reverse complement strand
TACCACAATGCCTAGTAATACATATAATTTCTTATACCCACAGTCTCAAAAAGGATTTCAACCCATTGTAATTGCAAGATTTATTGGAGGCCAAAAAACACTGACTTGACTCTCCCTCCTCAGTGTTTGGGAAGAATGGTTTCTTTCCCCTCAAGTAGGTACCCAGTTACCCAGTTCTGCTCTGATGTTGCTTAGGGTGTCCTTCCTGGGCCCTGGTCAGTGAGCCTGACATCTTTAAGTGACTGTTACCTATAGCCATCTAGCACTGCATGTGTGGTCAGGTGATCCGGAAAGGTTCCTTTCTCTGAGACATAATGTGCTCTAGGGACACAAAATATGACCACAAGCTGAATATGGGGTACACAATTGTAATTTCAGCATTCTTGGAGGCTGAGGCAGGAGGATGGAAAGTTTAAGCCCAACCTACAATTTAGTGAGACAGTGTCGAAAAAAACATAAAAATGAAAAAGGGATACAGTTTAGTGCATTTGACTGGGGATACAGTTTAGTGCATTTGACCCCTAGTACTTAGTGGATTCAATTCCTAGTACCAAAAAACAAAACAAAACATTATAACCCAACTGTGACCTTAAGCCTACTGTCTCCTGTGCCCACTTCCTGGTGAGGAAAACCCCAGACTCATCATGGTTCTCATCCCAGGCACTTTCAGGGCACTAGGCAGAAGCAGCATGAGCTAGAGGTGTTTGGAGCTCAGGATACCTCGGAGTCTGGGAGCCCAGGCCTGGAGGACATTCACAGCTGCTGTGTCAACAAAGGCACCTGTTTGCCTAGGTCCTTCTCCCAGGGCCCCACCCCACCTGTTCCACCTTAGGACGCATCATTGCCACACCAACCTCCCCTGCAGGGAACTGGGTCCCTATTGTGCCCGGGAGGAGGGGGCTCAAGTGAGGGTGGTGTATATCCCAGAGGGCTTTCTTAGAGCGGATTGAGGCCCTGTGATTAAGATGGAGCTGCAGTAGGGGCTGCTTACTGAGGCTGGGACAATTGCCTGGTTGGGATGTTTTAGGGCAGCAGAGCACAAGCTGCCCAGGAAAGCCATGTGGGTCTAGAGTAAGCAGGTAGGGCAGGGGCTGGAGCTTTACCCTGGCACAGTTTGGTGTGGCCCTCTCTGTCTCCATTAATGTCCTGGATCAAGGACAGAAATAGACATGTCAGAACATGATTTGATCCGTCGAGCCTCAGCTTCCTCAGCTTGTGGTGTTTGGTCTTGGCAGCCCCAGCAGAGTGATACTACCACCCCATCATGGTGTCTCCTGGATCCTGACAGCATCCAGTCTAGGCAAGATCCTGCTTCCTTGGGCCCTTTAGCCTAAGACCACGCCAAGTTCTGCAGTCCTTCCTGACACCCTCCTACTGAAGTGCCCTGCTCCTATGTCTGTTTTCAGGTGCCCTGCTGAGAAGCTCTGTGCTGAACCAGCCATGTAACCTTTCTGCCTAACCCTGGGAGACACACTGACACCTCAGCCTTCATTATCTCAAAGCACACAAAGAAATTTCACGGGAGGCCTAATGTCCCACTAATGGGAGTTGGAGGCTACAACCCTCTGTGCTTAATGGTAGGATAATTTATTGTAGCACCACTTGAGAGGTGACATATTGGAGCTATTGATTTTCCTCGGAAGATCAATATGGGGTGCCTGGGGACAGGCAGGGTTGCACCTCTGGAAGGACAGAGCCTTATCCCAGGGCCTGAGGCCTGAAGATGGGATGTGAGCTGGTGAGGGCAGAGGACAGACAGCTGCGCTTGGCCAAGCACTGCCCACAGACAGTAGGACATATGCTTGGGCCCCAGCCTCCTAAAGGGCCCAGATGGATGGGGGTTGGAGAGGACACAGCCACCCAACACCAAATAGACACAAGCAGGCAATGCTTCTGGAAAGTGACAGACACCCCTCAGACTGCTGTCCTCTTGCCCAATCTCACCAGAAATAAAAACCAGAGCTCATCTGCCTGACACCTAGGTGCTTTTTTTTATACTTTCCTTTTTTTTTTTTTTTTTTTTTTTCAGAAACTCTGCATTTGTAGCTTTTTTTTTTTTAAAGTATTTTTTTTTGTGGGTACCAGAAATTGAACTCAGGACCTCACGCTTTCCAGGCAGGTACTGAGCCACTGATCTATATCCCTGGCCCCTAGTCTATCTTGAATGGGGTGCAAAACTCTGTAGGGGAAAGAAAGGGATGGTTCATTGGTCTACTCAGCAGGTGCTTGAGTCTGTTTCTTAAGGTGCTCATAGCCCTGTTCCCTATCATCGCCCCTCAGTGCACCCCCACAGGACCCCCTCATGACTTGGGCTGGTGCCGGAGTACCTTCCCCAGGCTCCTGCCTCAGGCTTCCCCTATTCCCAGTCCACAGTGCCAATACCACAGGCTCTGCCCAACCTTGTCTTCCCTACCTGGTGTGTTTTCTTTCCATACTAGAATTTTCCATCCCTGACTGTGATTTTCTCCTTGGTCTCTTGTTAGGCAGAGAAAATCACCAGGATTCCTCCAGGACAAGGACAAGAGTCTGAGGGGCTGGGGATTTAGCTCAGCGGCAAAAGCGCCTGCCTGGCAAGTGCAAGGTCGTGAGTTCGGTTCCTGGTACCGGAGAAAAACCAAAAAAAAAAAAAAAAAAAGGACAAGAGTCTGGTGGTCAGTATATGGCCTCCTCAGCTGGCACTAATGGGCACCTCTGTCCTTGGTCATGCAGATCCCTACATCCTGTCAGGCCCCAGCCCCACTGTCCAGATGTCTGAGTCAAAGGATAGGGGATAGGGGTTTAAAGACCAGGCCCTCAGGTAGGAAGTTGGTAGCCTCAGGGAAATGACTGTCTCCTGCCTTTGCCTCCTGGGAGCAGTAGCAACTGCCTCTCCAACTCTTTAGTGATAGAGGGACAAGCAGAGGCTCAGATGTTCAAGGTCTCACCTTGAATGTGGGCTGTGTGCTTCCCGTGGCGGAAGAAAAGGTCTTAATTTCACAGCCAGCCACTCAGTCTCCCTTCTGACTGAGTCTCCTGCTGTGGTTTTCCTCTGCTGAAACTAACAGTCACAAGCGAGTGGCTTAAATGACATTCAGTGCTCTAGAAGTCAGGGTGTCCCAAGCAGGTTTGATTGGCCTGAAACTGAGGTGTCAGTAGATCACACTCGAGACTGGAATGGAGATGTCTGTTTCCTCCCTATGTTTTCCAGCTCTTGGAAGCTCCTTGTACCTTCAGCAGCATCTTCCAGTCTTTCTCTGACTCTCACCTCCTGCCCTCCTTTGGAAGAACTCTGGCCCCTTGGAAGAACACTGACCACCTGCAAAGTCCAGGTTCTCATCCTTGGGACCAGGGTGCTGACTATAGCTCCCAAGCACAAAACGGCTACCAGGTCCTTAAAATTTCCTGCCTTCCAAGTGCCAGGAAATGACTGCAGCCATCAGCAAGGGCTAGACACCACAGCATTGGAATGTCACAGGGTAGGAGGTGGTTGTTTCCCACCTGAAGGGTGTGGGACTGGAGACAAGGGACAGAGACCCAGGAAAGGGTGGTGTGGTGTCCACAGCCCTTCTAACCCCCTGGACAGGTAAAGATCCAGGAGCTGAAGACTCAGAAGAGCAAATGTCATGGGGCTCTTGGGCACAAGTCAACCAGGGAGGGAGCTGCTGTCCTATCCTTAGAATGAACCCCACCAGCAATGGGAGTCACAGCAGGTAGTGTCTGAGTCCGAATCCTCCTGGCCAGTGGCAGTGGGGTTGCTGCACGGAGCAAAGTGCCCTCTGGAGCCACATGTGATGATGATGGGGTAGGAACCATAACCCATGTGGAAGATAGCTGGGCTGGAAATCCATGTCTACTTGGAAATCTCTGAAAGTGACCCTTTTTGGAAATAGGGTCTTTGCAGACATTATCAGTTAAGTTGATGTCACGGTGAGTTAGTGTGGGCCCTAAAGCCAATGATGAGCATCCTTAGAAGAGAGGAGACACACATGGACACACGTGAACAGCCTATGTAAAGATGAGGGCAGAATCTGGAGCAAAGTGGCCACAGTCAGAAGCACCAAGGCTTGCCAGGAACCCCAGGAGCAGAGAGGCTGAGGCAGGTTCCCCTGGAGTCTCTGGAAGGAACCATCCTTGGTGACACCTTGATTTGGGTTCCAGCCCCCAAAACTATGTCCTAGACTACCTTGTTTCTGGTCAGTGATTACAGTGGCCCTAAGACACTAACCATTACACGGTAAAAAGCCTGAGAGGCCCCAAAGTATTTGAGGGAGTTGGCAAGAGCTGGAGTCTCCTAGCTTCACTGTGGGTGGCAGCAGCCAGAGGAAGGCTTGGGTGTAGGGAAGGGAGGTGCCACCTCCACCCAGACCCTGGAAGCCCAGAGCAGCAGGAACTTCAATCAGGTGAACTGAAAACTCCCCTGCAGCCCTGCCAGGCAGGGTTTCCATCACAGTCCTGTATGGGCTGGCTGACACTGGCCAAGCTCCCCAGAAGGGCCTCCTGTGGCTGGAAGGGGCTGGTCAGGGGCTCCAGGGGACACTGGCATCCGTTCATCCTCAGGCCCCTGTTAGTGGTCTCATGGCTTCTTTCCCTTTTTCTACAGGGTGTGTTTGCTGGCAGAAGCCTGTGTATGTAGCACACAGAGAGGCAGGATGTCCTCTAGAGAGGCCTACTCCAGAACTCAAAATAGCATGAAATTTAATTTTCCACCTATTTGACAAGGCTTGGACCGGGCCCCAAACAGCAGCAGAGATAAGATCCTCGGGTTCAGGGTGTGGGCCAGCTGGGCCCAAGGCAAACACTCCACGGTCCCCCAGCAGGCTGTGTGCAGGTGAGGCTGGTCTGCAGCGCTCCCCCCGCGGGGCCCTGGTTGCTGGGTGCTAAAGCAAACGGGGTCTGTTTGCCCAGTCTGTGATGACAATGCCGTCGCCAAATATTTGCCAGCCTGGGGTGGTTGTGAAGCCCAGCTATAAATGCTTGAGCCCAGGTGGAAGTAGGCCTGCCAAACGAAGAGGTACACTCTGGCCAGGTAGGAGCAGGGCGTGCGGTGGGCTGGGAGGCTGCTGGGGTACCACACACTGGGGGCTAGGAGGTCCTGGCCCAGAGTGTTTCCAGGACTCCCTCTTCCTGTGTCCCCCACTGGATACCTCCTAGAGCAGGGCACCCAGCTCAGCAAGGGAGGTCTGATCAGAGTGTTCAGCCAGGTAGGGAGGCTCTTAAGTGGCTCCTCACCTCATCACCTGACCCTGAGGAGCACTTGTCCCAGGGTTTCGGCCACTCATTCCCAGGCCCCCCCTTTACTCCCTCCTACTGGGGGCATTCACCTGCTTCTGTGTTATGGAGGGGACTGGTAGCATCTGTCCTTGGGGTGAGGCTCCAGGATCCAGAAACTGTGTCAGCTAGACAGTAGGAGACCCATCTGCTCCCAGTCACCTCCCAGCCCCCCACCCACTTTCTTTAGGCCCATTCCTTCTGCCATGAAGGTGTCTTTGCACCTTTCTTCTACTGAGTTATATTAAAACCTAGGGTTGTGCCTAGGTCTGGATGAGACGGGCTGAGTCAGGAGGGCCTCGTAGCCTCCGATGCTCCCAACAGCAGCCACAAGGGGTCTGTGCAAGGTCAAGGTGGTTGCCAAGCTGTTACTTTGACATCACAGCAACCCAGGCTAGGAGGAGCCCAGCCCCCTCCCCACTTCTCTGAGCAGCGCAGCCTGGGCAGAGCTGGGCCACTAGTTTCTCTCTTCCCTCTACTACGTCTGGACATAGTGAACACAATTTTAATGATTCCAATGGTGCAATCCATTCTGACCCTACAAGACAGAATCTGGCTGCTCCTGCAAAAGACTAGACATTCTCCTGAAACCCACACCTGTGCCTTGCAGGTTCTCCCCCTACACACTATTGGCCACATGCCCACCATCAGCATCTGCCTACCTCTCCTCCTGAGGAGCTCAGCAGCATCCCCAGGAGAGCCAAG
The DNA here is from genome assembly GCF_000276665.1 of Chinchilla lanigera. Taxonomy (NCBI): domain Eukaryota; kingdom Metazoa; phylum Chordata; class Mammalia; order Rodentia; family Chinchillidae; genus Chinchilla; species Chinchilla lanigera. The sequence goes on along the minus strand of NW_004955442.1, from coordinate 15,802,278 downwards.
AAAACCTTGAGTCCATCAAGGTACTGCCAGCCCTGACTGTTAACCTGCTCCTCTACCTCCCTCCTCAGCTGGTGTTTGCTACCCCAGAGTCCCCAGGAGTTCAGGGACAGCAAGGAGATGGCTGCTGGTGTGATCCAGCCACTCTGTGACTTCCAGCTGCCACTGCAGTCCCATCAGCCCTTCCTGTCCTCTGAACCAGAGCCCCCAGAAACTTCTGAGGAGGAAGAAGAAGAAGAAGAGGAGGAGGTGGAACAGGAGCTGGAGGCTGAAGGGCTGAGGGGCTACTGCCTGGCTCCCCAGAGCCCAGAAGTGGCCCCTGAGGGCCCTGAAAGTCCTGAGACCCCACAGCAACTGCTCCGCTTTTCACAGCTCATCAGTGGTGACATCCAGCGGTACTTTGGCCCCAAGGACAAGGAGCAGGACCCAGACTCCTGTGATATCTATGCTGACAGCCACCCAGCCAGCTGCTCTGCCCGGGAGCTATACTATGCTGACCTGATGTGCCTGGCCCAGGGTGGACCCTTGGAGAACAAGGAGGCCACTGACTCCAGGGTCTGCTCAACTTGGGGGCTCGAGGGGCCAGCATGTGGTCCTGCAGATGGGGTACCACCACTGGGACCCCTGGCCGAGCTCTTTGACTTTGGGTTGCGGCAGTTTCCAGGGCCTAGCACATCTGCTGGTCGCAGGCTGAGACTAGAGCGGAAATATGGCCACATCACACCCATGACCCAGAGGAAACTGCCCCCATCCTTCTGGAAGGAGCCAGCACCTAGTGCCTTGGGCCTGCTCCACCCAGGTACGCCAGACTTCAGCGATCTGCTAGCCAGTTGGTCAGCTGAGACCGGCCCAGAGCTGCAGGGTGGAGGCAGCCAGGCCCTGGAGGGAGCACAGCTGGCTGAGGCCTAGCAAGCAGGCAAGGGTCAGGAGAGCACTGGGAGAAGCATCAAGGGTTGCCCAAACTCTCCTTCCTGCTCCCCAAGACCCTCTCCCTCCAGGCAGCTTCACAGCTGGCTCACCAGCTCACGTGAGGCCTCTCTAGGCCCAGGGGCAGGGTCTGGGCTTTTGCTGAGGTCTGGATCTACAACACCAGGGAGGGAGTCAGGAACAGTGGGGCCATTCAGATCCAGGCCTCAGCCCTTTGGCCCAGAGCCTCCCATAGCACAGGTCCTCAGAGTTGTGCCCACAGGAAGAGGGGACACAGGCAGAAGCTCCCTAAGGCCATGGACCTACATGCTTATGCCTCTTTTCAAAGAGGCCTACCCCAAGATTCAGGTCAGTGGCAAGGGGCTACCAGGAAAGGGCCCAACACCAGGCTAGCCCTTACCATTGCCCCACACACCATGAGGTCTGAGCCCATGATCCCTGGGCAGGTGGCAGGGCCACAGACTATGGGATAAACCATGTTTTCTTCAAGGAGAGGCAGGCAGAGGGGGCACTGCCTGAACCTGTGAGCAGACATGACTGTTTACCCCCCAGGTTAATGCCAAGAAGCTGCTTCTGCCACTGCAGAATCAGGTGATAGCCGTGAAGCTGGGGACCAACCTAAGGAGCCCCGGGCTCAGGCATGCAGCTTCTAGGTGTCCTTCCTCCCCATATCCTTGCCAGTGATTTAGGTGCATCCAGAGGCAGGCCTGGGTCCTCTGTAAAGAGCCAAATGGGGCACCTTCTTCCTGGTGCAATGGGGTTCCCAGACCACCACAGAAAGTAATGGGACCAGGCACTAGGCTAGGCAGGACAGGAAGGAGCCTAGAGGGTGAGGGATTAAGCCTTTTGACCTTGCTCCTTCCCACTGCTCCATCCTGGTCAGCCCCACAGGCCCCTGGAGAGGATACCACCAGCAGGCAGCAGGGACTTGGCTCCCACAGGTATAAGAGTTAGCACGTTTATTTCTGGGGAAAGCACACAGATGCGAGCTGGGGCACAGGAGCCCTGTAGGAAGACTCTGACACCGCTTCCAGCCTCTGCTGAGCCATTCGATTCAAGATGATGGCCTTCCACTGAAGCCACCTGCCAGAGACACCACTCAGGGCCAAGACTCCCTTCCACCAACCTCCCTGTGGCTGGCCACTGTCCTCAGGGAACCTCCCAGCTCTTCTCCTGGACCCAGAGTCTGGGAAGAGGCTATCAAGCTCCAGCTGCTCACCTCACGGCCTGATAGATGCCCCAACAGTTCATGGGAATCTGCTCGCCAGGGGCCACATCCTTGATGAAAAACCGCTGCCTCACCAGGGACATGAACACCCGCCTGCTGCCCAGTGTTAGCGGCCATGGGCCCTCCTCGCTCCACAGATGCAGCATGCTCTCCCGCAGGGCCGCTATCTCCTCGGAACGCTGCAGGATGGACACAGGGGCGCCAAGTGGGGGTGAGACAGCTGTTGGAATGTGGAAGTTGATGAGAGGGAAGGATGGGGGAAGAGAAGATGGCAAACAGAGGCTTATCTCCTCCTTATCTTCAAGGAAAGGCTCAGCACCAGCCAGACACAGTTTGTGGGCTCCTCTGGACCCCCTGGGAGACTGTAGAGCTGGAGGATGCAGTGAGGCTGGGGAAGGATAGGATCAGGGCTGTGGGCTTCATCTTACCAGCTTGGTCTCTGTATTAAACTTCAGGTTCTGGATGGTCTTGTTGGCCTGGATGCTGTTTTCTAACTTTATCATTTGCTTCTGAAACTAAATATAGCCCTTTTTATGACACAGACTGAGGCTCCTGCTAGTTTCCAGCTGCCTTGAGTCCCCAACCCAGAATCACTGAGCAACTCAAGAGCTCAGTGCTGGGCACAGCGGTTTCCCTGGGCCCAAGGGTACCGTGGCCAGCTTGCCCTGGATTTCTGCAATCTTCCGGCTGGGGTTGTCCTCCTTGAACAGCTGCACAGATGACAGCACAGTGGCCAGCTCCTGCCGCATAGCCCTGACCTCGAACTCTCTGTAGGCATGGAGAACTAGCTATGGTACAGGGCAAGGCCAGCAGGGAGGAGGCTTGGGCCACAGTGGGGTCCTCAGTGATTAGCAGAAGGGGAATTTGAGGGACCCTGCAGGCTGCACCACAGGGAGATGAACCCAGAGTGGGGCTGGTGGCCTAGCGAGGAGATGAAGCTGCCACAGCACCTAGGGACTTGGGGAGCACTGTGGGGACCAGCATAGCCCAGGGATATTCAGTGGAGCGCCTGACTTTCTCTCAGGAGTGCTGGAGGCCAGCTGATACCCTTACCTGGCCTTGCCCTCTGCCAAGATCTTCAGGTCTGCATCACTCTTGTGAAGGATACACTTATCTGAGACACCTTCTATCTGAAATACAGAGCACAGCCAGATGGCAGAAGTACAGGCCAGTTCAGGTCCAGCAAGGGCAGCACAGGGAGGGGCGAGGGGAAAGGGAAGAGAAGGTCTCTGTCTTTGAGACTAGTTGTGCCCACCCAGACAAAAACCCTGCCTCCAGCTTTCACTCACCTGTTGGGGAAGGCAGTCTACTTTCTCTCGAACCTCCTGCAGGTGGGCTTCAACCTCCTTTTGCCACTGGACCAGGTCCTCGAGTGACTTCCTCTCTACACCTTCCCACTCAGTCTTTGCCTGGGATTCAGACATCCAATGAGGTGGGAGCCCAGAGGAGGAGGGTGAACAGATGGATGGATGGGGCTAAGTAGCACCAGCCACAGGGAGGCCATGGAAGGCGGGGTGGTGCACTTCCCGAGGGCAGTACCCCATGTCCACTTCTGATTTTGAGCATACTGATGCACAGACACACACAGCCCAGGATGGCCTGGCCAGGCATCTTGGTGGACAGATACACCAGAGAGGGGCAAGGCAGTCCTAGATCATCCCAGATAAGCCCACCAGGCTGAGCATAGCCTCATCCCCAAGAATGCCAGATGCTGCCCACCAAGAACTGATAGGGACAGGGACAGAGAGGGATAGCCACCCTGCAGGAGAAGCACAGAAGCTAGGGTCTGGGGCCCTCCTGGAAGCTGTTCTGATCACACTTATGCCCTGAAGGGCTGCAGGGCTGGCCAGGGATCCAGCCTCCAGACCAAAGGGTGATGCTGATGATCGTGGCAGCACTAGTCACAACAGCCAAAAAAGAGAACCAGCTTGTGTGTCTATCAACATACAAGTAGGTAACAAAATGTGACCTGTCCTACATGAGTGGATGTTATACAGCCACCAAGGGAACTAGACACTGGCCTATGCCGCAGCAGGGACTATGAGGACATCATACTCTGTGAGAGGCCAGAAATCAAAGGCCACACACTACATGACTTCATTGATGTGATGTGTCCAGAACAGGGAAACCACAGAGACAGAAAGTGGGTTAGGGGTTAACAGGAGCTGGGGAGCAGGTGGAAGACTGCTGGTAGGTCTGATGACAAAGTTCTACACTGTGCCAGACCACACTGAAACCGCTAAGCCTCACCCTTGTGGGGGTGAGCTGCCTGGGGTGTGAATTACATCTCAATAAACTGTGCCAAAAAACAATACCTGGGCAGAGGCTGCCTCACTGCCTGCTGCATGGGTCCCAGGGCTCTCTGAAGGCCATGGGCAGTGGCTGTAGGCTCTCAGAGGCCTCTGGAGCTGGAGCTGGAGCTAGAGCTAGATAGAGGCTGTGGCAGGGGCCACCCTTCATTGAACAGGAGGTCCTGCACGGGGGTAACCTAGGCTTCAGGACAATAACTGAGTTGAAAGTTCAGGACTGGCTGGGGTCACCTGGGCCTGTGGAAAGTCACTGTGGCCACAGCCCAGGGGTGGGGTTAGCTGGCCTGGGGACAGCTACCCAGTGACCCAGGGCAGCTCAGGCTCTCCTTCCAGAGTACCTTTCGTTTCAGGCTATGTCGGCACTCACCTCGGACAGCCTCAAGCCTAGTGTCTGCTCCTGCAGGTGTAGCCTCCAGCTCAGGGCCAGGCAGTGCTCACCCAGGTCTTTCAACTGCTGAGCCAGTTTGGACACTGATCTTTCCAGGACCTGGCTCTTTTCTTGGAGCTTCAGGGGCATAGGAAGTGAGTCAGGGGGGCCCTGGCTGGGGGTTTGTACTCTAAGGATGGGGGTCCCTATCACACACACCCAACCCACCTAGTACTCTTACCAGCTCCATTGCACCTTGTGTCTCCTGCCGGGCCAGCTTGCTTGCCAGCTGTACAGCCTCCAGGTTCTCCTGCACGTAGGAGGCCAACTCCCCAGCCTGACTTTCTTCCAAACCCACCTTGGAGACCCTGGGGTTGGTGCCACAGAGACTTCCTCAGTGGAGGCTGGACAATCCCTCAGTGCTGGGCACAGGAAGGAGAGCCCAGCTCTTAGCTCTAGAACCTTCTAGGAACTCCACAAATCAGAGACATGGTATTGTTATTGGTTCCACTAAGAGGGGTGGAGGGATAGGAGCCCTCTGACAGAGGGGCCACTACTCTGCCTTGAGGTATCCAGAGGTACCTAGTACTCTAATTGGGGCCACTGGGGCTCGGGGAATGGAGGACCATTCATTGCTGAGCTGGGCCTCTATGGTCAGTTCCTAAATGACAGACTGGGTGTCCCACCCAGCCCCACAGCCTCCTATGGCCTGAGGATACACACCGGGCCTTCTGCTCCGTCAGCAGGATATGGCTCAGTGACATCTGGTTCTGCCGCACGAACTTGGTGAGCCGAACCACAGCTGCATCCAGACCCCGGCACTGTTCCCGCAGGCAGCCCTCTTTCTCTTGCTGCAGGGAGCCAGCCCTGAGTCTCAGTGCCCACCCTGGCTCCACCCAGCACCCAGAACCAAGGGCCCACCTCATGCTGTCCCCACAGGGCCTGGACACGTTCCTCAGTCAGCTTCTGCAGCTTCTGCCAATGGCCCTCCAGCTCCTCCCGCAGGCTTCTCTCTGCCTCCAGCCGTGTGCCTTCCAAGGCCTTCATTCTCTGTAGAGACACGGCTATTGGTTGGGAGTCTGTACCCTGCCCGGCTGTACCAGTGCCATAAACAGCAAGGTTAAGCATGTTATGAGCCCCACCTGCTCTAGAGCCAGGAAGCTCTTCTGCAGGAAGCTGCACAGCTTGGCCTCCCTCTTCAGGAAGCGGAGGCTCATCTCCTCCCCAAGCTTGGTCAGTTGTGCCTGGTGACCACACAGTCACTGCCAGCCTGCCCTCTAGACACCTTGCGTGCCCCTCTTCATGGAGTCCTTCAGGTTGAATCATGTCTCCTCTGTGGTCCTTTAGCCCAGCTGAGCTGGGCTTGCCTCACTGGGCAGGAAGGTAGGCAGGGCGGACTGGAGCCACTGTCCCCACAGGACCAGAATCCTGGGTCATGAAGGGCCTGAAGGCTAAGCTCACATGGGCCCAGACATGCTTGGTACCGTCAAGACCCCCAGATGTAGCCAGGGGGCTAGAGAGTGGCCACCACATCCAAGTTAGGTTGGAGACTCAGGCAGGGAAGAGGGTGTGAATGTGTGAATACCTTCACTCATGTGAGAACACCCCTGTGCATATGCCCTATTGTGGGGAGTCCTGCTTCCTCTTAGGGGTGCTCTCCTGCTGTCCCGTAAGTCTGAAGATCCTAAGAGAGGGGTTAGAGGGGACAGCCAGTATCTGGCCATCTGTTTAACAGGGCCTAAGCACCAGACACCTTGTCCATGGCACAGGGCTCTTCTGCCATCAGCACCAGTGCTCAGGCCCTTGCCAGGGCAGGGAGACCTACTACAGCCTACAGCTGATGGCCATGGACAGCCCTCATTCTGCTCAAGAGCAGCCGAAGCCCCCACACGGGACAGATTCCCCCATACCCAGGATGTTGGGAATCTTCAGTCCAATGCCTCTGCCCTCCTCAGAGAGCCAATTCATTCACTTCTCACTGGGCAGTGAGAGAAGAGCTGGCCATCCACTTCCCTACGCCCTGCCCTGTGAGGAGCCTGGATGTGCAGCAGAATGTCAGGCTGTTTACAGAGCTGAGAGGCTGGGGTCATGGGGATATGCGGCAGTTCTCTCCCCGACCGGACTCAACAGTTCCCTGGGGCCTCCTCCTAAGGGTCACTAAAAGGGTCACTCCTTCTAAGGGTCACTGTTGTGGAGGAAACCAGGCCCTGGGAATTTGTAATTCTCACTTCCTGCAGATGGAAACATTGAGGCTGAAAATGGCCACGGGAGGAGCTCTAGTGCTCTGACACTCTGTCTCCTGAACCCAGAGGGAGAGGAAGAGGCAGCAGCAACTGAGACACCTGGCCACGGCCTTCTGTGATGAAGAACCACCTGAAAAACCACAGTCACCAGCCATGTTGCTGCTGAGCACTGAAATGTGGGTAGTATGGCCAAGAAATTGAGTTATAAATTACCTAAACTTGTAGGTAATGTCAACAGGCAGTGCCACTATGGTGAGAGGCCACCACACTGGACAGGGCAAGACCAGGGTCATCCTTGGTCCCACCCATAGGGAAATCCAGCTGCAGGGAGCTGCACGGATGGCAAAGGCACAGGCTGGAGACACTGGAGTCTCCTCCCACACTCTGTTGACGGCCCCTGCCTGGGCTAGCCTTGTCTGCCGAGTTGTACCTGCATCTTGGCCACCTCATGGTCCACCTTCTGGCTGGTGTCCTCCTGGCTCTTCTGCAGAGTGTTGCAGGCTGCCTCCCGGGCCTGCTCTTCCTGCCTCAACCACCCAGTCAGCTTGGCTAGCCTAAGGGCAGGCAGGTGGGGTGATACCAGCTCACTTGCCTAGAGGCCCAAGCTAGGTAGCCATAGGAAGGCTGTCCGGGCAGTGGGACACAGTCCTCCTCAGGCCAGGGTAAACAACTCACTGAGGAGGAGCAGAGACAGACCTCTGAGTCCTCAGTGAGAGGGACTGCAGCAGGTCTGAGGCACCCCCAGCAGCCAGTAGCTCAGCAGAGCTGTACCACAGGGCCGGTGGACCGTGACCCCTAGGCACATGCAGGTGGGTGCAGAGCCAACCCACCTGAGATTGGCCTCCTGCACAGAGGTCTTCCGCTCTGCATCCTGCAGTGCCTGCCTCCTCCTGATCTGAGCCAAGGCTTCTCGGACTTCCACCAGCCTGGCACACAGAAAGCACTATGCTAGTTAGGGCAGGTGACGTGGTCTCTGGGGCTGTGTGTGTGGCCCTACAGCCTATAGCCAGTGCCCTGCCACCTCCCAGAGTCAGACTCAGCCTTTTGGAGTTGGACCATGCATGGGTATTGCACACAGAAACCTGAAGCCAGTGTCTGGGCTCCAGCATGGCCCCACTCCCTTTCCTTCCTCTGAAGCCTGTACCCATGCTGTATGTGGAGGTACCTCTTGTCCACGATCTGCATCTGGTTCTGGTTCTGGGCCCCAGGGAACTGTAAGAAGGAGGGTGTGAAGCTGGGTAGGCTGCATCTGCCATCCACCCTGTGTCTTTCCAGCACAAACTCAAGTGGGGGCATGGAAGGCAGGCACAGGGTCCAGAAGGCAGTGGTCCCAACCCGCAGAGAAGGAAGCCCGGTCTGTGGGTGGGGGGCTCACCACCTGCACCTCCTTCTCAGGGACCTGGGCCACACGCTGCATCTCTTGCCATAGCTGCCGGAGCTCCGAGGACTGCAGCTGCGTGCGCTCACGAACCTGCAGCAGCTCCCTCAGCAGGCTCAGAGAAGCCTGCTCACAGTGCACCTTGTGTCTCCGCAGGGACACCACCTCAGCCTGCAACTTGGCCACCCTGGTCAGGGCCAGAGTGAGCCATTCAGGCGGGGCTCGCTCTGGAGGGAATGTGACCCCCAGAGCCCTTCTGCCCTACACCCTTCAGGCTTACCACTCCTCCAAGCGCTTGGAGGTATCCTGCACAGGGGGAAGGGAACTGGACTCGAAGGGGCTGAACTCATTCCTCTCCAAATTCTCTTCTAGACTCAAGGGCTCAGAGCTGGCCAGACCTTCTACCAGGAGCAGTTCTAGGTCCTCCAGGGTTACAGTGCTGGTTTGTGAACGGGGTGACATCCCTGACAAGGGACTGTCAGCCAGCTCTGCAAGAAGAATGCCTTGAGTGCTCAGTCCTTAGGGCAGTGGCTCCAACTGAGGTTTACAATAAGGACCCAAATCATGGCAGTGACACTTGTTAACTACCCTGAGTCACAAACCATGGCTCCAGTAGGGTCTTGAATCAGAGCGGTCTAGGGCCGCTGAGGACATATAGCAGAAGGCAGCAGAAACAAGCAGTGCTTGCATCTAGCCAGCTCCAGCGAGTACTTATGGGACTCGATCAGCAGAGTGGTCCCCTGTGACGTCAGGCCCTGTGAGCCTCCAGCTTACCTGACATGGCTTCACCAGCAGCCCTCATCTCTGGCTTTAGCCTGGGTCCAGTACTCCAGTAGCCAAAGCTAGACACTGAGCCAGGGCAGCTGGGGATCATGCTGGAAAGTGGTGAGGAAGTTGGGCTGGAAGGCTGTGGGGCCTGGGGAGTGGGTAAAATGAGTTCTTGCCTTTACATCTTGTCTCCTCCGCAGAGGATCCCTGGGAAGTAGGCACAGTTGGCAGTAGGGCTATTCTGGAACCATCCTTTCCTTACCAGAACCTTGTGACTTCACAGCCCAACTGCCAGTGAAACCTGAGCCCTCACCTGCCCTGAACAGCCTCCCCAACTGTCACTCCTGGAAGGATGTGTGATACAGAGCAGTGCTCTCTTACAAAGAGCTTCCTTCAGGGCAGAAGACTGGCCCAGGCAAGCATAGAAGGGCAAGAGCCCAGAACAGAACCATAGCTGATCCTGCAGCCTGGAGCAGGCCCCGAGAGGCCAAGGCCAGCAGCCATCTGAAAGGAGATGCTGCTAGAGGATTTCCCATTCCCAGCAGCCATACTCACAAAGTCAGGAGAAATGGGAAGTAAATTCTGATTGTTTTATTTAACCTAGTATATCCAAAATATCATTTCAACATGTAATCAATACAAAACAACTGTGGAACAGAGATTGTACATGCTTTTTTTGGTACCGTGTCTTTGAGGCCTGGTGTAGTTTTTCATTACCTTTGGTACAACTCTGACACAACCCTTCCCCACCAGAGCACCTAGGAAAAACGGTAGTAAGATAACCTAGATCTGGTCATATAAAAGAGGGACCTGCACCTAACCAGGGCTGCCCAAGGCTGACAGGCTTTACCTGCCCCTCATCCCAGCTCCCCCATGAATAACCAGGTCAGGCTGTGAGGAACCCTCAGTCCTGACAACTGACTGCACCAGCAGGAGGGAAGCCTCTCCCCAGGATGACATCTGTTAACACCCAGTCTGTTGAGGGTGGTTGAACTGTCAGTGGAAACTAGAAAATAGGGAATCAGACAGAGGGGCCAGGCAGAAGAGCAGGGCTAAAGGAAGGGACAGGAAAGGGGAGCCAGACAGGTAGGTGAGGTGGATCAGGTATGAGATGGAGGTATGCAGAGCCTGGATGGACTAAGGGTAGCATCTTCGTATGCCTAGGCTTGGGGACATGTGACCTACAGACCAGAGGCAGCAGACACTGGGGAAGAGTGAAGTTATTGGGATGGCGACAGGGTTGGGGGTCAGGTGAGGGTGGGAGACCTGTCCTGAACTTCCGTCCTGCAGGGCCTGTGTGTGGCATGGTGTTCTTCGGGGTTCTGCCAACGGCAGCAGCAGTTCATAGAAGGCCCAGTCCTACCTACCCACTACCCAAGTCTCAGACCCACATCCCAGGCCGGGTGGAACCAGGAGGCTGTACTGGTTGGCTGTGTCCAAGTCCTTTATTTCTCATACCCAGGATCCAGTGTACTCAGTCCTACATTCCCATGAGCAGAGCAGGGGACATGTTGTGGGGGATGGGGCTGCTGGTTACATCTGCCAGTCTTGTGCAGCTGCATGACAGAAAAGTATCCTACAAAGTGTCTGACGGGAAGGGGCCTGTGGTGACCAAGATACACCAGCTCTAGCCTGGCCCAGCCAGGAGGAGCTGTGACAAGCTGTGGGGTAGGCAGGCATGGCTTCCTGGGTCCAGTTCTCACCAGCCTGTCCAAAGCTACCCAAAGCTGGGCCCAGGTTTCCTGTGAGGCCATCAGGTACCCCCAGTCTTGTTTGTATTTTATGGCTGCTGCAGTCAGAAAGGAAGTCACAACTGATGCCAGGGTCCTCAGGTGTGGAAAAGAGCCCTACTTTCCCAGCTGCTATCCACAGGAATAGTGAGCCCAGCTCCAGAAGGCTCAAGGTGTGGCAGAATCAGGTGTCAGGTAGTTAGGTGACTCTCACCTCAAGACCCTTGTGGAGTTCACATTTCACATGTCCTCTGGGCATGGGGTTGCCCAAGTGGGGCTCCATGGAGTCAGCTGCAGACCCTGACTGCTGGGGTCCAACTGGAGCCACAGCTCAGGCCCAGGAACCTCAGGGTGTGGATGCCCAGAGGGAGATGAGACGGGGCTTGTGGCTGAGAAGGGCAAGTGAGCTCAGTGTGGCTTGGGCCTCCAGCTGGTGCTGTAGGCAAGCATGGCCTGGTAGGGCAAGTACCCATGGGAAACAATACTGAAGCAGTGACCGGGTATGGGGCACAGCTCACCTGTCAAATACACCGGGCCCTCTTGTTGGTTCTGGGGAAATGAGCAGGACGGGGGTGGGGGGGAGGGGGGGGGTAACGGCTGTTGCATATACCTTTGATCAAATCCCTAAAGGGCAGGGGGTGAGGCCTGAGGGCCAGGAGAAGCACAGAGGATGCAAACCAACTGTCCATGATGAGGGTCAGGCCCACGCCACCAGGCCCACTCTAGAGGACATTTGCTCCAGCCACCATGCCGCCCAGGGAGCAAGCCTTTGGCTGAGACCAGGGATCCTGGGAGGCGGCGCAAAGGGGCCGGGGTGCCACTGCCCACCAAGGAAAGGGCTGGACCTCACGTCTGGGCCAGTGAGAGCTCCTCCAGGCCTCCCTTCCCCAGACGGTACCTGGCCAGGTCCTTCCTGGTCACCAGTCCCACCACCTGCAGGGCAACATTGGGTCACAGCCTCCTCAGAGTCAGTGCCCCACCTGTCTCTAGGAGTTGCTGCCCCCAACGCTGTTGGGGAAAAGTGAGACCCTAAGGGATCCCGTACAGGGTTCCCCATGAAGGACACAGACCACTGGCCTTACCTGATTGCAGTTGTCTACCACCACCAGATGCCGGAGACCCAGAGCACGGAACAGCTTGAACACCCGAGGGAGGGAGGCCTCCTGCAAGGTGGGCCAGCCTCAGCCACAGCTCAGGAACCAGAGCCCAGACTGGCATATTTCCTGGCTTCATGATACAAGTATGTATCCTGGGCTCTCCCTTCCCCTCCATGCCTATCCAGCCCTGCCTGCCTGGATCCCAGTGTGCTGTTGCAGAGCTTCAGTAGCTGTCAATGCCCAGCGCATTGGATAGCCCCCTCCCAAGCCACCCAGACATTCTGGCCACATGGCTCTGCCTGGTGGCCTTGCCTGATGGCCCTGCCCACACACCTGGGGCACAGTGTAGGGGGAAGGGTTCATGAACTCGGACAGGTCCATGGTGCATTCGCGCTCATCCTGTGATACATGGATGGACTGGATCGGGGGGAAGCGTGGGTAGGCATCACGAAAGTCCTTTAGCCGCAGCCGCCGTTGCACCAGGCCCATGTTGGATCTCTCCACAAACACCTGCAGGGGCCAATGTTTAGACTCCCTGGGGTGCCCCCTGCTCTGTCCCCCCTCTCCACCCACTGCCAGTTGGCCCTGTACCTTGTGCTTCAGGAGCACGATGAGCTGGGAGCGTAAGATCAAACCCTGGAGCCGGGCTGGCTATAAGAAAAGTAGGAGTTAGGGGGAGCCTTTGGGCAGCAGCCTCAGACCACAGCTGCCTTTTCTGGCTACATCCAAGCCCCAGCCATAGCCACCGACAGCCCTGTTGGAGCGCTGACCTTGCTACAGACACCTGAAGTGCACAATCCCATTCATCCCTGGAGCACCCGAGCAGGGGCAGTGTAATGCCAAGATTGGGCACTTGGTGGTGGTGAGATGCAGCCCTAGGTGAAGTCCCCAAATAAAGCCCAAACCACCAGTGTAACATCTAACAGTCCAAGCAGGATAGGACCTGTGTGAGGGGACACAGTGGTAGCTGGGCTCACGTTCTGCTAGCATCTGCTGACAGAGGTCACAGCCACAAAGGAGACAGCTGACAAGCCTAGTTTGACCGGAAGCACAGGATGCATGTAGTCCAGGGGAGCTCTGCCATGGCTAGCATGGGCACACAGCTGTGGGTACAGCTCTGCTTCTCTAGTGGAATTTCACTCTGCACCTAAACACGGGGCTGCCACATTCACACAAACTGCACAATGTGCTTCCCAACCACAGACCGCAGAGGAAGGGACCTCAAGTCTGCAGGGAGGACTGTTAGTACCTGGGTGTTGTCTGAATCCTCCACCACAGGGAAGCCATTGTGGTTGGATGCTGTGTTGCTGAGGACATCCACAATGACACCCACCTTCTCTCTCCTCCTTAGGCATGTCACCGGCGTGCTCATGACCTCCCTGAGGAGATGCCAGTACACGTTCACCAACACAGACAGTTGTTCATCAGGCACAGCAAGCCTCTTCCTCAGTATCCCATTTATGTACCACGATGACATTCAATAGGTACAAAGCTGCTGAACTAGAAAACTAGGAACTGAGGACCCTCTATACTAGAAGCCACCTGTAGACAAGCCATTGGGGCCTGAAGGCCTGGCAGCAAACCCTTCCCCTGTGGCCTACTACTCACCTCCCACCAAGTGGGAACAGGGTGGCCATACCTGGCAGTGAGAGAATGTGAGGTGACGGGGGCCTCCCAGTGCAGAAAGGGCACACTCTGCAGCTGGATGTGCATGTCATACAGACCCTAGGGGAAGGCACCATAAGGCACAGTGCCAGGTATGGCCCAGGATGCACTGTGCCTGCCCCACCCAGGGAAGCCATTTAGTGTTGGCTTTGCAGGGCTCCCTCCCCTCTGCAGCTGCTGCAGGCCCCACAACCCAGTGTCAGGATCTGAGGCCAGGGTGTGGGTGGGCAGGGTAAGCAGGCCTTCCATTCTATGTACCTCAATGAAGACATCGCCCACGATCTTAGCAGTCATCAGCACCAGCATGATGGGGAAGCCGTAGGTCACGTTGCTTGTGGCCTCCATCATGATGACTGTCAGGCTCAGGGTCATCCTCACAATGCCACCTGCGGGAGGGGCCGTGAACCCTGTCCCTCCCATATAGTGTGTCTACATTCTCTGTGCAGTGCCATGGCTGCCTACTTGCCCCTTCAGGCCCCAGCTGTGGGGACAGTGACTGCCTGGCTCGATTGCTGGCATGTGGCCATGCCATCAGGCGTGAGGACCATACCTATCTCAAGACCATTGTCTGTGCTGTCTTTTTTTTTCCCCTCAGCACTGGGAATTGAACCCAGAGACTTGGCATTAAGCTATGTCCCCTGCTCTTTTTTTTTTTTTTTTGCTACCAGGAATCAAACTCAGGACTTCACACTTGCCAGGCAGGGGCTGCGCCACTGAGCTAAATCTCCAGCATCTTTTTTCCTTTTTTTTTTATATTTTGAGACAGTTGTTAAGTTCCCCGGGATGGGCTCAAACTTGGACTCTTCCTGCCTCAGCCTCCCAGAATGCTAGGATTAGAGGAGTGCACTGTTATGCTTGGTTCCATGTTGCTCATTTAAATGGAGAATTGACTACCACATGCAAGGCCAGGCTTGGCTACACCCATGACAGGGGTGATGAGGCAGGTGTCTCTTTCTGATTTGCAAAACCCACCTACTATTAAGGCCAGAGCAAGGACTCACCAAGCTGGGCAGCAGCTCCCATCAAGGCATACTTGCCAGGGTCTGCCCAGATCTGCAGGTGGCAACATGGAAAGACATCAGTAAGGTGCAGTACCCTGCCAAACCCACCAAGATATGCCAGGCAGGACAGCCAGGCCTAGGCCAAGCAATCCCACACAGGCCTGAATCCCCTGACTTACATACACATGTGCAAAAAATTCTACACTTCACCAATGTCATTTGCATATTTTGCTACAACCAAAATATGGAAACAATGCAGGTGTGCCTCACTTGGAGAGTAAATGAACTGTGGCCCACTGTGTATACCAAAGAACTCAGCACACAGAAAGTCTATGCTTTCTGCATCAAGGATGTACAATGACAGGTGCTGCATGCTATGAGGAAAGCTGGGCATAAGTGTACACCACTGTGGGGACACACATACACCCAACTGTGCAGAGATTCCAACACATGCCAGGACAGGGATAAACTCTGCAGACACCCTGCTCAGGAAAATTGAGAAAGAGCCTGTAGGCCAGCAGAGGGCAGAGCAAAACAGGGAGGAGGGCAATGAAGAGACTGCTGATGAGTACATGGATCCTTTCTGGATCAAGATTGTACCTGGAAGGAAACATGGCACACACGCCCATGCAGGGTGGGGTGGGGCGCTTCCTGCTGTGCCCCCTTTCCTGGTCATGCTAGGGATTGAACCTAGGGCTTTAGGCATGCTAGGTGAGTCTACCACTGAGTCACATCCCCAGCCACTGCACCCCTTTTGTAATTTTTTGGTCCTGTTTGATGACATAAGTAAAAAAAGAAAAATAGACAAGATAAAAACAAATCTGCAAAGGGGCCAGAGAGAGGAGGGAAGCTGGAAAGACTGCCCTCCTGGGTAGGTCTGGTGTTGTGGGCAGCACATGCCAGGACATAGGCCCCTGGACAGCAGGCCCTGGCCATGTCTAAATGGCCCCCAGTGCTTCTCACATTGTTTTTTATTACATTCTCTTACTAATAACAAACACCACCATCCTCATACATTTTTGTGGCACCCTGTTCTTATAAGCGTGGCCACTGGGTGGAGGATCATAGATACTAGTCATAGGACTCCAGCCTCCTCCCACCAACTCCCCACTTACTGCTGCTCCTGTGAGGTAAGACAGGGAGATGCCGAAAAGCCGGCCCCACGCGGCCCCAATGAGTAGAGATGGGATGAAGACACCAGCAGACACAGTGAGCCCATAGGTCCAACAGGCCAGGAAGAAGTAGACCAGGGTGAATAGGCCCAGGGTCATGGGATTGTAGGAACCTAGGGGAAAGTAAAGCTACTGGTCTGCCTGCTAGACTCATGCCCATGCAGAGCTGTCCTATCTGGCCCAGAAGGTCACAGCCTGGGAGCCAGGTCAGCTGAGCCCTGATTGCATAGTAGCTCCATAGCCTCAGCCTCCTCAGCGAAAGGAAGGGGAAGCTGTGGAGAGGGCAGCCTCATGTGGCAGTGCTGGTGTCGAGTGGTCTAGGCCCAATGCCACTGACACTGGGACTCACTAGAAGGTCCCCAAGTCAGTTCATCTCAACTGTCAACTTGACTGGATTATGACTCCTGGAGAGGTGACTGAATCATGGGGTCCTCAGTGGACTAATCCACTGATATTCACACCCAACTGTGCTATAAGGAGACGGGGGCCAGCTGGAGGAGGCGGGTCACTGGGGTGTGCCTTTGGAGGGCATCTCTCTGACACTTCCTCTCTCCTCTGCTTCCCACCACCATGGATTGAGCAGCTTTGCTCCCCCAGGCCCTTCTGCCATGATATTCCACCTCAACTCTGACTCTCAGAAATGGGGAACATGCTAACCATGAGCTGAAACCTTTGGAACCATGAGCCAAATGAACCCTTTTCTCCTTTAAATTGTGTAAGGAATTTCATTCCAACAGTGGAAAAGCTGATCAATACAGGCACTACTACCTTAGAGCCTTGCCTGATGTACCACCTGGGAATTGGGGTGCACACTCTTGAAGGCAGTAGCCAGGCTCTTGGCTCTGCAGGACTTGATAGCCTAATCTCAGGTCAACCAACTGAATGGGGACAGGCCTTCCCTCAAGCTGGAGCTTCCTAGGTTGGTTCCTATGGTGCAAGGTGGTTAGCAGCCCATGAAAATGCCCTCTTGCGGCAGTGGGCAGCTAAGACTTGTTCTGCTGGGTTGAGGTTCCACAACATGAAAAGGACACATCTGGATAAGGTGCAGGGCCAAGGAGACCCATTCTGGGCCACCATGGGATCTCCAGCCAAGTTCCAAGGCCTGGGGGTTTGTTCTTCCCAGATGAGCTATTGAGACACTGGATTGTGGACAAAAAGCCAGGGAAATGAGGCCATGTGGACAGTGGAAGTCATGGTGGCCCGAGTGTGGAGGCTGGGACAGGCATTGGTTTGTGTCCTGAGAGCACCATGGCACAGGCAGATCTCAGGATCAGGAAGGACACAGTTCACACATGGAAGGCCACCCACTCATTGCATGCTAAGTGACTACAGCCGGGAGACATGTCTTGAGGTAGGAGCTGCATGCACATGCAGGCTACCTGAGGCCTGCCAGGCATAGGTCACTTCAAACAGGATCTGGGCCATCTCACCTCACCCTTAAAAGGGTTTCTGTTAAATCTTATAACCCAATGCCCCTCACACACACAGAGTTAAGAAAGCAGCCTCATGACAGGAAATAAAAACAAGGTGGGTTGGATGGCCAGTACTCTGGGAGGTCAAGGCAGGAGGATCACAAGTTTGAGTCCAGCCTGGGCAACTTATAGAGACCCTATCTCAAAATAAAATGTAGAGAGTACAAGATGGGGTATAGTAGTGTATTCCTATAATCCAAGAGGAAGAGGGATCATTGTGAGCTCAAGGCCAGTCTAGGCTACACACTGAAGTTAAGGCCAACTAGAACTACATAGTGACACCCTGTCAGAAGAAAACAAGAAGAAAAAGAAAAAGGAGGAGGAGGAGAGAGGGAGGGAAGAAAGAAAAAAGAGGAAAAAAAAAGAAAAAGTCCCCAGGTGGGCCAGATGGACAGCAGCTCCAGAGCCAATCTTACTACGTGGCATATTTAGGCACACACACTGTTTTCGTATCAGAAGTGTAGCTGGAAAAAGCTCTGGCACTGAGTCACCAGGCTGGGTTTTCTGACAGTGCAACCTCCACTGAGAGATGAGATGGAGACAGCCCCAGGAAGGAAGGAGGCAGTGGTGGTGTGGGGAACTTGGCCAGCTCTGTTCTAGGGACACGGTCTCCATTTGTACACAGGACCACAGCATTCCTACAGTGCCCCTCAGCTAACACTAGGGCTTCCAGCCTCTGTGTTGTAACATACAACTTGGTGCTAGGGATATCACTTCAGCCTAGGGGAGCAATCTCTGGACTAAGAACCTGCCCCAGCATCACCACATGGCCCAGCAGTGCTGCCTGGTACACACCTGGCGGGTCATGGAAGAGGCTCACCACACTCTTCTCTGGGGTGTTGAAAAAGGCTGCAGCCATAGAGTTGTACTCGCCATCTGCACAGAAGAGCTGCAAGGTCGGGAGAGAGGAAACATTGGAGGGAAGATGGCCCATGGGTTATGGACAGCGACCTAGTGTTGCCATCAGGGAGAGCTACCTCGTATCATCTGGGCCAGGAGGGTATATGCCAGGACTTGGGGGAGGGAAGGGACCCAAAATCTAGGTCCAGGTCCAGACAGGGCTGCAGAGGTATGTCCATCCCTTCTGGGAGCTGGCCAACAGGATGCTTAGATGGACAACCCACCTGTTCCTGCTGTCTGGAAGAAACAGCTATTCCATGAGCAAACCCCTAGTACCAATATCAGATACATTGCCCTGGGAGCCAGCAGGCCCAGCCCTCCCAGACATAATCAGTGTTGGGGCCTTAGCAGGGCTGGACTACAGTAAAGCTGGCCTCATCAACTACGGTACCAGCCAATCCCAGGTGCTGATGAGCGCGTCCCTACCAGCCGTTGCTCCCTACTTTGTACTCCTAGTCCTCGCCACTACACATTGTTTCTCGTCTCCACCGAGGCCTGCTCTGGAAACCTCGTCACTGGAATTATGGACCATGCAATGCTTTGTGACTAGCTTTTCTCACTGAGTATCATGCTTCTGAGTATTCCGCTCATGATATGGTAAGGTCACTGCTTCCATCCTTACTATATCGGAATGCTATCCTCTATACAAGTGGACCCAAGGGCAGTTCCCAGTTTGGATGACTATGAATGAGCTGCAACAAATACGAAGTAAGGTTTTGTGTTGGCCCAAGTCTGCATTTCCCAGGTCCATACCCATGAGCAACCTTCTAGGAATATAGCAATTCCTGCCCTCCTGAGCCCCAAGCCTACCTGAAGCGGGTAGGACATGGAGTTCCCCTGCAGGGGCTGGCAGTCTCGGGAGGAGTAAATCAGCACAAAGGCAACAGTGGCTGTGACGGCGGCCACCAGTATGGCTTCGATCACCTGCAGGCAGGGTCGGTGGATGTACCTAGGGCCAAAGCCAGGACAGACCTTGCCAGAGGGATGAAAGGGCAGACCCCTATGGCAACCTGAATCACAGGATACTTGGTGGAATGATAGCACATGTTTAATGATCAACCCGCCCAGACTGCAGGACACACTGGGGTTATCTTCCCTGGGTAGAAAAGATTTCTGAGCAGCAACCATCTCCCTGGTTATTCTGCTATGGGACAAGATTTCTGCTGCATCCTACCCACCCTGCAGTTGCCCACACAATAGTGCAAGATCAAGAAATTCTTCTGCAACCCAGGATCCTCTCCGAGCTCCAGAATAGCTTGGATGGTGGGTGTAACAAAGGGACAGCCCTGTAAAGGTAGACAATGATGCTGCCTGGCAACCCCCAGTGGAGGCTGGGTGTTACCAATGCCAGACCCACCCTTCCCTTTGCTCTCCTGCTCAGGGCACTGTCCTTCAGGTGTGGAGTCCTCACACTCTCTCCGAAGGGTTCTCCAGTCTAGGGATTGCCTGTTCCCCTCCCCAGGGGTCACAGGTCCTGCCTCGTCTGCTCTGAGCAGCTCAGTCAGGTACGAACCATGAGAGAAGGACCAGTCAACACAAAGCCTCCTGTTCTGGCCACAGTGTGGAGCCCACAGCACAGTATCCATTTCAGAGGCCTTGTGTGGTCATATTTGTCAACATGGAACAGTGAACAGAAGCCCTTCCTCACCTGATTCGAAACATCGTCAGCCAGTAATTCAAGGCGTTAAACACAGCTCCAAGAATGCCACCTATGACCACAAAGCAAACTCATCAGTTACACGGGGTAGGTGAAAGCTCCAACTCTACAAGCTCTCCAGAAGCAGGAAGTCCCACAGAGGGCCCTGATGAAACACTTCTGCCTCTCTCACTCTGGTGCTACAGCCTTCCTTTTAGGGAAAAGAGTTTTTACAGAGTAACGCAAGTTGTGTGTTCCTAACCAGAAAATCCAAAACCTGAACCTCTGAGCACTAACATAACCCACAAGTGGAGATCATACACCTGATCTCATGTGAAAGGTCACAGTCAAAATGCAAGTACACTAAAAACATCATACAAAGTTATGGCTAGCTGTGGTGGCACATGGCCGTAATTCTCTCACTCTAGGAGGCTGAAGCAGGAGGATCACAAGTTTGAACATAGTCTGGGTAATTTAACAAGAAGTTGCCTCTGCTGGTGATGGTGCACATCTGTAATCCCAGCACTGAGGAGGCTGAGGCATGAGAATCACAGCCAGTTCAAGGTCAGCCTGAGCTACATAGTGAGTTCAAAGCCAGCCTGAAATACATAGCAAGATCCTACCTCAAAAAAACAAAAACAAAAACAAACAAGCTGGGTGTGGTGGCACACATCTGTAATCCCAGCACTTGGGAGGCTGAGGCAGGAGGACTACTTTGAGTTTGAGGCCAGTGTGAGCTACAAAAGCAAGTTCAAAACCAGCCTGTACTATATTGCAAGACCCTGTCTCAAAAAAAAAAATCAAACCAAAACAAAAAGTAACTAAATAAAAAACCAGCCAAGCATAGTGGGGTATGCCTATAATCCCAGTACTCCGGAGGCTGAGGAAGGAAGATTACTGCTGAGTTCAAGGACAGCCTAGGCTCCATAGTAGATTCAAGGCCAGCCTGAACTGCATAGCAAGACCTTGTCTCAAAACAAAACAAAACCCAAATAACAACAAAAGGAAAACAAAAAGACCCTACCTTAAAAAATAACCTTCAGGTTAGGTGTAAGTGATACAAATTTTGTGGTTAGACTACATCCTTTCACCAAAATATTTAACTATGTACATGCAATTATTTTAAAATACAGAAAAATCTAAAACACTGAACCACTTCTAACCCTGAGCATTTCAGGTGAGGGACCCTTACCTCGTAGAAGCTGTGCCCTGCTCTACCTCCCAGGAGCCCACCTGTGTGCACCCAGGGCTCTGCCAGTGGAAAAGTGATGACATAGCACAAAGCCTGTGGCAGTGAAGAACCCTAAGGGGTAGTGCTCATGTCCTCCCCAACCCAGGTTTGCATTCCGGTCCATCCTGCAGGAAAGGCCCTTACCCACCACGCCCATGGCGATGAAGACGGGAATCTCATGGATGGTGTAGGCCATTTTCTGTGTAGAGGGGAAAAAGTGAAGGCTGTGAGGAACCTTGTCCATGGCTCCCCATGATCTGACTTGTCCATGAGGAGCCCTCTAGCACTTTCACCCAGGGCTGTAGAGGTCCTGTGGGTAGGAGAAATGGGCATCTTGAGCAGCCCTCAGCCCACTCTCAGCATGGTTGGTTTCAGGCACAGCTCACACAGCCCAGCTGGCACTAAGCATGTGGCCAGCTGTGGGTTACCCTGGCCCTAAGAGGCGGTCCCTATGTATTCCTTGAATGCTCCAGGGCCCGGGAGCTTATAAGCAAGAGCTAGATTCCATAGCCAAGAGCTAGAATTTCCCCAAGACCAAGTTAAAATCTGACTTAAGTAAAAAAGGATTCAGTCCAGGCACCAGAAGGGGCAAGGTGGGATGGGACGGCTGGTTACCTCAGAGTCAAATCTTCCGAAGTTGATGAGGCCTGGACTGGACAAGTCCCACACATTTCCATGATAAATGCTCAGAACAAAATTCAGAGTGAAAGTAGAAATCATGGAAGCAAAGAACTGTGGCACAGAGAGAGAGAGAGAGGTCAGTACCTCACAGAGAAGCTATATGTGAGGCCACTCAGCATCCTGGGAGCTATAGTGAAGCCTGCCCACCTCACCGCCAGAAGCCAGGCCTGGGCTCCTGTCACTGAGGAGCCTAAGTCTGGACACCACCCAACACAGGAGGGGGCTGGAGCCAAGCAGACTGGGCCCCCTGCATGGTTGGGCAAAGGTGGGGTCATGGCCCTATGGACAAATGCTAGAGACAAGACAATGAAGGATACAAAGGGAAGTTGTGGGTCTGGGGTCCCCCAAAGACACTCAAAGCTGACAAGGACACCCAGGACTGAGTGGCGAGCTACGAGGGACATGGCTCTACAAAATGAACAGGTGGGCTGAGTTTCAAGTGTCTTCTCTGACCAAGAGATGGCCGTCACTCCTGTCTGACTTGGGGGCTGGGGACATAGCCCTGGTTGGGGGCTGTTAGCAGGCACTTACAATCCTCCATGTCAGGAACTGGTTCCAGAAGGAGGCACCTTCCTCCAGGCTGAAAAGCACTCCACCTGGAAGGTATCAGGAGGCCTGGAGTGCCAACCCAGCCACAGGGCATGTGCATACATTGCTCCCTCCCACCCTAGACCCCAGAGACCAAGACCATGGCCCAGGAAGCCACTGGGGTGGGACCTGGCCACAGGGGAGAGGCTTGTTATGAGTTTGAGGGCCAGGCCTGGGCATGCTGACCAATCCTACTGGCCCATACCCTGACAGGTACTTAATCTGTAAGCACAAAGCCTGCCTGGCATGAAGCTCCCAAAGGGAAAGCCCAGCCCAGGCGAGTTGGCCCCTCCTCACCCACGGGGGCTCCAAATGCAGCGGACACTCCAGCTGCAGCTCCTGCTGAGACAAAGTCTCGCTTCTCTGTGTCTCTGCGGAAGTACTCAAAGATCTGAAATAGGAAGAGAGAGATTCTCTGGAGGTACTCTTCACAGGGTGAAAGGTCAAGGAGAAGCCAGCAAAAGGACAGGAGGGCTAGGGATGTGCTCGCTTCAGCAGCAAATATATTAAAATAGGAGGCTTAGAAAGGGGTCTTCTCCATGATCAATGGCTATAGATGTGTGGAACTTGCCCAGAAGATGCTACAGGTGGCTATAGCAGGTCACAGGCTGAGAATATTTGTGTTTCCACAGCCAAGAAAATAATCAGAAGATTTTCATTTGCCAGAGCAGCTCAGGTCACAGAGACCTGAAGAAAACCAAGTAACTGAAAAATCTACACTTTTTTTTTTTGAGATAGGATCTTACTATGTAGTCCAGACTGGTCTTGAATTCACTACATAGCCCAGGCTGGCTTTGAACTCATGGGAGTCCTCCCGCCTCAGCCTCCCAAGGGCTGGGATTACAGGCGTGCCCACCACAGCTGGCTTTCTACACTTGCTTTTGATTTTGGAAAAGTACTCTCTACTGTAGAAATGTTGATCACCTCCAGATTCAAAAAGAAATTGATCAAAATGCTGGTGACTTTGTGGGGAAACAAAACTGTCTCAAATGTATCCAGAAAATCAGAGTCAGTGTCCACCTATGGTTCCAACCTTCTTCAGGTGACTGTCCTCTGAGAAACTGGTCACAGCCACGGACCCTTTGACAGAAATGCATTATGACACCAGAATCAAGGGACAGGCTATGGAGAGGGCATGTGGTGGTGAAGCAAAGGATCCATGCCCATGGGTCAGTGGGCAGGCCAGGTTGCCACTGGGTAGGGGATAGCCTCACCCTGGCCCAGCCTGTTAAGTGTAGAGTGAGACCCACAGGTCCTGGCAAGCGTTGTGCATGGGACAGGAACCCAGCTCCAGGGGATGCTCATGCCCACAAATAACAAGTCCACCTCCACCTGGGGAAGTCCCACCTTGAAATCTCGCTTCAGTGACGTCGATCTTCCCTGGGAGATCCCAGCAGCAATCACCGATCCGGAGTGGATCATTGGCCCTTCCTGAAAGCACAGAGTGACCAGCACTCAGAGACCAGGGATGGGGACTCGGGCTGGGACAGTGTCACAGGGACTCTGTTACCTTTCCAACTGCCAGTCCTCCTACCACCGACAGAATCACACCAGATACTTTGATCACTAGTGTCTGGAACACAAGGGAAAAGGTGAGTGAAGACCAGATGTTCTCCATGCATTCAAGTGACAGAATCATATGCAGTGACATGACACATGGACACATGAAACATAAAGCTTGAAGGCCAGTGCCAGGGCAGCATCCTTGGCAGAGACTTCCAGCTGGATCTCTCCCATACCCTAACGTTAGGACACCAGCCACAGCGCCCCCCACCACACACTCAGGGCATATCCTTGGTAGGCCCTGGACATTCCTCTGTCCAGTATAGGTCTTACCTTCCCCATGCAAAGATGAGCTGCACCCTGTCCCACAGCCTGTATCTCTGCCTTTTTCCCCTGACTGGTGCATGACACCCACACCCTCAGCAAAAGGAGTAGAGTGCTGCCACCTGGAGCCCTGACCTACACATCCCACTAGTACCCTGCCCTGCTACATCCTCTCTGTGTGAGCCTATCTGAGCCACGTGTGTTCAGCATCAGCACCCCTCCATCAGGTCAGTAACCAAAAAGGTGAGGGCCGAGGCAGGGCAATTTCCCTCACCTGCTGGGGGCTCATAGCACTTGTAGGTGGAAGGCTGACTCGGCCACTGGGTCCGGCAAGGGTGAAACCCATGCAACTCACACATCCCCTACTTGCTCTCCTATTGAGTGCACAGACCCTTAACAGTCGAGGGTGGCAATGAGGAAGAGCTTCATGCTCAATTAAGACACTGAGGGAAGCCTCCCAAACCCAGCCAGCCAAGCAGTCAGCAAAAAGTGTTTAGCAAAACCTTCCAGAATGTGCTAGCCTGCCTACATGGTGTGTAGCTCACAGGTCAGATGTTATTCCCAGCAGCACTAGGTCAACTCTGTTCAAAAGTAGAGCGAAAGCACAGGCTCTGCTGCATGTAGTGGTACACACTTATAATCTCAGCACTCTGGGAAGCTAAGGGAGTAGAATTGAAAGTTTGAGCCCAACTCAACTTAGTCAGACTCTATCTCAAAATAATAAAGAGCTAGAGGGCCGGGGATATAGCTCAGTGGCACAAGCGCCTGCCGGGCAAGCACAAGGTCCTGAGTTTGATTCCCAGTCCAAAAAAAAAAGAGCTAGAAATATAACCCAGTGCAAAGGCCCTGGGTTCAATCCCCTGTACTGACTCCAACCCCACCACCAAAAAAAGCAAGCACAGGGTTCCCCAGTTACCCAGTGTATGACCAACTGTCCCTCCTTGGCGACAGAGCACTGGGCCCAGAAGTTCCCAGGGCACAAAGCAGAGCACCAAGCCTGCCAGTGTTCAGGAGGCTTAGGCCTACCAAACCTCCTGCAACAGAGATAGGAAGCAGCTTCTGCCACTCTGGTTCAGGCAGAAATGGCTGTGAGCAGAGTATGTCACAATTACCCATTCCCCATGAAATTAGGGTGCCACCAATGACATTAAGTATAATGAGTATTTTTGAAAATAGGGGAAAGCAGGACCTGGTGGCACATGCCTATAACTGAGTGAGATTTTGTTTCAAAACAAAAAAGGACTAGGGAGCTAGTTCAATGCAAAGGCCCTGCGCTTAAGGGAAAAAAGGAAAAAAACAGTTCATTCCTGTATAAATTTGCCAGCCATCTGTGCACATCACTGTCAGCATACAAGGGACCAAGGACAAAGGTGGAAGAGCCAGTAGGCAAAGGATCTGTCCAGAAACAGCAGACACTCAGCAGAGCACCTCATGTCCTACCTGGGGTTGCTTTATACCTTACCTTGAGCCGCACCACATGCGGGATCTTCACCCCGTTGAGAAAGCACTTGATCTGGGGGATCCCACTGCCGGCAGCAACTGGCTAGAAGAATGGAGAGCCACTGAGCAGGCAGAAACCCCGCCCTCCTGGCCTCAGAAAGACCTTGAAAGTCTGGCCTGCAGATGAGGACTTGGTGTCTGGGAGATATTCTCATGTCCCCCACCCCAGATATAGAACCTCTGAGAGTTAACCATGTACGATGTGGTCAAGGCTACAAGTAAAGACATCTGTCTCCCAGGCAACTAGCAGGACATTAAGGATGGACCTACCACTCATGATAGACCAGCAAAAAGAACTAGAACTTCCTGTGCATGGGGGCCCTGCTCTGTACCCAACAGAAGGTTCTAGATGCTGCCTCTTCTCTATTCCATCTCTTTTTTTGGTACCAGGAATTGAACTCAGGACCTTGCACTTGCCAGGCAGGCACTGTGCTGCTCAGCTGTATCTCCAGCCCCTTTATTCTATTTTTCCACGACAAAGACAAGGAGCAAAGAGAGGCCTATGGGAGGGGAGATTCCTGGGAAAAGCCACAGGACGCAAAGTGCCCTACAGGGTCCATCCCCTCAGGTGGGGGTGCAGGGTCCCAGTGGGGAAGGGGTGATCCTTCTGCTTAAGTGAGTCAGCCCCACTCTTGGAGCCCAGCAGGTAGGGTCAATGCCTACAGTACCTCCTGCCACATGTGAGCATACAGAGGCACAGTGTGCCTGTGTGGCACGGCGGGGAGGGGGTACGGGCACAGGACTGTGTGGCTGGGTGGGAGTGGCACCACCGGGGGTCTACAGGGAGGAGGCCCTGGTATATTTCCAGCTTTTATTGAATAGTTTCTTGTC
The DNA here is from genome assembly GCF_000276665.1 of Chinchilla lanigera. Lineage (NCBI taxonomy): Eukaryota > Metazoa > Chordata > Mammalia > Rodentia > Chinchillidae > Chinchilla > Chinchilla lanigera. The sequence goes on along the minus strand of NW_004955442.1, from coordinate 15,775,730 downwards.
TGTGCCACACAATTCAACACAAACCTAGAATGTAATTCTAAGCCACCATCCCAGGACACTTAGGAGGAATGAGCTGGAGGGGTCCCCATCTATTTGCTGGGCCTAAAATATTGCGGCCTCTGCCATGGCGCTGTACCTCTATAAAGGCCACAATCACGGAACCGAGGAGCACGAAGGCAGAGTTTAGTGTGGCCCACAAGAGGAGGGAGAAGGACAGTCCACCCTTCTCGGTAAACTTGTCGATATCTGCAGGCTTGTCAAGGACAGGCAGTGGCATCACCCCAGGCCCAGGCCCACACTAGCCTACCCCCTCCGCCAGTTGCCCAACACAGCACAGCACTACCCAGTAGCCCAGAGACATCTCAACCACTTACGGCAGAGATACAGCCCTCCACTGGGTTATTGTTGTGCTAGGTTTGAGGAGGAGGACATGTTCCAGCAGAGCAAGGCCTGCCCGCAAGGGCAGACACTTGAGCTCTCCTGCACGGCCCCATTTCCCACCCACCAGGCTGGGCAGCTATAAAGGACACTGTCCTTGATGAGCCTGTACTTTAGGCCGGCCAAGTTCTCCACCACGATGTCGATGAAGCAGGCCACAAGACCTGTGAGGATTCCGATGAGGGCACATATGACCCAGCGTTTAATCTCCACTGTTCGGAAAGCCTATGGGAAGAGGTATAGTTAGCAATGCCCTGCTGTAGGCTGCCCTGGGACCAGCAGAAGCAGCTCCTTGGATTTCCAATGTTGCCACCACATACAGCACTCTCTAATGGGGACCTGAGTCCTGCCAATTGCGGCCAATGGCCAACAGCTCAGCTCCCAACCAATGTCTCAAGGACCATGGAGCACCTTGAGGAGGTGGGTGACCTTCCCAACAAATTCACAATCAGTTGCTGATATTTTGGGTACTGTGTCTGATATCTGCAAGAATAGTCTCTAATCACAAAACCCATAATTATGATAGACTCTCCCAATGTTTCCAGTATCTAGAGCTAATTGTTACATGCTTAGAGCCCCAGAGACAACCTGAGGAACCAAGAGCACCTCTAGTAGCCAGAGGTTTGGGGACAGGTGGGGAGGGAGATGGAGACAGCAGGACAGAAGCTCAGACCCGCCTTACTCACTGTGTGGTTGATCCGCCTTTCTTCCTCTAAGAACAGCTGGTTCTCGCTGTTGTCATAGTCCAAGCTCTGTGGACCAGGAATGCAGGGACAACAATTACTGGCTGAGGACAGGAGGTGGGTAGGCTGGAAAAGGCAGGGCCTAGATCTAGAGGCAGAAAAATGGGGGCCTACCTCATACTTGAGGGACAGGAGCTTCTCGTTGTGAGGAATCTCCTTGGGGAAGGGGTGGGAAGGGTCCATTTCCTGTGGAAGGAAAAGGCAAAGTCCCACACTTTACACATGAGGTGAGAGGAAGGACCACTTTCCAACTCATCCTGCCTGCCAGCACTATCCTGATACCAAAGGTGGACCAGGATGTCATGAAAAACCTGTAGAACAATGCCTCCCATGAATATAGACATAAAAATCCTCAACAAGAGGTGAACAGGGGGGATCCAGCAATACCAGAACCAAGGCAGACTCTAGCAGGAGTGCAAGGTTAGTTTACACTCCAAACTCAACTGATGTAACACACTGCAACAAGAGAACAAAGGATAAAAGGATCTTCCAGGCAGAAAGACATTGAAATGTGACAAAATCCAACATCTCTTTATGATAAAAACATTCAACACAATAAAACAGAAAAGAGTTTCCTCCCTGGGCACAGTGGCTGATGTCTGTAACCTCAGCTACTCAGGAGGCTGAAGTAAGAGGATGGCAAATTTGAGCCAAGCTTGGGCAACTTAGAAGGCCCTGTCTCAAAATAAAGAATAAAAAAAGGCTGGGGATGCAGCTCAGTGGTAGAGCACTTGCCTACCACGCCTGGCCCTGAGTTCCATCACTAGCACCATAACTGAATGAATGAATGAATGAATGAAAGAGCTTCCTCAATCTGATAGAAGTACCTATGAAAACTTAGGAAATACCATGCTCAACAGTGAGCAACTAGAAGCTTTCCCTCTAAGATTAGGACAAGGATGCTTACTTCAGCCACTTCTGCTCAACATTGTTCTAAAGGGTCCAGCCAGGGCAATGAGAAAGAAGTAGGAAAAGAAAGGCATTCAGTAAACATGTTTAGCCCCCTTTTCAAAGATAAGGTGGTTGGAGTGTATTTAGAGTTGTTTCTGAGACTCTCTATCTCTTCCACTGATCCTCAGGTCTGGTTTTTTTGTTGTTGTTTTTTTTGTTTTTGCCAGTACCATGCTGTTTTTATCACAGTAGCTTTGTAGTATAATTTCAAGTCAGGGATTGTGATGCCCCTTGCCTTGTATCTGTTGCTGAAAATTACTTTTGCTATTCTAGGTCTCTTCTGGTTGCAAATGAATTTTAGGAATGTTTTCTCTAGGTATGCTATTGGTGTTTGAGGTATGGTATTGGTATTTGTTGGGAAGAAAGATACCTCTTTAATAAATGGTGCTGAAAAAACTGACTTTCCACATGTCAAAGACTAAAACTACACTTCTATCTATCACCATGCACTAAACTAAAATCAAAGTGGATCCAAGATCTAAATATTAAAACACACCTAAAACTGTTGGAAGACAGTATAGGCAGAACCCTTGAAGACAGCCTATTAAAAAAGCTTTTGCACAGCAAAAGAAATCACCAACAGAGTGAAAAGATAACCCACAGAGTGGGAAAAAACTTTTGCCAGTTGTCTCTCAGACAAATGACTAATACCTAGAACATATAAAGAACTGAAAAAAATCAGATCCCTCCATAAATTTAAAGAACCAATCCAAAAACGGGCATCTGAGATGAACACACACTTCTCAGATGAAGAAATACAAATGGCAAATAAATATACAAAAAAATGTTCAACATCATTGGTCACTTGAGAGATGGAAACTAAAACAACACTGAGATTCCACCTCACTCCAGAAAGAATGGCTATTATCAAGAAATCAACCAATAACAAATGCTGGTGGAGCTGTGGGGAAAAAGGAACCCTTCTCTAGTGTTGGTGTGTAGACAGCTGCAACCACTGTGGGAATCAGTGTGGAGATGCCTCAAAAACTAGAACTAGAGGTCTCATTTGACCCAGCTATTCCTCTTCTGGGTAACTTCCCAGAAGAATTAAAAACATCATACCACAGAGACCTATGTGCACCCATGTTTATAGCAGCCGTTTGTAATACCTAAATTTTGAAAACAACACAAATGCCCATCAACCAAGGAACAGAGAAAAAAAGGTGTGGGTTTTTTTGGTGCCAGGAATTGAACTCAGGACCCTGCGTTTGCCAGGTAGGCACTTGTGCCACTGAGCTATACCCTCAGCCCCTTAGATCTGCTTTTTTTATACAATGGAGTACTACTCAGCCATAAAGAAGGATAAACTTGAGACATTTATAGGTAAATAGATGCACCTTCAGACCATACACTGAAGTGAAATAAATTGGACACATGTATAAATATTGCATTATCTCCCTGTTGTGAGAAAGTGAAGAGTAAATAAGGACCAAAATTACAATAGATATTGTGAAACAGGAAAAAAAAGAGGAACCAGGCATGGTGATGCATGCCTGTAATCCCAGCACTCAGGAGGCTGAGGTAGGAGGATTGTTCTGAGTTCAAGGCCAGCCTGGGCTACAAAGTGAATTCAAGACCAGCCTGAACTGCGTAGCGAGACCCTGTCCCAAAAAGAACAACAACAACAAAAAGTTAAGATTCTCTATCTAAATGTAAACTCCGTCTAAATTTGGCTTTTTTTTGAAGAAACTAACAAGCTGATCTTAGAATTTATGGAAATAGCTAAACAGTCTTGAAAAAGAACAACAAAGTTAGAAGACTCGTATTTCCCAGTTTCAAAATTCACTACATAGCTACTGTACCCAAGAAAGTAAGGTGCTGGCATGCAGAGGAATTTTTAGATGAATGGAACAACTGCATCCAGAAATAAGTCCCAAACAATTATGGGTAATTGATTTTTTGTGGGGGTGGCTACTGGGAATTGAACTCCGGCCCTCATGCTTGCCAGGCAGGTGCTGCGCTACTGAGCTATATCCCTGGTTCCAAGGATAATTGATTTTTGACAATGGTATAAAGACAATTCAATAAGGAAACAGTCTTTCCAACAAATGGTGTTGGTAGAATGACATCTAACATGGAAGAGAATGAAGTTGGACCTTACCTGACACTATATGAAAAAATTAATATGAAATGGATCAAAGATCTAAAACTACTAAACTCTAAACTCTTAAAAAAAAATAGGTAAATCATGATGAGCTTGGATTAGGCAGTAGCTTCTTAATTATGATACCAAAAGCATAAGCAACAACAACAACAAAAGGAAAATAGGACTTTATCAAAATTTAAAATGTTAGCTGGGTGTCGTGGTGCACACCTGTAATTCCAGCAGTTGGAAGGCTGAGACAGGAAGATCATGAATTTGATGCCAGCTTGGGCTACACAGTGAGTTTAAATCTAGCCTGAACTACCTAGCAAGACCCTATTTTAAAAAACAAAACAAAAGTTGTACACCAAAAAAGCAAAAAGAAAATTCATTGAGTGGAGAGTTTTTGCAAATCATGTATCTGACAAAGTACTTGTGTAAAGAATATATAAAGCGCTCCTGCAACTCACATTAAAAAACAACCTGGTGGTACATGTGGTATATGTCTGTAATCCCAGCACTCCAGGAGTGCTGAGGCAAGAGGATCACAATATCCAGCCCAGTCTTAGCAACTCCAAGACTTAGTGAGATCCTGCCTCAAAATATAAAAATAAAAACAGGTTAGGGATGTAGCCCAGTGGTAGCACACTTGCCTAGTATGTGTGAGGCTCTAGGTTCAATCCCTAGCACTGCAAAAGAAAAGGGGGAGGGGGAGGAGAATACAAGGACTTAAATAGGCAGTTCTCCAAAGACAACGTACCAATGGCCAATAGCACAGGACACTTAGTACTCAAAGCAGACCCCACTAGGGAGGAAATGCTGTTTGGGGAAAGGGCTCAGAAAACACTCCCATGGCAACTGCTAGACAGAAGGCCCACTCAGCACAAGAGCTAAAGAAGTTATCTTCTGGGATGAATCTATCCTGGGGCTAGAAGACATAGCTACCCTCCATACTCTCTGAGGACTCCTCACTGCTGAAATCCCACCCTCCTCTGCCCCTACACTCTTCCCCAGGCCCCTCATATTGCACTTACTCCTGCCTGGGGCCATTGTGCCGCATGGTTCTCTTCCCAACAAAGCTTTTGTTCATCTCTGCTCATCTGACTACAGCTCATCCACCTGACCTCATGGGCCATGTCCCCTTGCAGCAGGTTCCCTGTGTCTCCAGGCTCTGGGGCCTGCTGTCTACTGGCCACACCACCTGGACCACCTTCACAGCACCTCTTATCCCCACTGTTCTCTGGCTGGGCGTTCACCATCTGCCCTCTGTGAGGACATGACTCTGTGGGAGCAGGGACAGGAGCAGGGAATACACTGCCACTCACCTTGTTTAGGAGCTCCTCATCCACCTCCACACCACTCATCTGACCGACTTGGAAAGATGCAGAATGCGGCAACTAAAAGCAGAAGAGAGGTCATGATGGCACACAGACATAGGAATGGGGTGTGCTGTCCATTCTCGTTCCCCCAACACCCTGTGCTGGCCTCCCTGAATGCCAGAACCCAGACCTGACCCTGGGCCACCACAGCTTTCATTGATCAGTCCCATGTGGATAAAAGGCCCAGGCTTTTCTCATCCCAGCTCTCTATTCTCCTGTTCAAACACCACATGCAGGACAAAGGTCTGGAGAATGCCCAAACAAGCCAGGGTTGCCTGCCACCAAGTTTGGCCTGTCCTTGTCCATCACTAGTTCTCTATAAGCCAGTGTCCAGGGTGGTCCTCCTGCGCCTCTCCTGGCTTCAAGTGTGCAGATGCATCCTTCCCAACAAGACAGTCAGCCCCAGGGTACAAAGCAGCTAGCACCCTTTGTTGTCCCTGACTTTGTGAACTCCTGCTCCACTCAAGAGTCCCTCCTGGTTGGACGCACACCTGACTCACAGCACAATGGGATGGGGACTTCTGTGCATAATGTTCTCGATCCAAAGAGATCATCTTATTAATTCTACTCAACTATAGCTACTACCTGAGTCTTTACAAAAATGGTGGCTGGGACAGGGCAGAGAAGGGCCAGCTTCTCAGCTGAGGAAGAAACACACTGAAGGCAACCTGTGGTCTGTTAGAAAGCAAGTAGTCCCCATGAGGGAAACAAAGCACCTGGAAATGGAGGATATGCGCAGCAGTTGGCGGATCATCCCCACAGCTATCTCGCCCACCCCATCTTGGCCACTGACTAATCTCTGATGCCCTTACAGCACCCAGGACTAGCCCTCCCTCACAAAGGTTCATCCAGAGGCCTCATGCTTCTTGGTGACACAAAACCCAGAAGACACCAGGGTCCAACAGGCTGTGATGGGGACAGGAAAAAGACCAAGGTCTGCCGGTAGCCCAGCGCTCAATTCATTTTCAACCCTCCTTGATTCTAGGTGTGATCTCAGCACAACCAACAGGTAAGGAAACCAGGGCAGAAGGAGGCAAGAGAGGAGACTTCTGGACCTGAGCGCTCTTCAAGCCCCAGGGGAAGGAGGGGTGTTTCCAGCCTTCTATAGAGAGCTTGCCCCTTAAACTATATTGGCAACAGAGCCAATGTAAACCATTTCACAGGAAGGAGGGTCACCTGGCCAGCCACACCCCACCTTTCCCATACCTTCATCCTCTCTACTTCCTGCCATAGAGCCACTCCAAGACTTCTGGACGGCCCAGGCTGTGCCCTACCAGTCTGTCTTCTGCTTCATCTCCAGGATCCATTGGCCCACTTACATCAGGCAGCGAAAGCACATATGCCAGGAGGAAGAGTCCTCTTCCACCTGGACCTGTTACCCTGACCTGGTCCTGTTCAGTGACAGGTTTGCTGCCCTTCCAGGGACAGTTTGCACTGTGGGTCACTAGGGCCAAGACAAGAACAGAGTACTCTTGGCTACACTTGAACTTCTGACAAAAAATTTTTTTCACTGTAAGCATAAATTCCAAATATTGCACGGAACACACATTTAAAAGTACTTCTTAAAAAAAAAGTACTTGTTTTCCTGCAACACAAACCTAACAGGCATCCTGTATCCTATCTGTAGCCACATACAAGGTGGAAGACCACACAAATTACTGATACCCACAACACTGCAGGGGTCTGTGAGCCACAGACGCCACACACAGGAGAGTATGAGTATACTGTACATCTCCCTTGTGCAAAGCTTAGAGTAAAACTAACCCATTCACTATGAGCGATTTATGGGGGGGCATGGGGTACAAGGGGCCTTGGGGACACTGGCCAATTCTGTTGGGAGTGCACTGGCCTCTTATGGCTTCCCTAACCAATTATCCCAAGTCCTAAATAACACCATCAGGCAAAAGCTGACAGGTGTGCAACAGCTTGACAACCCAAGAGGCCAGCCCCACCCCAGCTGCTGCCACTTTCTCAGCAGAGAGGGGAGTGTAGGTATTTCCCTCCTTAGTAAGGAATGGGCTGCTGTGGACTTAGGAATGGGCTTGACTATAAAAAGATGGGACCTGGGTGGTCTCCAGGCGGACAGACCTGTTAAGGAGGACTAACAGATCTGCACATGGCTGGCAAGCTCCTGACTTAACACTGAGCTACAATTACACAAGGGGCAATGGCCAGAGGAAACTGGGTGTGGGGTAAACAGGGCTGCTGTGTACTAGTTTTGCAACTTCCTACAATCCATAATTATTTGAAACTTACATCAAACAAAAACTTCTGCACATCAAAAGAAACATCAATTTTCAAAACAGGAGAAGATACCTGCAAATCACATTATCTGATGAGGAACTAACTGGCAGAATATATAAAGAATTCCTATCACTCAACCAAAAACCAAACCTCCTGATTTAAACAAGAACAAAGAACTGGAACAGGTTTGTATCAAAAATCGATATACAAATGGCCAACAGACACACGAAGAGACCCTCAAGACCACCTCACATGCATTGGAACGGGTATTACAAGAAAAAAAAAATAAGCGTGGGCAAGGAAGGGGAGAAGCTGGAACAATGAATACTGCTGGTGGGAATGTAAAATGGTACAGCCCCTATGGAAAACAGTCTGGCGGCTCCTCTAAAACACTGAACACAGAACTGCCATATGATCCAATAATAATAACAAAAAAAGAGATCCAGCAGTTCCACACCTGGTACATATCCAAAAGAAACAAAAACAAAATCTCAAAGGGATGTTCATACCCATGGTCACAGCAGCATTATTTATAATGTCTAAAATGTTGAAGAAAGCAGGGCATCCAACCATGGATGGATAAACAAAATGTGTTTTATTCACACAACAGATTTTATTCATATTTTATTTATGAAGCACCAACACTTGCTACAAGGACAGACATTGTAGACATTTCGCTGAATGAAATAAACCTATCATAGAAAGACAAATAACTTCACGATGGTTTCTCCTATTTGAGAAACTAAAACACATACATGTAAATAAAGAGCAAAACAGAAGGGGCTGGGGATTTAGCTCGGCACAGCGCCTGCCTGGCAAGTGCAAGGTCGTGAGTTCGATTCCTGGTACCGGAAAAAAAACAAAAAAAAAAGCAAAACAGAAAATAGATAAATAGGAAGTAGGGAGATCTTTTTCAAATGCATGGGGGAACAAGGGATACAGGGGAAAGAAAATGAGGGAAGGGAAAAGGGATGGGGTAAAAAAGAATTGAGGAAAAAAATAAGAAAAACAAAGCTTTTACAAATGAGAAAGGAACCAAGAGTTGAAAGGAGAAGGGAGTGAGGGAAGGAATAGAGGATTTTAAAAAATTAAAATGTATTATGCACATGTACCAATTCCCCACAATAAATATAATCATCATGTACTACAAACATGTACTAATAAAAAAGTTAACTTACATCAGACAGGTAGTATAGTACTATAAAAACAGAGAGTAGAGTGGTGGCTGCCTGGGGCTGGGGGACAGGGATATGGAGAGTTACTTAGTAGGTACAGAGTTTCAGTTTTATAAGATGAAAAAGTTCTGAAGATTGCACAATAATAATAGTAATTTTATATATATATATATTCATACTGGGAATTGAACCAAGGGTCTTATCACTGAGCTTATCTCCAGCCCCCTGCTCCTTTCTATTTTGAGAGAAGGTCCAGGTTGGGCTTGAATTTATGATACTCCTGCCTCAGCCTCCCAAGTATCTGGGATTAAAAGCATGTACCACCACACCCAGCTCAAAAAGAATGTATTTCGCACTACTGAACTGTGCACACAAAAATGGTTAAGATGCTAACATGTTATGCTTTACCAAACATTTTTTTTTTTTTATTGATGCAGTACTGAAGACAGAACCCAGGGGTGTTCTACCACTGAGCTACATCTGCAGCCCTTTTTATCTTTTGAGACAGGGTCTCGCTAAATTGCCCAGGTGAGAGTGAAATTCCTAATCTCCTACCTCAGCCTCCCTCACTCCTGGGATTATAGGCATGCACCTCCACTCCTGGCTCTTTCAATTTTTAAAATGCTTTTTGAAAACTGTAAAGATTATGTGCTGTTCTACACTCTACTCTGCACTCCAACATTCCAACATTCACAACATCCGCATATAGGAGGCTCTATATTAAGCACTGAGGATGAACAGGCTACCCCACTGGGGGTAATGGTCAAAGGAAACAAGGTCACATACAAAAGGTAGCCATAAACTCTGACAAAGGCGATGGAGAACAAGAGGGAGAGGCTGCAGCATTTGGGTCAAGAAGGGGTAAGATCCTTTAATGAGCAGAGTAGCTGAGAGCAAGGAGGGGTAGGTGGCAGTGGAGCAGTCGGCAGTGGAGCAGTCCTGGGTATGCAACAGACAGCCCATGCCACTTCATTCTGTGTACTACGGCCCCTGCCAAGGAAGCCTCTCAGAATTGTCTGACCAGGTCCAAGCCCAGCTATTTCCCTCAGCCCTCTGCATCCTGTTGGACAGAAGGCCACAGCTGCATCCTTGGCTGGCCCCATCTCACTCATGTTTGAGGGGAAGAGATGCTAAGGGAGGTGGCTGGGACTAGAAGGGTACTTCCTGGAAGAAAATAGAGTTCAAGGACCTCTGGAGATGAATAGAGGACCCTCCCATGCAGCTTCACTGCACCCCCAGATATGAAGCACCCAACAGCACCCTCAAGCTGGGTTGGTGACTCCAGGTTACCAGGGAAAAACACAGTCAGACACTAACCTGAGGGACTTTCTCTGCTGGAAGCATATGATAGTGCTTCCCAAAATGAGTGCAACCATGTCCTGCACTTATGAATATTGCAAATATACTCTGCCTCCTACCCCACCCAGCCATTTGTTCCTGGAGCTAACAGATATCTCTTGGCAAATTCTTGCAAGGTTCCACACTGCCTGTACACATGACTATGACTTGCTAGCTGACCTCACCTTCTGTCTCACTGTTACCCCATGCTTGGCCCAGGGGCCTTAGAACAGGAATGGGATCCATAGGGGGCTCTAAAGAGCCTGAGATATGAACAGGTTACTGCGCAACCTGGTACTACCATGCAGTGCTCAGCCAGCTTTGTCCCTGATGAAGTGGCATCAATGCCACTGTCCAAACCAAGAAATTCTGTGACAATCCCAAAGGGTCAGGAGAGAGCCAGGACAAGCTCTCACATTCAGTTCACCAGAATGCTCCCACAGGGATTGTGGCCAAGTTGGTGTTTTAGTTCAAACGGGCTCGGGCTCTGTCTACTGCAGCACGAGGGAGCCCTGAGCTTGAGCTGGCTCACCACCAGAGCAGATCCTCCCCGTCAAAACCCAGAACCAAGAAATTTAGTCAACTTCTAAAGGAGTCATGCATAAATATAAAGGCAAAGACATCGACAGGCATGGTGGCACTCAACTGTAATCTCAGCATTGGGGGTGGCAGAGGGTGGGACTGAGGCAGGAGGATAACCATGAGTTCAAAGCCAGCCTGGGCTACACAGTAAGTTCAAGGCCAGCACGAACTGCACAGTGACACAGGTTTAAGATCCCATAGTGTTCAACTTCCCAGCTTCTACTGGGCTAGTCCAGAACTGAGTCAAATTCTAAGCCAGCTCATGTGTTTACACACTCCAGACTGTATTCCAAACTACTGCAGAAACCTAAACACACACATACATTCCCAGTGCCCTCTGCCATTATTCCAACTGCCTGAGGATCTGGCACTCCTCAAACTGCCTAACAGGCTGGGCATGGTGGCACATGCCTGTAATCAAAGCATTTGGGAAGCTGAGGCAGGAGGATCACCGCAAATTCGAGGCCAGCTTAGGCTACATAGTGAGTTCAAATTGAGCCTGAACTAAGAGCGAGACTCTGTCTCTAAAAACAAAAACCCCTGCATAACAAGATGACTTCTCCTGCTCTTGCGGCCCCTCACACAGTCCTCAAAGGCTGCCTGTCTTGTGTCTAGAAGAAGGCTGCTATGTGCACCTCAGAGCCCTGGGAAAACTATAGGGAGCTGGCCACAGGGCAGGTATACAATCAATTATTTTTTCAGAGCCACTAATCAATTGTTATTAACTGCAAATAAGCAAAAAAGGCTGTAATGACATTTAAAGGAATAAATCAACACATTCTTAAAAAAAAAAAAAAAAAAAGCCAACTCCTGTATCTATTTGCAAAGAAAAGCCGGAAACCCCATGCTCATTTCCTCCTGACATAAACTCACTCTCTGTCAAGATTTGCAATCTCTTTGCTGGCCCTTAAAAGCACTTTTCTTCTGTCTTATGAACTTCAGATTTCTTTGAAAACAGAAAAAAAAAAAAAAAAGAAAACCCAACCCAGAAGTATTCCAAGGAGAAAAGATCTAACCACACAGCCCCACCACTCTAGATTACCCACTTCCGATCACTTCTGCAGATCATGGGATGTAACCAGATGTCACTTCACAGGGAGCTGAGCTGCTTGCTACCAGCAAAAAGCAGACATTGTCAAATGCATCTTTAAGGGAACAGAAAAATCTTAAATTATAAAGTTCTACAGACATAGTCTGATGGAAATGGGTACCGGGGCTTGAACCCAGGGCCTATGCACTGAGCAACATCCCAATCCCAGGGACTTACTAAATTGCTAAACTGCCCAGGTTGGCCTGGAACGTTCTCTTTTTCTTTTTGGTACCGGGAATCAAACTCACCACCTCATACTTGCCAGGCATGAACTGTGCCGCTGAGCTAAATCCCCACAGGCTGGAACTTTCAATCCCCTTGCTTCAACCTCCTGGAGTGCTTGTATTACAGGCATGACCACCACACCCAGCTAGTGAACAGCCTAATTTTTGTATCCTTCCTAACCTTTAAATACTGTACAAAGTGTTCAATACACAAACCTAAGACAGAAAAAGTTAAAGGATAGTTACAAGGTAAATCAAGACCAGTCAACCTGAATAATTCACTGACTCAAAATTAAAGAGTATGCAATACAGCTAGCGAGACATAGAGGAAAAATAAATGAAACTGTAAATTTTTCTCCGAATCTTAATGTATTTAATGACCCAACCTGCATATTGTCAGCTGAGCACATTCCAGCCTATCTGACTTAGTGCTTACAGTGTTGCACATTTCAAATTCAATTATGTGCTAAAAGAAACGGAGTACCGACACTTGGCACTGCTACCATCGCTCTCAGGGTCAGACTGATCCCCAATGAGGAAGGTGGTGCGCGGACGTCCTCAGTGACCTCACTGAAACAGCAACTGAAAGAGTAACTCTGCCAACAACTTTAAAATATTCCGGGATTGAAAACACAAAAACAGTTGCTGGTGCGTTTATTACAATTTAAAAACAGAGAAGGATATCAGCCTTTAGTTTGAAGTCATTCCTGAGAAAACCGCAAGGTAATAAACTGGGGTCGCGGCTATCCAGGGCAGGGCGCGGCGCACCCGCTCCTTGACCCTGGGGGCCACCCAGCCGCGGCGGCCCAACAGCAGACTGCCCTCCCGAAGCCCGGGTTCTCAGCGGGTGTCTGGAAGCCGCCCGCGCCAGGGCCCCTCGGCAGCCTCACCTGGCGCGCGGCGGGCCCGGCCCCGTTCAGCAGAGGCGTCCCGTCTCCCGGCCGAGCCGTCCTCCGAAGAAGCGGCGCCGCCTCCTCGTCGTCGCGGTCGCGCCCGGACCACGACACTTTCTTGGAGACGTTAGCCATGGCCCGCAGCGGCCGCCTTCCCGGGAACCCACCACCGCCCCCAAAAGCGTTCTCGTGACCCGCGCCGGCGATCACATGACGTGACGCCGGCGGCACATGACTCGAGGCGCCGCTCACGTGACCCGAGACCGCAGCTGCCGAGAGAGGTGCGCGGGGCCTCTTGGGAGTTGTGGTTCTGGTGGCAGAACCCGGGCAAGTGGGACAGGCGCGACCCTCGGGGTCCTTGTCCCTACTGGGTTGCAGAGTCGAGCTCGGCCTCTGGCTCGCCTAAGGTCGAGCAGAAGCTAACCCGACAGTGATGGTTGGCAGGACTGCGTACACCCCAGGCTCTGAAGAGGACTTCTCGCGGTGAAGGAAAAGGAAACTTGCTGTAAGAAATATGGTGAACTTCACCTGAGCCACGGGACAAGCTGGCATCTTATCGTTCCTGGTGCGTGGGCCAAGAAGGACCCAATATCACTCTGCCATCCTACAGATATTCTTACCTGAGTCCCACCCTAAGGGAAAAGTCAGATTAATGGAAGTCCAAGTGGCCCTCTTTCCCTAGGCTAGTGTGCTCAAGGACAAAGAAAGGCCCAGTTAAAGGAGAAAGACACTAGCCTATAACCCAGACGCTCACGGAGGTTTAGGTAGGAGGATCCCAAGTTCAAACTCAGCCTGGGCAATTTAATGAAACCCTGTCTCAAAAAATATTTTGAAAAGGCTGAGAATAAACCAGGCATGGTGGCACACCTTGTAATCCCGGCAGTGAGGAGGCTGAAGCAGGAGGATTGCTTTGAGTTTGAGGGCAACTTGGGGCTACATAGTGAGTTCAAAGACAGCCTGAACTACAGTGAGACCCCGGCTCTAAAAAGTGAGGATGTAACACAGTGCAAAGGTCCTGGGTTTACTCTCCAGAACCATATGGGAGATAGCTAGCTAGCTAGCTAGCTAGATTTAATATTTGATGACTCTAGGATAGATAGATAGATAGATAGAGAGAGAGAGAGAGAGAGAGAGAGAGAGAGAGAGAGAGAGATCCTACAAGCACACATATATATGATGTACAACTTACTTGTCTTGCAAACTTAAGTTTGAAAAATTTCCAAATCAAACTGTTTTAGTTCTTCTGAGTGCCTCAGGCTGAGACAGGTCTTGCTGGATGAATAGGGTTTGGGGAAAGATGCTCAGTGGGCAGAAGAGCTAAGTAGTATAGGTGGCATGGGACATAGTGGGGCATGTGGGAAGGAACATGAAAAGAGTCCTCAGGGTGAAGTGTCATGCTTGGGTGCATAGATGATCTTTGTGGCTGGTCAAGCAAGGCGGAAACATTTCCCAAAGGCAATCCCTGACAGAGTAGGGGATTTAACTAACTTGTGTTCTCTTTTTGTGTGCAGTGTGGGGATGGACCCAAGGACGTTACTACACATGCTAGCCAAGTGCCACTGAGCTGCCTCTCCAGTTGTATGTATCTATGTACGTATGTATTTTTAAAGTTTGAGACAGGGACTAAATTCTAAAGTTGCCCAGGCTAGGCTCAAACTTGAGATCTTCCTGCCTCACCCTCCGAGTGCTAAGGATTATAGGCATGTGTCATTGTGCCTGGCTTCAACTTGTCCTCTTAAGGAATAATGTCTGTGTCTAAAGATGACTGTGCTGGGATGCGTGGGTGCAGAAAGAGAAACCAGCCTATGGCTCCTTGCCAGGACTCTTTCCCCTGAAGGCTACTCAGGGTCATTGTGTTTTCCTTAACCAGGGAACATGGTGGACTTGAGTTAAAGGAAGAATTTGGTGGCATTAGAGGGGTATATGGTTCATGCTTCAAAATGAGCACATGACTTTGTTGCTGACTGCAGTGGGGATGGTGAATCATGTCTGATACATACTCAAACTGCCTGGCTCCAAAACTAGACAGGCTTCTCACATCTGCCTCTTCCAAATTTCCACTGCTCCATGGGCTCCACTGCTCCATCTGGGCACTGCCCCCTGACACCGTTAATTTACCACAACTCTACAGCCTTACTCTGGCATCTGCCCAGGTGGAGTCCTTCCCCCTAACCCACGAAACTTCCTGAACACAGCTGCGCACAATACCACCTGCCTCTGCCAAGCTCCTGAAGCTTTTTAGTGGGGACACTCAGCTTAACACTGGTGTGAACGCCATGACATTGTGGCCCCACGACATTATAAGCACCTGAAATCTGGGACAGGTGGGAACAACTCCCCATGGTCTTTTCCCTGGCAGGTGGAGGGTGGGGGGAGCCTACTGTTACCTTTATCTCAAAGCTGAATCTGAGAGCAAGAGTTCTAAAATCAAACTATCAGAGGTTCATCTCCTGTCTGCTCAAGACAACTGTGCTGGAGACCTAGCTGTCTCTCTGGAAGTATTTACTAATCAGGTCACTAGTCTTTCCAAAATAAATATGCCAGATAGCTCCTTCCTCAAATGGAAAGTGAAGCCAGGCATGGTGGTGCATGCCTGTAATCATAGTACCCAGGAGGTTGAGGCAGGAGGAGTCCTGAAAGTTCAAGGCCACCCTGGGCTACCTAGTGATTTCAAGGCCAGTCTCAACTACATGGTGAGACCCTACCTCTTTTTTTTTTTTTTTTTTTTTTTTTGTCTTTTTGAGACAGGGTCTTGCTAAGCAGTTCAGGCTGGCCTTGAGCTCACTTTGTAGCCCAGGCTGGCCTCGAACTTGCAGCGATCCTCCTGCCTCAGCCTCCCGAGTCCTGGGATTACAGGCGTGCACCACCATGCCCGGTGAGAACCCTATCTCAAAAACAAAGTGCAAAATGAAATGGAGCAAGAGAGTTCTAGAAAACATCAGAGGAGGTAAGGAAGGCTCCCAGCCAGGTGTAGTGGGACATACCTGTGGTCCAGGCTACTTAGGAGGCTAAGCCAGGAGGTTCACTTGAGTCCAGGATTTCCAGTGCAGCCTCAGGCAAAGAGCAAGGAGCCATCTCAGAAAAAAAATGCTGAATGTAGTGTGCACACCTGTAATCTCAGCACTTTGGGAGACTGAGGCAGGAGGACAGCAAGTTTGAGACCCACCTGTGCAATCCAGTGAGACCTCGTCTCAAAATAAACAATAAAAAAAGGCTAGGACTGTAGCTCAGTGCAAAGGCACAAGGTTCAATATATAGTGCCTTAAAAAAAAAGTTGAAAAGGGCCTTCTAATGAGTTAGACAGTCCTAGGGAAGCAGAAGCCAGTGATTCAAGCATGCCTCACATGGTACCCACAGGGGTTTCCAGTTCTAAAATTCATTCCTGACCTTGACTCATGAACAGGTGGTATTGGGGGTGGCCAGCTGGGCTGATATGAGCTGAAGGCCCAGAGCACTGATCCTCTGAGATCTGAGAGATGCTGCTACAAGACTCAAGGGACTAATATAGGACACCACCAGAGCATCTGGGCAGTCCTGTACCCCTGACTGGCTACCTACCTGTGGGTAAAGGGTGGTGCTCAGGCCTCCACAAAGTTGAAACTGTCCATGCCTAGAGTTAGCATGGAGGAGGACAGAAGGTCTTAGGACCCACATAGTTAGCTCTGGGTATGGGTTTACTCTACTCTACTTTCTGACTTTTTTTTTTTTTTTTTTGAGACAGGGTCTTACTGTGTAGATCAGGCTGGCCTTGAACTCATTATGTTGCCCAAACTGGGTTTGAACTTGAAATGATCCTCCTGCCTCAGCCCCTCCAGTACTGGGATTACAGGTAGGTGCCACCACCCCCAATTTACTTTCTGAATTTTAAAATGGGTGGAGGACCGTGGATATGGTGGTACATGCCTCTAACCCTAGCACTCTGGGAAGCAGGGGCAGGAGTTTGAGTCCCACCTGGGCAACTTAGCAACTTAGTGAGACTCTGTTTCAAAATAAGAAATAGAAAGGGCTGAGGATGTAGTGCAATGTGAAGAGCCCGGCTCAATCCCAGCACCACAAAACAGAAATGAAATAGTAGGGTGTGGAGTAGATGTTCCCAAGCTTAGCAGGGCCCTCCTCTCCATGCTTCCTCCAACACCATCCTTTCCTCCTGTCTGTACGAGTTGATTCTGATTTTGTGATTTTTTTTTTTTTCTTT
Source organism: Chinchilla lanigera (assembly GCF_000276665.1). NCBI lineage: Eukaryota > Metazoa > Chordata > Mammalia > Rodentia > Chinchillidae > Chinchilla > Chinchilla lanigera. The sequence continues at coordinate 15,758,395 of NW_004955442.1, read as the reverse complement.
TTGAGACAGAGTCTCGCTGTGCAGTTTAGGCTGACCTTGAACTCAATAGCCCAGGCTGGCCTCAAACTCATGGCAATCTTGCCTCAGCCTCCCGAGTGCTGGAATTACAGGTGTGTGCCACCACACACCCGGCTCTGATTTTGTGATCTTGATTTTAAGTCCTCATTAGGGATCTCTACCATTATAATGGTCAATTTATATCACACCAAAATTTATAGTAAAAATGCCTATAGTAAGAATTAATGTATATTTCATTTTTTAACCTGTTTTGAATTCTACCCAAAAAAGTCCTCAAAAGACACAAAACCAAATGTTGGCAAGGAGGTTGAAAAATGAAATAATTTGTGTATTTCTGGTAGGAATGTAAAATGAATCAGCAACCTTGGAAACACAACTTGGCAGCTTTTGTGAAAGCCAAGACATGAATTTATCATATGACCCATCCACTCTTGGGCATCTGCTCAAGATAAATAGAACATATCCAAAGACTTGATAAGAATATTCAGCAGATTTATTCACAATAACCAAAAACTGGAAACAACCTAAATGTCCACCAGGTAATAAGTAGATAAACAAAATGTGGTCCCTTCATACAATCGAATATTATTCACTCACAAAAAGGAGTGAAGTACTGATGTCAGCTATAACATAGATTAACCTGGAAAATGTGATGCTGAAAGACAGAAGCTTGACACAGAAGCTACAGGCTGTGGATTCCATCTATATGAAATACCCAGAACAGACCAATCTATAGGTAGAAAGCAGATGGGGTTGCCAGGGGCTGGGGGCAGGAGTGATCATTAACAGGCAGTGTTTAGAGGGCAACTGAAATACTCAAAAAGTAGATTATAGTGATGACTGTATAATTCAATATATTTATTACAGTCTTTAAATGGTACACTTAAAAGGGATAGTTTATAATATGAAAATTATACCTTACGAGTTGGTTTAAAGGCATTGTTCATCCATCTTAATGGTGGCTCTGGCAGACTTACCACCCATGCCAGGACAACAGAAAAGGACTGACCAGTCATCTTTGAGGGAACCACCAGGACTCTGAGTGAAAGATGCTGTAGTCTTAAGGGTCAGCCTCTTAGACTCTTACATCCTTTCTCCAAGAGATGCTGGAATAGCCATCAGCCAGAGGAGAGCCTACCTAAGTTGCCTTGAGAGAAAGCAATGATGATACAAATGGCCATCTCTACAGTTAGAAGGAATGAGGGCATCTTCTGAGAACCTTGACCAGCTGGGGCCCTTGACCAGCTGGCCCTTTATCACTAAAAGGGCACACCGAGAGGAGAGGCCTGCTGGGATCTAGCACTCCTGCTGGGCTGGTGCAAGCCAGGGTGAAATAATGTCATATTACAAAGAATGAAGTGACCAGAGACTTTGAAGGTGCAGCCTGTAAGAAGAAGAATGCTGCAGAAATGGGAGGACACAGCCTATGGACCCTGAACTTGCCTAGGGTACACTCTCTTACTGCAGATGTTTCCTTGACCATTCCCACCTCCTACCTAGAGCCCAGGTGTGCATGCATAGCTGAGGACAATGAGGATGGGAAAGGCAAGGGGCTCACCCCTCTCACTGGCCTGCAGGGTGTGGCCTCATGGACAATGCTCCAGGCAAGGGCATTCGGTTCTCTGTACAAATCCACCTACCGATGTGACATTGGCTAGGGTCAGGATGACACCTATAGGGAGCTCTTTCCCTATAAAAAGGTTTGCAACTTCTCTAGGCAACAGCACCCGGTCCCAGATGGCCAAGCCAGACATGCTCCCCACAAAGGCCTCAGCACTGTCAAAACTACCCCCTACACTGTCTTGCTCCTGGCCTAGCACAAGGGATCCCCCAGGAGGGATCTCATAATCCTCCCTGAAGTGAGAGCCGGTGGCAACTAGCTTGCGGTCCACGTAGAGCCAGTACCTGCCTTGGATGGATGTCCAGCTGACACAGATATGGTGCCACTGTCTGTCCAGCAGCAGCTGCAGTGGCAGCTCCCTGAAGGCTGGGTCTCCAATCACAAAGTGCATGGAGCCAGGGACCAAGGAGTCTCGGCCATGCAGCACCAGTTTGTTGTCATTCTCTTCAGTGGCATAGGAGAGGAGGGTGCCCAGGTAGCCAGAGGTCATGCGGATCCAGCTGCAGAAGGACAGGGCTCGTAGGCCCTTGAGCAAGCCAGGGCTGAGGAAGACCACATTTTCAGTGGAGGCATTCGGGAAAACGAACACAGGGCCTGTGTTGCAAACTAGAAACAGAGAGAGGGAGAGTGAGCCTCTACATTATGAGGCAATTTAAAAGCATCCAGGAGCATCAGGGCTGCAGCCATGTCCCTCATTCTAGGAGGCGATAGCCTAAAGTTTCCAGCCACCATGCCTCCAGGAGCTCTAGTTCTATGCTGGCACTCTTGAGGCATGCCTGGCAGCATCTCATTTATCCTCCTAATATGACCCCTATTCCATCAGGGACCGAGAATGAGGGCATCTCCAAAGGAGTGGGTGAGCCCCATGTAAGCCTGAGCTATCTGCCAGTGCTCCTTGCTCCTAGAGGAACCTCTATCTGCATTTCCTTTGGCTGCTGTAACAAGCTGCCGTAAATTTGTTTACTTATTTATTTATTTGTGGTACTGAAGATAGAACACAGGGCCTTTGCATTGGGCTACATCCCCAAACCTTTTATTTTGAGACAGGGTCTTGCTGAGTCGCTAAGTTGTCTGGGCTGGGCTCTAACTTGCAGTCGTCTTGCCTTAGCCTCCCAGAGTGGTGGGATTATAGATGTGTGTCTCCATGCCTAGCTACAATTAATTTAATAATTTAAAACATTTCTGGTACTAGGCAAAGCAGCACACACCTCTGTCTCAAAATAAAAAGCTCTGGGGATTTAGCTGTATGGTAGATCATGCCTGGACTGGATCCCTGGTACTGCAAAAACAAATAAGGAAAAGCCACCCAACCCAAGTTTATTTCTTGTTTGTGGAGGTTCAAATCAAGGTATTGGCAGTGCTAGCTTCTTCTGAAGGCTCCATGGACCAGCTGCTTCATCCAGCCCTTCCCATCTTCCAGAGCTGTGCATGGTCCTTAGCTGGTGTTCAGAATGCATTCCTGCAGCCTGTGCTTCTGACCCCGAATCTCCAGCTCTGACTCTCCTGCCTCCCTCTCTGAGCTCCATGACCACACTTGACCCATCCAATAATCCAGGATTATTGTCATCTCAAAGTCCTGACTCAACCACCTCTGAAGAAGACCTTCTGCCATAAAGGAAATGTGTGTGACTTGGCCTGATGGTCACCTGGATGACGACAGTCAGGCCACTCCCTCTTCTAGGGCAGAGTACGTGGAGCACGAACCCAGTTTCCTCTCCTTATGGCCTCTGGGAGAAAGTTTGTGGGGATGGGGGCAGGTGGCTGTGGCCTGCCTGGAAATTGATGCAGGGGACAGGCCAGTGGCACTTACTTTCTCCTGTTCCCTGGGGCGGCCATGCCAGATGAGGAGAGTCTTTTGGGGCTGCAGCAGATGCCCAATGGCTGTTTAAGGATGAGGGCTTCTGTGTCCCCTGCAGAGTGGCAGCAAGATCCTGGGATGGATTCCTGTGTTTGAGTGGAGGCCTGAATGCCTGCTTTTCCCGATGCAGTTTCGGGGAGCTCAGACCTGGCTGCACAGGCTGGTTTGGGGCCAGGATCAGCCCCTGTGCTGCCGTGTCAGGGTTGGCCACTTGCAGCTGCCATTCAAGAGCAGCTAGCCTGGTGCTCTGGTTACGGACCTGATGTGCCAGGTGGGCCAGTGTGTTCTGCAGGGTAAGCACATCCAGGGCCAGGTGTGAGACAGCATCCTGCTGTGCTATCTGGTCCTTCCCCTCCCAAGCCTGCTGCCTGCTCTTCACACTCAGAGCATGGTCCAAGGCCTGCAGCTTTGCATCCACTTTTCGGCCTCGGCGTTTGGTCTGCCTCATCCAAGTCTTTAGGTGGGCCAGATCCACCTGTACGGCAGCCTGAGACCTGTTGACTGCCAGAGCCACAGCCCGGCTCTCTTCTGTCAGCCTCTGGAATTGGACATCGACGTTGTAGGACACATTGTAGTTGTTTGCAATGTCCTGCAGGTGTGTCAGGGTGACCTCTTGGAATCTTTGAAACTGTGAAGAGGATAGAGTAGTTATGGAGGGTGGCATACTCTCCTGTTTACCCTGTGTGCAGGGTTCATGGCCAGCATTGCATTTATTTATTTATTTATTATTAATTAATTAATTAACTTAGGTTTTTTTCTTGGTTTTTCTCCGGTACCAGGAACCGAACTCATGACCTTGTGCTTGCCAGGCAGGCGCTTTGCCGCTGAGCTAAATCCCCAGCCCCTAGGTTTCTTTCAAGACAGGGTCTCCCTATGTAGCCCAGGCTGGTCTTGAACTCACTATGTAGCCCAGGCTGGACTCTAACTTGCTGTGATCTTCCTTCCTCAGCCTCCTGAGTGCTGGGATTTACAGGTATGCGCCATCAAGCTTGGCCTCATCCAGCCCTTTTTTATATTTCATTTTGAGACAGGGTCTTGATAAGTAGCTAAATCGCCCAATTTGGGCTCAAACCTGCTATCCTCCTGTCTCAGCTTCCCAGGGTGTTGGGATCATGACTGGCTGGGACCGAAGATTGATGGACCAATTGGGTCTATGCCACAATGGCAGAAGATGCAGGTCAGTTACCATGAACAGTCCCAGGAGGCAGACCACAGAGGGGATACATGAGCCCTGGGCCCACAGCAGTACAGTGTGGGGTGTGGACTCCAGTCCCACAGCTCAGGCTCCTATCTTCCTCTAAACCCCTGCTGTCTGGATGACTGCAGCCACTTGATTCACGGTTGTGGTCTTCAAGGTCTCTGCTGTGAGTGGAGAAGCCTATGGGATGAGCTGTGTGAGTGTTTCACCAGAATCAAGGTAGAAGTGCTCAGAGCTGAGAACACTACCAACCCCACATAGGAGTCTCAGGAACATCCATACTCTCCATTTCCGGGTGAATTTATGACCCCACAGCTCCCACACCCAGTGACATTGTCCAGCACCATCAGACCCCCGGATCACTCCAGTTGTGGTCCTTGGGCCCTGAGAGGCTCCTCAAATCCCCCGTCCCCCCATTTATACATCATCTTGCTTGATTTCAGGGTGTGTCTCAGCAAGCCCTTCCCTTGTTTTCAATTACAGGTGAGAGCACTGTTAGCTGCTAACAAGGACCACAAGCTGTGCAGTCAGGTCCAGAGTACTGACACTTACAGCTCTGTGTCTGTAACATCCATCCTTCATCTGCCCAAGTATGGTACTTACCTGCTCTTCTAGTCTACGGAGCCTCTCAAAAAATGGTTTCCTTTGCCTTACTGGACTGCCTTCCTGCAATGAAGACCTATGTAAATACATGGGCACAAAAACAAGGAGGAAAAGTAGGGTACTCCTCCCAGGGCGACCCATGCTGAGAGACCAGGGAACCCAGTGTCTCTGCTGGACGGAAGTAGGAGGTGGTTTTGGGCTCACGTGATGGCCTCATCCCTCACAGCTCTCCAGTTGAGTGGTTTTCCTTCTTCAGTCCTGGCTAAGTGTCAGGAACTTCCTACTACCTTAATGAAAGGCATCTGCCTTCAAGCCTGAGTCCAAGGTTCCCAAGGAAACAGTCTTAAAAGGAACACAAATAGTTGCTTTGGAAAAGCATTCTACTGGGTGCAAGTCCTTGTCAGGTTGGCTTAGAGGCAGACAGGAGCTAATGGCTTTAACAGGAGCATATGGACTCATGTTTCCACTAAGAAGTCGAAGCAGGACAGGGGACCTGAATGGGGCCCAGAAGTCATCGGAACCAGGACTGCCCTGGTGTCCAGCGTCCTGACGTGCACAGCCACCTTCTGTGAGGCCTTGTCTCTCCCTCCCTTGGAAAATGAACTGAAACATGGTTGGAGTCACCTTGACTCTTCTCATCCAGGATTAGATAACTTTAATTAAATTTTATTTATTTACTCATTTTTTGCTTGTTTTTTTCAGAGGTAAGGGATCTTACCTAGGCTGGCCCTGATCCTCCTGTGTTCAACTGATCCTCTTGAATAGCTGGGACCACAGACGTAAATCAACATATAGGGCCAAATTTATTTTTAAACTGATACACAACAACATAAAAATTGTACCTATTAATGGGGTAATGTGTTATTTCAATACAGGTGTGGATTATATAATAAATCAGGAAAACATATCTGTCTTGTCCTAACTTTTTTTTTTTTTTGTCTTTTTGAGACAGGGTCTCGCTCTGCAGTTCAGACTGGCCTTGAGCTCACTTTATAGCCCAGGCCGGTCTTGAACTTGCAGTGATCCTCCTGCCTCAGCCTCCCAAGTGCTGGGATTACAGGCATGCACCACCACGCCCGGCTCCTAACTTATTTTGGATACAGGATGTGTAGTGGGTTAAATTATATCTTAGTTACTTTCTCATTGTTGTGTCAAAATACCCAACACTCACAAGTTAAAGGAGGAAAGGTTTATTTGAGCTCACAGTTTATAGAGGTTTCAGTCTATAGTTGGCTGCTTCCTATCCCCAGCACCCTGGCAGAGGAGAAATAGTTCATAGTGTGACGGACAGGGGGCAGTGCAGCTTCCTTTTTCTTTCCAGTTGTTATTCCATCCAGGCTACAAGCCAACTGATTGTTGCCACCCACACCCAGGGTGGGTCTTCCCTTTTCAGTTAATCCACTGTCCATACCCAGAACAATGCTAAACCACAGTGGACTAAGCCAGTACCACATGCCCATGATAAATCACTCCTAAAAGCACCACCTGTGAGTGTATGAGGCTTTGGGGAGACATCTAGATATAAGCCATAACAAAGGAACCTCCTGAAAAGCCAGGCCCAAGTCCTGACTCTGGGGGCTGTGACTATGACCTTATGTGGAAAGAAGGTCTTTGTAGATCCTGAGATGAGGTTATCCTGGTGCACCCTGAGTCCAGTGTCCAGTGTTCTCATCCAAGACGCAAGACAGAAGGCCCAGGTGACAGCCATTTGAAGGCAGCAGCAGAGAAGCATTGAGGCCACAGAAGTACCTAGAGCACAGAGGCTGAAAGAGACAGAGGGTCCTCCTCCCTGAGTCTCTAGAAGGAGCCTGACACCTTTGTTTCAGATCTGTGGCCTCCACAGCTGTGACAGCATAACTTTCTGTTGTTTGAAGGCCCCAGTTTATTGGTTTGTTGTGTTTTTTTTGTTTTGTTTTGTTTTTTGTGTTTTCTTCTGGTACCAGGAATCAAACTCACGACCTTGCACTTGCCAGGCAGGCGCTTTGCCGCTGAGCTAAATCCCCAACCCTCCAGTTTATGATAATAAGATAAAAATGTCCCCTATAAGGGCATCCACTGATTTCAATTCTGTGTGAGCTCAGAGTATACCAGGCCAGAGAAGAAGCCGCTGATCCCAAGACTCACCTTGGCAAACATCAGAAAACCACCGGAAAGGACCAAGACTGTCTCCAGAGAACCGCTGAGCACAGTGATACAGTTGCCAAAGACAGAAGAGCAAACCTTACACTATCTGAGTGAGGATGATTTCCACTTAAAATTGTGCATCCAAAAAAACTGTGCATTTAGCACATGTGAATAGACCAGGAACAAAAAGTAAAGACACTTTCCCATATACAAAGGCTTGGGAAATTTATTTTCCATGGGTCTGTGCTGGAAAGTTACTGGATGCTGGGCACCTGGAAAAGAAAGAAAGGGGGAACAAAGCCACTATGGGAACTGAAGAGGCCTGAGTCCACTGTGGATGGGGAGTTTGGGATGGAGTCCCAAAAGAAGGTGTTGTCCTGGGTCCAGTCACACCCTGCCACAATCCACACTCTGCTCTGTCCCTGCTCCCCCTACTCAGCCTCACATAGGCACCGAGGCTGCCCCCTACAGAGTACACTCCTAACTGAATCCATGGTGGACTGAAATGAAAACTGGATCCAGAGGCCCATTTGTTCTGGCTCCAGGAAGCCAGCACTGCTGAAGCAACTCTGCAGCCCATACCAGGGCTCCGCACCTCACTCTCTCAGGCCTGTGCCTACCTCCATCTTGTCTCCCTCAGCCCCGCCCCAGCTGTGACCCTGAGTATGCACTGCCCCCCAGGTGGTCCTACACTCAGGGCTCTGCTCAGTCTGGCGATGCCTGAAGAAATCCAGCCACAGACATCCTGACCAGACACCCTGCTAAGCCCCTCCCAGCACATTTGTACTTAATGGCTCATATCATTATCAGCTTGTAGTATAGGGACAGGGGGTCATAGGCAGAAAAAAAAAAGATAAAATAAGATCTCATTAAGCTTTATTAAAAAATTAATAGGAAATCTTACTAAAAGCAGCTTTTGCCTCTGCAGTTAGACTCCAGCAATTAGAAAGACAAAGGTAAAGAGAGAGAAACCGGTCCTTGGAAGGTGCCAAGGAACACAAAATAAGAATTTAGCAGGAAGGGTTCACAGGCAAAATAGGTATGTAGCCAGGAACATGAAAGACCAGGGTAGCTGGGCGTGGTGACACATGCCTGTAATCTCAGCACTCAGGAGCCGGATGGAGGAGGATTGCCATGAGTTTGAGGACAACTTGGGTGACACAGTGAGTTCAACACCAGCCTGCACTACATAGAGAGACCCTGTCTCAAAAAAAAAAAAAAAGGCCAGGGTAACCAGCTCGCTGTCCCTGATAAAATGCAAAGGAGACACTGGCCAGCCACCTAAGGATTTTTATTTATTTATTTATTGAGACACAGTCTCACTCTGTAATTTAAGGTGGCCTTGAACTCACTGTGTACCCCAGCTGGCCTCAAACTCACAGTAATCCTCCTGCCTCAGCCTACCGAGTTCTGGAATTACAGGCATGTGCCAAGCCCACCTAGAATTCTTACTTGATATTATATGCTTATATGTTGTTATGCCTTGTGTCTAGATGTCTCTCTAAAGCCTAATATAGTCATAGGTGGGGCTTTTTTAGACCTTGACTCACTGCATTGGAGGGATGGCTCAAACCTGCAGATATACAGTGACTGCTGGTGACCCCGGAGGCCTCAACAGAGAGATGCACCAGTGGAATGGAGCACGGGATGCAGCGAACTGCAGTGGCTGGTGAGTTATTTGGATTCAGATGTCCCCCCGGGGAGGGGGTGGTGATTGGCTGGTAGCCATCTTGGAGAGGAGTCAACTGAACTCAGGACTCAGAGCAGCTATGGGCTGGATTCATGTAGCAGCTGTCAAGGTGAGGCTGTCAAGGTGAGGCTGCCATGTTGAGCTCAGCAGGAGGTAAAGGAGCTGAGTTCTAGCCAGCGGGAGGCACATGGAGTGTTACAAGCTGAATGAATCAGGTATGAACCTCACAGCCAGAAATCAGCTTGAACTTCAGTGGAACTAAAGGTGCAGGCTTGCTGGGATTACCCACTACCCCACCATAAAGCTATGGCTGGTTTGCTGGGATTAATCAATTTGGATTTGGACTCTGTCTGCCCACTTTGTCTACCAATGACAGTAAAGACATCCTTTTAAGTGGACTTATTTTTTCTCTTCTTCTCCTGTTTTTGTTTTGTTTTTTTCTTGATTGTTCTTGTTTTTATATAAGTGTGAACATTGTTTCTAGGTTTTTGTTCTTGCTCTGTTCTATTCTTGTTTTTATTTCTTCCTTCTTTCTCTCCCTCCTATCTTCTTTACCAGTTTCCCAAAGTTTGCATAATCTTCCTTTGTTCTCCAGTCTTGGTTCTACTCTCTTCCTCTTTCTGTTTCTTTATTTTTCTCCCTAACCCCTTTTAAATTTCCTCTCTTGAGGGTAAAATTGCCATACCGAGAGCTTATTTACTGTATACAACTTTCTTTTTATTTTTTTTTTTGGTCTTTTTGAGACAGAGTCTTGCTCTGCAGTTCAGGCTGGCTTTGAGCTCACCTTGTAGCCCAGGCTAGTCTTGAACTCCCAACGTTCCTCCTGCCTCAGCCTCCCGAGTGCTGGGATTACAGGCATGCGCCACCACGCCCTGCAAGTATACAACTTTCTGATTGTCCTACATTTTGTTATATTGTAAGGGAAAATCTAACCGGAACAGCAGCTGCAGCTGACTACTCTGACTACAACAGGAACTGGAACCGGAACAGGTGGCAGATGCCAAGGAGTGATCAGTTCCTCCTTTGTCCCTCAGAGGGGAGACGGTAACAAGCGGGTCAACAGACTAACTGCAGGACATAACCCAAGGCAATCCTACCTTGTCCGAGGGCCCGGTCCAGTCACATTCTGACTCCTCCCAGGGTTCAAAGAGGTCTCTGCTGTTGCATAGGGGACTTGTAGAATAGGAGACTTATAGAGTAGGAGACTTGCAGAAATACTGTAGTAAAAGTTAGAAATCAGTAAAAGTTAGAACTGAGCTCCTTTACCTCCTGCTGAGTTCAGTATGGCAGCCTCACCCTGACACTGGCATTTGCTACGTGGGTCTAGCCCATAGCTGCTCCAAGTTCTGAGTTCAGTTGGGCACTCTCCAAGATGGCTACCAGCCAATCACCCACAACCCAGACATCTGAATCCAAATAACTCACCAGCCACTGCAGTCTGCTATGTCCAGTGCTCCATTCTACTGGTGTGTTTCTCCTGTAGCCTGTTATGTAGCTAGCTTACTAAATTCAGCTGAAAGCCTTGATTGTCTGGTCTCAGTTGTTATTCATCAACATGACAGGTCAAACTGACTGTGTTTCCTTTAATTCAGAAAATATGCAATATCACTTCTTGGGCTTTTGGCTAAGATCAAGTGAAGAAAATACACATTGACTCCAGCTTGCTTTAAGACCGTTATGTTTGGGGAAAGAGTAGCCTAATCAAGGACACATATTAACTTTGTTCAACCTGCATGTACAGTCCTGCCTGACAATGTATGACATAATTTTTGTATTCCCTGTAACCAGTCATGTAATAACCTGTTATCGGTTTTGTACTTCTCACTTGTAAATCATATTCAAACTGAATTCATTCCTGACTCTGGGCGGATGATTTGAAAACTGTTTCCTTTGGCCCACAGGCACTATGGATAAAAGTCTGCCTTCTGACCTCCTTGGTGCAAAGAGTCTTCCATTGGTCTCTTACCTGCAACATCTGGTGCATTGGCCAATAAGACACCTTGCTGACCACTTTAGATCACTGGTGCATGCCCCGCTGGCTGCTGCTGGGGCCCACCCTCGATCTACAGATGGGATGACCCACCCTCTGACCTTTTCTCAGAGTCTCCTCAGTGGTCGGGGGAAGGAGCCCCTATGCAACAGCAGAGACCTCATTGAACCCTGGGAGGAGTCAGAATGTGACTGGACCGGGCCCTCGGACAAGGTAGGATTGCCTTGGGTTATGTCCTGCAGTTAGTCTATTGACCTGCTTGTTACCGTCTCCCCTCTGAGGGACAAAGGAGGAATTGATCACTTCTTGGCATCTGCCACCTGTTCTGGTTCCAGATCCAGTTCTAGTCAGAGTAGTCAGCTGCAGCTGCTGTTCCAGTTAGATTTTCCCATGGGACTGGAGGAGGGAAAGTATTAACCTCTGAATGCCTATGCGTGTATGTGGGGACTGGGTGTGAACAAATGATGTAAGCCATAGGTCATTTCTGTCTGTGCTCCACAATGAAAGGTCCCCATGGGGGCTCAGAGTTACAGAGTTTGAGTGAGCCACAACCTATGCTTCTGTGGACTTGTCTGTCCAAGTTCTGCTTGGCAAGCTCTCTTCAGAGGCTTGAATGGACAAAACAGAGAACCTACTGATGCTTCTCCTGACAGTCCCAACGTTGGTGAGAGCCGAGCGGCCAGGCGGGTGCCTGAGTGTTCTCTCCTTTAGGAGGGGCACCACCCTTCGTCTGTTGCAACACCGTTGAGGAGTACAGTACACACACCATAGGGAGTCAGAATGGGTGCAAGTCAGAGTAAGCCCACTGTGTTAGACCACATGATAGAGAACTTCAAGAAAGGCTTTTCAGGTACTATGCAGTGAGGATGAAGCCACAGCAGTTTAGCACATTCTACGAGATTGACTGGCTGTGCTTATGCTCCTCTTGACCACAAGAGGGCACCCCAAACTTAGAAATCCTCCACCAAGTCTGGGGCAAAGGGACTGGTCCTACACTGAGAAGCCATCCTGATCAATTCCCTTATATTGACTGCTGAAGTGTAAAAATCCCCCGTATAGCTCCAGGTTTGTGCTTGTCAAAAGAAGGGAACACTCCTGGTGATCAAAAATGACCAGCCAATTAAAAGATCCCCAAAGACCAAAGCCAAAAAGATTTACCCTGTCTTGCCTGAAGACCCTAATGATGACTGCCCTCCACCATACACAGTGGCTGTGCAAACCAGCCAGACCCTCCTCCACCACCCCGAGAGGCAGCTGCAGATCCTGACCAGCCGCCACCTGTATTGCCTGACTCCACTGCTCTGACCCCACCTACCATGTCACCATCATCCAGTCCCAAGGAACCGCCTGAGCCAAGCCCCATTGGTCACTGATTCCACTCATTGCACCTGCAGATGCCCCTTCAAGGATGCTGGAGAGGCGGGAACCAGACCAACTGTTTATTAGTATCAGCCTTTTAGTTCTAGTGATCTTCTTAACTGGAAGCAACATACACCATCATACTCCAAGAAACCTCAGGCCATGACCGAGCTCCTGTCCTCAGTCTTCCAGATGTATCAGCTGACTTGGGCAGACTGCCAACAAATTCTTCTGACTCTTTTTAGTACAGAGGTGTGAACTCGAATTTTGGAAGGAGGGCAAGCATGGCTAAGGACTAAACTTCCAGAGGATGCTGCTAACCCTTATGGCTAGGTGGATGCTACCTTCCCTGCTAGCTTGCCAAAATGGGACTTAAACACTGAAGCCAGCCATACAGCTTTGACCACATATCAAAATGCTCTCCTGGCAGGAATAAAAGCAGAAGGGGAGCCCCTTAACATGTCAAAGACTGCCAGTGTTATCCAAGAGCCAAATGAAAGTCCTATGAAATTTTATGAGAGACTGTGTGAGGCTTATCAGCCTTACACCCCCTTTGATCCTGAAGCTCTTGAACATCAACAGATAATAAATTCAGTTTTTGTGTCACACTGTGCCTCTGACATCCAAAAGAAAATTCAAAAGATTGAGCTTTCCTGGTATTAGCTACCCAACTACTCCAAATAGCTCAGAAGGTTTTTATAAACTTACAGGGAGAAAAAAAGAAAGAGCGCAAGCGTAATCAGACTGCTTTCTTGGCTGCACTCATAGGAGAGCCACCCCCAGAAGCTGGTCAACAGCGGTGCCATAACCACAGCAGCAAGGCTTCACAGGAGCCCCAGATCAAGATGGATGATTGTAAATATGCCCTAGCTCCAAACCAAAGCACCCAGTGCAAACAGTTCAGACACTGGAAAGATACATGCCCCCACTGCTTGAAAGCCCAGCAGGCTTCTGAGATGTCAGACCTGCCACCACCACTTCAATCCCTGCTTTTGCTTTTTTTTTTTTTTTTTTTTTGGTTTTTCTCCGGTACCAGGAATCGAATTCATGACCTTGCACTTGCCAGCTGCTTTTGCTTTTTGATGGCACTACATAGGATAGACCAGGCTCTATAAGACTAGGCCCCCAGGAGCCTACAGTCCCAGTGAAAGTCGGGGGAAAGCCAATGACTCTTATGATCAACAGTGGAGCTGAATATTCCCTTGTCACCCAGCCTGTTGCCCCCTTGACTTCCTGGCAAGTTCCAATAGTAAGGGCTGCTGGCATTCCTATAGAAAAGAGATTTTGCCAAAGTAGATCCTGTGAGCTCACAGGACATCTTATTAAATGTGAATTTCTATGCATGCTGTATGCCCTGTTCCCCTACTGGGCCAAAATCTGCATCAAAATTGGAAGCACCAGTTTCCTCTGCTCCCAGCAAACCTGCCACCCTCACCCTTGAGCCCCTGGCCCCAAGCTTGATACTGACTCTAACTATGCTCTGAAAAGAAGAGTAGCATCTCTATCAAAAGGAAATGCCCATAGCCTGTAGCCCTGCAGGTTTAAAAACCATGTTTCCAGATGTCTGGGCGGAAGATGCACCCCCTCGGGTAGCCATCAGTCATGCCCTTTTGATAACTGGACTTAACACCCTGTTCCTGTTGCCATCAAGCAGTATCCATGTCCCGAGAGGCTTGCCTTGGGATTCAGCCCCACATTTCCAGACTGAAACAAGTTGGGATTCTAGTGGACTGTCAGTTACCCTGGAACACTCCACTCCTACCAATTAAAATGCCTAATGGGAACTATCGGGCATTGCAGGACCTCTGTGCCATTAATGCAGCTACCATAACCTTACATCTAACAGTTCCAAACCCATACACCCTCTTGGGCCTGCTTCCTCCTGATGTTACCTGGTTCACCTGCCTGGATTTGAAGGATGCTTTCTTCTGCCTGTGAATAGACCCTGCCATCCAGCCTCTTTTTGCTTTTGAATAGAAGGACCCTGACAAGGGATTAAAGGGACAAGACACATGGACACACCTCCCTCAAGGGTTCAAGAACTCTCCCACACTGTTTGGGGAAGCCTTGGCTGCAGACCTGGCCAGGTTTCCCCATGGACAACAGTATGTAGACAACATTCTTATCAGACGCCCCACAAGAGAAAATTATTGGGAGGAAACTAAAGCCCTCCTCTGCCACTTGCTGACCACCAGCTATAAGGTCTCTTGGAAAAAGGCTGATATTTGCAAACAGAAAGTCAGATATTTAGGGTTTGATTTGGAAGAGGGGCTCTGACATTTAGACCCAGAAAGAATTGAAGTCATTTGTTCCATCCCAGAGCCTGACTTTAAAAAGGAACTCAGAGAGTTCTTAGGGGCAGCTGGTTTCTGCTGGATCTGGATACCAGGTTATACTGAAAAAGCCAGGTCGCTATATGACATGTTGAAAAAGCCCATAACTGGGAGAGATGTAATAAATTGGACTTTAGAAGAAACTGAAGCATTCAAACAGATCAAAAGAGCTCTCACCTCAGCTCCAGCCTTGGGAATTCCAGATGTAACCAGATGTAACCTGTTCGTGGATGAGAAGCAGTATGTTGCATCAGGGGTCCTGACCCAAACGGTGACCCTGGGAGAGACTGGTAACCTACCTAAGGCTTGGGACTCAGTTTCCAGAGGGTGCCCCACCACCACCTGCCGGCACTTGCAGCAACAGCCCTCCTAATTAAGGAGGCAGATATACTGACTTTGGGACAAAACCTGACTGTCCAGATGCCGCATGCTGTACTGGTCTTCCCAATAATCAGGGACACTGGTGGCTTCAAACAGTTGCATCACCCAGTACCAAGGACTGCTTGTTGGAAATCCCCATCTCACCTTCCAGCCTATAAAGACTTTAAATCCAGCCACCTGTTTGCCCACAGAGCTTGGGCAGCCAGATCGTGATTGCGTTGCATTAACAGATGAACTCTTCGCTAGCTGCCCAGACCTCCAGATGGAGCCCATGGCAGAGGCTTTTTTTTTGTTTTTCCTGTACCGGGGATTGAACTCACAACCTTGTGCTTGCCAGGCAGGTGCTTATGCCACTGAGCTATTTCCCAGCACCCCCTTTATTTATTTATTTATTTATTTATTTTGGTTTTTTGGGGTTTTTTGTTTGTTTTTTTTCTAGTACCAGGAATTGAACTCATGACCTCAAGCTTGCCAGGCAGGCGCTGTGCCGCTGAGCTAAATCCCTAGCCCCCCCATGGCAGATGCTGAGTATCCTTTATTCACAGATGGAAGTAGCTCTGTTAAAAATGGGCAGTGCAGGGCCAGCAGTGCTATTGTCACCACTGGAGAGGTGCTTTTGGCTGGACCTTTTCCCCAAAATTGGTCAGCTGAATGGGCTGAGCTCTGGCCTCTCATATAGGCCCTCAACTGGGGAAAAGGCAAAAAGGTGAACATTTACAGATTCCCAGTATGAGTTTGCTATGGTCACATCCATGGGATGTTATAGAAGGAATGTGGACTTGTGACAGCTGAAGGAAAACAGATCAAAACAACAATGAAATTTCTGAACTTCTGACTGCTGTCTGGAAGCCCAAAAAGGTTGCCATCATCCATCGTAAAGGGCACCAGAAAATAAAGGACACTGTTTCTCTTAGCAACCATAAACCAGGTGAGGCTGCTAAATTGGCTGCTGAGGCCTCAGCTCAGAGGACAATGATCTAGTTTAAAATTTAGGGGCTCTACATGAGATCCTGCCAAAAACTGTTCTTAACTTACACAAAGGCCCCAAAAAATGGACAAAACAGAAAGAGGCTATGATGAACCCAAATGGTGTTTAGGTTTTACCTGACAATAGAATGATTATTCCAAGGGAGCTGGCTTATGCCTGGGTTAAGCATCACCGTGACATCACCCACGGAAGAAAGACTGCAATGGCCCAGCTGCTAGGCGGATATCATTATATTCCCAAATTGACAGCACTCTGTGCAGCTGTTAACAAAAGGTGTCAAATTTGTGCCAGTGGGAATCCAGCATACAGGACTTTCTCATTTTGAGGATCTCCAAATAGACTTTACTGAAGTTAAGCCATGCTGGGGCCACAAGTATTTACTAGTACTGATAGGTACTTATTCTGGCTGGGTGGAGGCATTTCCAACAAGGACTGAAAAGGCCACTGAAGTATACAGAGTTTTATTTAAGAAAAATTATTCCCAGATATGGGCTGCCCCTGACTTTAGGCAGTGATAGCAGGTCATCATTTGTGGCAGAGGTAACTCAGAAACTAGCCAAGGAACTAAAAATGGGATGGATTCTTCATACTACTTATAGCCCCCAAGCTCTGGGAAGGTGAAACGAATAAACAGAACTCTAAATCAATACTGACAAAGTATTATCAAGAAACCCAGATACTCTAGGTGGACTTGTTACCTATGGTCCTCTTGAAAGATAGGACTTCACTTGGACCCACTGGATACACCCGTTTTAAGGTCTGTTTGGGAGGCCCCCATCTGTCATCAAGGGCCTCCAAGGTGATCTGTGTCAGTTAGGAAATATCACCTTGCAAGAACAATTTATTCAGGTAGGAAAAACTTTCTCCCAGATACTTAAGAATATAGCAGAGAGATCACCCATACCTTCTGATACACCTGCACACATCTACAATCTGGGTGACATGGTCTGGGTTAAAGACTAGAAAAAGGATCCCCTATCACTAATTTGGAAAGGCCCCTACTTAATTGTTTTGATCACTCCCACTGCAGTAAAACTGGCAAAATCCAGCCCTAGATCGGTCACTTCAGAACCAAGCAAGCACATCCAGATGACTGCTGAGAGGCCTGCACTGATGAGTCAAATCCTCTTGAAGAGACAATGCACTCAAAGCCTTGCTCTTGCCGCTCTGGAAGCTGGCAGGTCAACGCACGGCTGAAGACTGAATGGACACTTTACACTGGAGTGCCTGCCTTAATTGACTAATGGGCTGTTACCCAGTTTGGTTTTTAATTCCCTTTCTGTTTCTGATTTCAGTACTTGCTTCAGGACTCTTGGCTGTATCCCCAGAGGATTGGAGAATTTCTCTTAAAGTTGCCTTTCTTTCCTTTTATATTGTTGCAAGCATCGTACTGAGTACCTTAATCTGCTTTTCCAAATTTTAGATTAATTGATACTTGGTAGATGAATATTTGTTTGGTTATCGCTAGTCTTAATGTACTGTTACGCCACATGGTTACTAGGTTTGAGTCTCCTGTTAATTATAGTGTTTGCTGTTGCTCTCTGGTTTAGAGTTCCAGCAGAATGGGAGCCTCACTGGAGAATTGTTTTTGTTCTCCTACATGTATTTATAATTTGTAGGTTCCTTACTCTCAGTTGCCTAGACTAAAAATTACAATGACTTTTCTGTAGATAATATGCATTAACATTTTGGGAGTATATTGAAATTCAGGACATTGGGAATTTCATTTTCATTTTTATTTCTTTGAGACAGGGTCTCACTATGCAGTTTAGGCAAGGTTTGAGCTCACTTTGTAGCCCAGGCTGGTCTTGAACTTGCAGTGATCCTCCTGCCTCAGCCTCCTGAGTGCTGAGATTACAGGTGTGTGCTACCACACCTGGTTTGCATTGGGAATTTCAGGTTAAAATTAAAGATGTGAGCTCCAACAGTACTCTTTTGGGGTTTTTTGTCTTTTTTTTTGTTTTTTGGTACCAGGAATCAAATTCACGACCTGCGCTTGCCTGGCAGGTGCTGTGCCGCTGAGCTAAATCCCCAGCCCTTGTCTTTTTTTTTTTTTTGGTTTGTTTGTTTTTTGTTTTTTTTTTTCCAGTACCGGGAATTGAACTCACGACCTTTCACTTGCCAGGCAGGTGCTGTGCCACTGGGCTAAATCCCCAGCCCCCTCAAGATTACTCTTAATCAGATCAGATAGGATCCTTCACAGCCAAAAGTGTTTCTGTATTTTGATGGATGCCCAGTCCACACCAACTTCCTGAATTGGAAATATTGTTGCTATTTCTCAGGGTGTGGAGGATTAGATTGGGAACGGGAATATTGTCCCAATACAAAATTTGTCCAGACCGGTGACAGACACTGAAACATTGTAACCCCCTTTTCTCATCTACTTTCTGTCCTAAGTAGGACTGTGTCATAGACTGGGCTGGATCCAAAAATGACCTAACTCAGCTTCCCTCTAGTACAACTTGCCAATGGGGAACTTGAAATCCTTTATAATATATTATTCTGGACCCTTCCCATCAAGACTGGATCTCAGGTCAATGGATGAGAGTTCTGATAGATGGATGGCTTGTTTTAAGACTCCTGAAATCCTAGGTAACCCCTCCACCCCCATCCTACATTAGAATTCCTTCCCCAAGACCACCGGTGTTTCCACTGGCCCCAGCACCCATTGTAAACAGTGCAGGGCCCCAGACTCCTGACCTCCTTCATCTGGTCAATGGGACCCACTGGGTCCTCCAGGCTGCAAACCCTGACTTGGGTAAAGACCGTTGGCTCTGTGTCCCCCTTTCAGTTCTATCCTATTGAACTCTGGGTCTCATTTGAAACACTGTTAAGCTTAATTCAACCAATGCTCCTGATTGCCTGCTTCAGCCCACCTCTACGACGGTATGGGGCAACACTTCTTGATTTCTAGGTTCCAGGAAGGGCCAAAATACATCTGTTGACTGTGTGGATATATTGGCTGTCACTTCAGGCTGCCTAGCAGCTCTCTTTGGGACTTTCTTTGTTTGTGCTGATGTGATATATCAGGCGTTTGATAGCACAAAAATGAATCTTTGCGGACTTGCTTTTCTGATACCTGACCTTTCTCTTTATCTGGGACAATAAGGACCTGCACATGGCCATCGGTCACATCAGAAATGTGACCCTGTGATATTGCCCCTGTTAGCAGGAATAACAATAGCAGGGAGTTTAACACTCAGTGCTGAAACTATAGGTGTAAGTCAACAGTAGTACTCACAGGTAAGTGCTCAGACTGCTGGAGACTTTGCCAACATACGGACCTCAATAGGCAGCTGCAGGACCAAACAGACTCATTAGTTGCAGTTGTCCTCTAGAATCGAAGAGCTTCAGATCTCCTGATGGCCCAGCATGGGGGAACCTGCCTCTTCCTAGAGGCGAAATGTTGTTACTATGCTCACAAGTCAGGGATAGTAAGAGAAAACTCCTACCAGCTATGGAAAAGCCACATAAGGTTCCAAATCTTATGGGAGGCTCCTCTTGGTGGGGATCCTTAGATTTTTCTCCCTTCTTGGAAAGGAGTTGTCCTGGGACCTGTGCTAGCCATCCTGGCACTACTTCTCCTGGGTCCTTGTGTGATCTGCATTCTGTCACAGTTCGTGACAGAACTCTTTGAAGCTATGCACCACCAACTTCTTTTATAGGCTACTCCCTCCTATCAGCTCCTTAGCACTGAAGAAGCTGAGGAAACTGAGGAAGAAGATTCTCCTCTGTAGTAAAGCAGGGGGCAGATGTAAGGACACTTACAGAATAGCAGACTTGTAGGCATATTATTGTAAAAGTTAGAAATCAATTAGAGGCTTGTGACCAGAGGCCTGTCATGTATCTAGCTTGCTAAATTCAGCTAAAAGCCTTGACTGTCTGGTCTCAGTTGTTATCCATCAACATGACAGGTCAAGCTGCCTGTGTTTCATTTAATTAAGAAAATATACATTGACTCCAGCCGCTTCAAGGCCGTCATGTTTGGGGAAACACTAGGGCATATAGTCATCAACTTCTCATCCCCATTAAATTGAAGAAGTGGGACCTTGCAACAGATTTAAAACCCAAAAGCCACTACACCTGGAAGACACCTCTGAGAAGTAGTCATTTCCTAAGGGTTTGAAATACTAGTGTCTTGGTTTCTCTCCTTGTTGAGACAAAATACCTGACAACCAAAATTAGGGAAGGAAGGGCTTATTTAGCTCACAGCTTGTGGAGGTTTCAGTCCATACTTGGCTGGCTCCAATGCAGAGTGGCACATGGCAGAAGGCAATGGTTCATGGCAGCAGAAAACAGCAAAAGCAGCAAGAGCAAAAAGGGAGGAGCAGGGGCTGGGGATTTAGCTCAGCAGCACAGCGCCTGCCTGGCAAGTGCAAGGTCAGGAGTTCAATTCCCAGTATGTGGGGGGGGGGGGGGAAAAAAAAAGGGAGGAGCAGCAGAGAGCAATCCTCTTTCCCTCCCTTATATTGTATACAGGCTACCCACCCTAGGGTGGGTGTCACACTCACACCCATAATCCCAGGATTGGACCCTTAATCAATCATATAAACGCTAGAAGCCTGCCCTATGACTGCATGAGGCTTTGAGGGGACATCTAGACACAAACCAGAATGTTTAGCAATAAAGCTACTCAACATAACCAATTTATAAGCGTCAACTCAGGAATTAAACTAGAAAGAAAGAAATAAAAAGAAAGAAAGAAAGAAGACAAGAAGACACTTAAGCAAGATGAAATCCCAGACTTCCAGTTCACCAAAGACAAAGAAGAGAGGCAATGAAGTGGAACAATTTGAAAAGTACCCACTTGGACTCTCTGAAGTGGTAACAGTGGAAGTAAGAAATCAGATGCATGAGGCTGTAGAAAAAAATCAAATCAGAAATAATCACTCAAATTGGGCGTGGTGGTACATGCCTGTAATCCCAGCACTTGAGGTTGAGGCGGTAGGATCATTGCAAATTCCAGACCAGCCTGGACTACAAAGTGAGCTCAAGGCTCCCCCGCTTCTCACACTTATCCATCACAAAAGGGTAGGAAGGAATCAAACCAGCCGGAAAGAATGCAGACAGAGGTATGCAGGTTAGGATCAAAGACATCCTATTGCCCACATGGGGGATGGGATAAGTCACTAATCCTAAATAAAAAGGAGCTGAGGACAAAAACCCCATGGGTATTTGATTCTGACGCTCCCTACTCTTCCAGAGTAGCTGCCTATGTTCTTTTTTCTACCCTTTTCCAAATAAACTATCTTCCTTTATTTTTAAACTTTCCCTCTTAATTCCTTACTGATGCCAAGAGTTTATGATCCTGGTAGTTGCATGTTGCAGCAGAGCAGTGGTAAGGCGTGTACACCCAAGATGTGGTATGCACCCCGAAAGGTGACAAGCCCTTCTATTGATATCAACTCAGATCATTATTCAGTCCTGCTACTGATAATAATATAGGCAGCTAAGATAGAATTTAATATACAGTCGGAGAGGGACTGGGCTGTCAAGGAAGTCACACACACACACACACACACACACACACACACACACACACACCTTATAAGTGTGGCTGGAAGCACATCTGTTGAAGACCAGGCCTACAGATAAAGATAGAATGACCAGACCTACATGCCTAAGGGATAGGCAGTAACTTGGAATTATGCTATAATTGGTATCACTTGGTCCAGTAAAGTATATAGACATGTATATAAAGTATATAGACATGTCATTCAGGTGGGTGACCAGAGTGTTAGGACAAAAAAGAAAAGAAGCAGGGGTACCAGCTCAGCAGGACAGGCTTATCTCAGAACAAACTTGAGAGGGACTGCTCTGGCACTAGAGAACAGACCGGTAACTCTGTTCTAGGCTACAAGGTCTTTATAGGGCATGAGCATAAAGAAAAGGGGTCTGTGTGTGGGAAAAAATACAATGGGACTTGGCGAGGGAGTTCAATAGAAAGGGGTTGTGGCTAGACCAGATTTGAGGAGGTACAAGGAGTTTTGTGTTGTTTGTCAAGAGCAGGGTTGAACAATGACTGGGAATTATAGGGTGTAGCTGGGATTATGCTGTGATTCTGGGCCTTATCAGGCCATGACTACTTCTACAGCAGGTGTAAAAGCATAACAAGGGGAAGTTTAAAGGTGTCTTTGCTTAGACCAGGATGGCGATAGCCAGATTTCTTTGCAGAGCATCTGGACCCATCCCTTCCCTAAAACACCTTTGTTCTTTCCATGTACCCTTGCTATGTGACTGCTTCTCTATCGGATCAATATTAGCTAAGTTGCTATACTTATAATCGTATAGGTTGGTGGTGGTTTGACCTACTCTGTGACTTTGCAATATTAATTATTCCTAACAAAGGGGCTCATTGGTAACTCACTTCTGGGACCCTTCCTGTCTCTCAGGAGCTATCTCTCAATACATCTTTTTTACTTTTTTTTTTTTTGGGGGGGGTGATTTGAGACAGGGTCTCACTCACTATGTAGTTCAGGCTAGGCTTGAACTCACTGTGCAGCCCAGGCTGGCCTCAAACTTGTGGCGATCCTCTTGCCTCAGCTTCCCAAGTGCTGGGATTAGAGGTGTGCACCACCACACCCAGCTAAATCTTTCTTGTTCTTAACCTCCTTTGTCCTTCCTTCTTTGATTTCAGAAGACATGAACTGGGCATATCTGACATCTAGCAGGTTGGGAGTTACATTTTTCTCTGTATCAATACCACTACTCTCTGTAAGTTCACAAGCCTTGTCCTTGGGCAAGCATCCTGGCCAGGGAACCACAACCCCCTCTACTGAATCTTCCCCACCCACGCCGTGACCCTGTAGAAGATCTCATAGCCTGTAGGATAGTTACTGCTCTGGTCTCTAGTGCCAGAGAAGTTCCCTGGGGTTTGTTCTGATATAAACCTGTCCTATTGAGCTGGTACCTCTGTTTCTTTTCCTCCTTTTTTTCTAACAGTGCCACTCTGGGTTCATTGCCAGTAATGGAAAAAAAAATCCCCCATACAGGGCTTTCAGCAATTCTGCCCCTTCACTTAAAATAACACATCGTCTGCTTTTTCTGTTTCTTCAGTACTGGGGATTGAACACAGGCCTTCACACTGAGCTACATAGTCCTGATCTGTTTTTTGAGACAAGGTCTTACTAAATAGCAAAATTGCCCTGGCTGGGTTGGAATTCGTGATCCTCCTGCCTAAGCCTCCCACAGTGCTGGGATTACAGGCATGTGCCACCAAGCCCCAATCACCTCTCCTCTTCAGCTGCCTTATTTGCCTTCTGCAGCACTGTGACTGTACTTTATTTATCCTCTATATATTGTAGTGGAAAAACCAGTATCAAACCAAATGGAAGAGTCTTTGCACCAAGGAGTTAGAAGGCAACTTTTATTATGCTAATGGTCTGGGGAACTCAGAGGCTCAAATCACCAGCCCAGAGTCAGGTTTGAGTTCAGTTTAAATAGGGTTTGCGAGTGGGAAGTACAAAGCTCATAGCAGGTTATTACATGACTGGTTACATGGAGTACAAGAATTGTCATACATTGTCAGGCAGGTTTACGTAAACATTGTTT
Source organism: Chinchilla lanigera (assembly GCF_000276665.1). Taxonomy (NCBI): domain Eukaryota; kingdom Metazoa; phylum Chordata; class Mammalia; order Rodentia; family Chinchillidae; genus Chinchilla; species Chinchilla lanigera. The sequence continues at coordinate 15,734,681 of NW_004955442.1, read as the reverse complement.
AACGCTCTGGAAAGGAGGGGAGGGATGTGAGTAGAGCAAGCAGAGTTAAATGGGTCCTTGACTGGGCCATCTGTCCTAGACATGAAATACTTGAAGCAAGTTGCAAACTATATTTTTCTAACTAAGGAAAACACAAGCTGGACACAGTCAAGTTGGCCCAGCACATTATCAAAGAGAAGTAGATAGTCAAGGCTGACTATGTCCTTGACAGGCAGCATGAGCGTAGTCACAGGCTATGAGCTGATTTCTAACTTTTACTATAATATGCCTACAAGTATGCTATTCTGCCCTTACAATGTGAGCGGGCCCTTTATCCCCTCTATTTGCTGTCCAGGAAGGGTGCTTGTTTGTACCCCAACAGCCATCTCTGTTGAAACGTCCCTGCCTCGGCAAGCCTTTCCAGATTATCCCCGCCCCAAACTGAAGCCCACCTACTGTCCACGACAGCCAGCGGAACAACCCGCCACGGTGGGATGGTTTCTACGCACTCTTCAGAGGAGCAGCCACGGGTCCCAGGGGCTCCAAGCCCTGGATCTCCGGCTCCCGCAACTCAGGCACAGATCCCTGACATTCCATTTTCGCTTGTTTACACAGCCCAGGACGTGGTCCGTCCTCCTCGCCCGACGTCCTTTGCCCACTACACTCGCAGTCGTTAATATCTGAGTTTAGCTTCGTGGCTCCTCGTCTGCCTTGTTCATCCTTTCCCAAGTCCCACTCTAGAGCCAGGCCTCGCCCCCGAGCGAACTTGCCACGCGCCAAAACGTCCGGGAAGGCGGTGCGGACCCCTCTTGAAGGGCGCTCCGGGAGCAGACGCAGCAGGCGAAGCCTCGGGCTGGACCCGAGCAGCAGCCACCTGGGAGGCTGGGCCCCACCCTCAGGAGCAGCTCTCTCAGCCGCTGCCCAGTCTCCACCCAACACATTCCCCAAAGCCCGGGCTCCAGCAACCCTCTGACCTCGCCCCCAATGGCCCCGCCCACACCTGCGGCTCAAAATTCCCCTGCCATCTCTCAAACCTAGCCCACAGCAACGATCGGACCACGCTCCTGCCAAACCAGGGCCCGTCAGGCCCCGCCCATACGAGCTCCTCGGACCTCTCAGATTAGCTCCTCCTGAGCCAGCCCTCCCCGCGCAGGCGCGATGCGGCAGCCGTCGGCATCCTCGCAGATTCGTGGCTGAGCGCCGACGGGAACTGTCCCCCGAGGCTCGAAAATGCCGCGGCAGCTCCGGCTGCGCGCGGGGACTGGAGCTCGCGGCTTTCTGTCGGCTGTGACCGAGCTAGACCGGAGCTGCGACACCTTAGCGAATCTGCGGCGGCGAATCGGCGGCGCACCGGCAGCGCGCGGGATCAAGCGCGTGGGGGCTAGTGCAGCTCCTGGTGTCCATAGGGGCTGAGTTGAGTTCAGAGTCGCGGTCTCGGTCGTGTCGCGGTCGGAGGCGGGGCAGTCCTACAGCAGACAGACACTTTGCGGTCCCGCGGCAGCCTGTCGTGCCCGCGTGCTCGGTCAGAGGGCTAGTGGCTGGGACACCCTGGGCTTCTGGCTCTCGGGCCTGCAGCAGCCTCGCGCATCGCAGGTTGCTCCTTGCTGGGCCCCTCTACCCGCTGGCCCGGGGCACCCGCTGGGACGATGGAAGTGTCCTCTGGGCAGCGTGGAGTCCGCCTACCTGCCTAGAGGGCACCTATAGGAGTGGACGCGAGTCCGACCCTGGAAGGAGGGAGGGATGAAAGAGACCAGGGAGGCGGGGTGGGGCCCCGTTCCGAGAAGGCTGGAGGAAGACCTCGTCTCCCACATCCCGAGGGACTAACTAGGCTTCTTGGCCATCTCACTCGTGCTTTTCTTTGACCCTTAGGCCTGTCCGCAGGATGGACCCTGCGCAGTCTGCAGTCCGACTGACCGTAAGGGAAGCCATTCACACTCTCTCGTCTTGCGAGGATATTGGCCTCATTCTCTCCACCCTTGGGTTCCTGAAGCGGTACCTGGGAGAAACAGAGAATCCAGCCCTCCCTGAGGAACAGGAGGAATTTGCGACTGTTCACTTCTCTGCCTTTCTCAGATGTCTGGTCAGCAAGCTGAGCCCAGTTTGGCTGGAGCTGTCGCCTGATGGCCAGTTGGAGGAGCTCTTTGACAGCTTTTTCCTGAAGGGCCCTGCTGATCAAGCCTTCCTAGTGCTAATGGAGGCTCTGGAGGGCACAGCTGGGTGAGCAGGACTGGTCTGGTCATGGGGTTGTCTGTGACACAGGAAGCATAGAATGGCCAGAGTGATTGTGAACAACAGGGTCTCTAAATTCTGTGTTGGGGGGAGAACAGAACTTACACACAGCTGAATACCTGAACACTAAGAGTGGTTGTGTCCACCTCTGCAACTCCTAGGAAGGCCCTCCTCTACAGCCTTGTCAGAGGACTGAAGGAGGAAGAGGGTCACATCACTGCTGCAGGTGGCACATGGAACCTCCACTTCCCCCAGCTGATAGGGCCCTGTCCCTGTCCACTATAGGGCCTCCCTCCCTGTAGTGAAGCTCCCTGGGTGCCTCTGCCAATTATCAGGGCCATCTTGGGACATTTCAGGCTTTCAAGAGAAGCTAGGGCTGTGGGACATGTAGCTGCTAGGGGCTTCTAGTACCAGGCAGGTCCCAGATTTGACAGCAGATTACTTGACAATCCTTGGAAGAACACTTGCTTTGAGAAGTTGGGTTTTTAGAGATTACTGTGCTAAAAAGCAAGCACTGCATTAATATCGGCATGGGTAGACAGGAATCGGCTGTGTTCAGTGTGATTGTGAGCTGGGGGAGCTGTGCAGGGCCCAGTGTCACTCATATCTCACCAGTAAATGGTTATTTGTCAGTGGAATTCAAAGTATTTTCCTTCAGTTTATGAGTTAGGACATAAAGGATAATGAAGTTGTTGGGGCTGCTTGTCTAATAAGGGGCTGTGGAAACTCCTTGTGCCTAGAAGGAAATGCAGAGATAGAAGGGGCTTAAGGATTCCACCCAATACTTCTGCTGTTGTTCAGCCCCAGCTTCTGTCTGATGAAGATGGCACAGCTGCTAGCAAACTTTCTGAGCCAGAGCAGGATGGCAGCTTTAATGGAGGAGCAGTGTCGGCCACAGAAGAAGCCCGGCTTCCCCCTGTTGCAGGAGACACTGCTCAACAAGGTGGTGGGCTTGCCTGATCACCTGGGCAACTGCCTGCAGCAGGACAACCTGGCCCTGTTCTTCCCCCAAAACTATTTTCGTTTGCTCGGCGAGGAAGTAGTTCGGGTACTACAAGGCATCGTGGATGCTCTACGAGGTGAGCAGGTGCCCCTGCTTCAGTGTACCTCTTCTCAGGCCATCGTCTCCTCTTCTTCTGTCCCCCTCTAGTGAAAGTCTCATGGTCTCAGAGGACTTTGGAGTTTAGGTGATGTTGTGACACACGTCAGTGACATCTACTCTTTCAGACAATAGCAACCCATGTATTTAAGTTTTATCCTGGTTTGGCTTTTGACCAAAAAAGGGATTAGGGCTGGCCCTAGGTTCTGGTAGTTCTTGGTTGGACGTTGGGCAAAATCATCAAAATAGGGCCAGGCTGCTGCCTGCTGATCACTCAATCTAAGCAGGAATGCCCTTCGTGCTGTGGTACCCTGCACAAAGGGCAGAGTTAGCTGGTGTTTTCACATTCAGATTTAGCCCCCAAGCACATTTCCCCACCAAGGCAGGTGTTCCCTGTGTCTTTCCCAATGACCACCTGTCAGTTGGTCTTACCTTGTGTCCCAGGTGGCTTGGACTGCTCTGTCTCCTTCGTGTCTCAAGTCCTGGGGAAGATCTGCATCCAGGGGAGACAGAGTGAGTTCTGCCTGCTTTAGGAAGAGGGCAATGCCTGCTACCCTCTCCCCGATCCTTCTACCTCCTGGGAGGTTCCCTTGGGGAGGTTAGGAATTTCCACATGTCCCATAGCAGTGGCAGGCAAGCTAACTCCAGCCCTTTGTGGGGTGCCCTTTCTTGGACCTGGCCCTGGATCTGCCAGTGTTGGCACTAGTCCTTGACTGTGCCAGTAGTGAGCCCACAGGGCTGCAGACACACGTCAGCTTCTGAGGCTCAGGTCTCTGTGTCCCCTCAGAAGAGATCCTGGATGTGTTGGTGCCCCGGCTGACAGCGCTCACCCAGGGCAGCTGCCTCTGGCAGCGGGTCTGCTGGCGCCTGATGGAACAAGTACCTGACCGTACCATGGAGGCCGTGCTGACAGGACTTGTGGTGGCTGCTCCAGGGTAAGCAGCAGGATTAGAGTTGGGAAGCAGATTCTGCCATGGCTGCCAACCATACTAATTCACTCTTGTAACTGCCTAGGGCTGTTCTCAGCCATGACTACAGAGTTGAATGGTTGTGGGGGACTGGCCTATCAACCTAAAGCAGGTGCCTTCTATCTCTTTACAGAAAAGTTTTGAGCCCTGCTCTGGGTGAAGCCCTGCTCTATATGGCCTTAGACTTGGTTGTTCATGGTGGGGTTCTCATCCTGTGTTAAGTGCTTAGCTCAGTGTGGGGCTCAGGCTGTCCCTGGGAGGAAGAAGGGCTAAGAATCTGCTCAAGTTGTCAAGGGGCTTGCCTGAAGGCCCACAGCAAGCAGGTGGCACCTAGGCCTGTCAGCATTGTGAGCATGTTTTTCCCCGGTACCTCTGCCTGCACATCCACAACCACCTTGCAACTCTACCCCGCTTCATCCTGCCTCTGCAGGCCTGAAGTTCTGTCACGATTGCTGGGAAACCTGGTGGTGAAGAGCAAGAAAGCCCAGTTTGTGATGACTCGGAAGCTTCTGTTCTTGCAGTACCAACACACGGTGAGTGTCATGGGCAGGGCATGGGCTGTGGGCCACCCTTAGCATAGGAAGAACCATTGTGAAAAGAGGGAGTTAAAGGGGCTGTGGGTGTAGCTCAGAGAAAACACTCAGGGTTAACATGCACAAGGTCCTGCATTCCACCCCCAGCCACAAGGAAGCAAAAAACCAGAGTGCACTTAGAACAGTAGTCAGGTGCATGGAAATGTCAGTGAAGTGGTAGGCATGTCCCTTCCATGCTGATGGTCCCTGCTATGGCTTGGGCACCAAGTGTGAACTTCACAGATCCTTCCACCCTCCTGACCACCCAAGAGGATCCCTTCACTAAGTGCATTGTGTGTGTGAGAGAGTAAATATGTGCACCAGTTAATACACAGTGTGGTGTGTCTGATGCTGACAGGGCCCAGCAGGCCAGCAAGTGCTGCAGGATTCTGCAGAGACATTTCTGAGCAGACAAGGGTAGAGCAGGAGTGTGACCAGGAGTGGGTGAAGTCCTATTAGCTGGGAAGAAGGCCAGCTGGCCTGAGGTGATAATAGCCCCCCGGTGACCACAGAGCAGGAGAGCAGGACTTGTGGGGAGAGCAGGCCAGATTGGGTGAGGTAGGCAGTTGGAGATTCTGAGCAAAGGGGACCAGACTGAGTTGTATTAGCAAGACTCACTTTGGCCCCTATGTGGAGATCAAAGCTGTAGTGGCCAATTTGGAAATGAAGCTCTCAACTGGCAGCAAGGCATTGAAACTGAGGTAGAAGCCTAGAAAGTACTTGGGAATCCATGAGCCTAGCAGGTGACTACACAGGAGAGGGTGGAAGGTGTTTACCTCTGAGCTTAATTTTAAGCACACTCAGTCCTGTTCAAGGGGCAGGTGGACAATGTGGCTTTGGGTGAGCCAGAAACACCCCACAGGCTTCTGAGAGAGAACAGTCATGGTTGTGTAGGACATTCAAGGCCCCTGAATCTCACAGTTCACTGCTGGAACATGAGCAAAGCAATAGCACAAGGCTACAAAACAAGAACTGCACATACCAGAGGGAGTGTCCAGTAGCTATTTTCAGATAAGGCTGTTGAATTAGAAATCAGTAGTAAAAATAATAATTTAGTAACTACAGTATTACTATTATGTGGAGTCATTCAGGGACCAAATGAGAACACAACAAAAATGGCAGAACCTACAACTAAACATAGCAAAGCAGTTGTGCAAAAAAGCATGTGAAGTCAGCTGATGTGGGGATGAGGAGAGAAATTTATCATTTCGTGTAGTGTTTGAATAAAGAAGGAAAAGGTAAAGAGAAATATGAATCGAGAATCACATCTTGGAGCTTTACCAAAAGGAAGAAACCCAGAGAAAAATAGAAGCTGGTGCCAGGCAGGCTGTGCTGGCATTGGAGGTTTGTTATGGGGTGGGAACTGTACACAAAGTGTGTAGATCCAAAAGTGGCTAAGGAGGGGCTGGGGATTTAGCTCAGCGGCAAAGTGCCTGCCTGGCAAGCACAATGTCGTGAGTTCGGTTCCCGGTACCGGAGAAAAACCAAAACCAAAAAAAAAAAAAAAAAAACAAAAGTGGCTGAGGAGTACAACCCCACAGTGCAGAGGGTGACCTCCACTGTGAGACAGAACCAGGAAATCTGATAGATAGCACATAACTCAAGATTTCAAACTTGGATGAAATGGAAAATTTCCTTAGAAAAGTTACATGCATGAACTGATGAATGCAGGAGTGATGAATGCCCCTGAGAACCTCATGCTTCCAGTTTTGTGGGAGAGGGGAGCTTCCCGGTGGGTGCCTCTTACTGGGAGGTGAAGGGTTGCTTCTGTACTCCCTGTGCCCTGCCCTTGGCTCAAACCTGTTCCTCATCCTGGGCTTATGGACCCCTGGGAGCCCCTGTGCAGGTGGCATCTGTCTAGAAGGCCGTCTCTGTCCAGTAGATAGGATGCCAGCTTTTGTTGTAGATATCCATGCTGCAGAGCCTGCTGGGATATTTGGCCATGGACAGCCAGCGGCGGCCACTCCTTATACAGGTGAGTACTGTCTGTCTGGTACCCATGCTGTCCAAACTTGGGTGGGAGGGCCTCAGTGCTGGTGAGGATGGTCTGGGTTGTGGTAGAACTGCTGCCTGACCAAGTAGGCTGTGCTGCCTGCAGGCACTGAAAGAGCTGTTGGAGACGTGGGGCAGCAGCAGTGCTGTCCGACATGCACCCTTGGCACAGCAGCACTACCTCAGCGCAGCCATCCTTGTCTGCCTGGCACATCTAGGGGAGTCAGAGCTGCAGGACATCCGGGACGGTGAGTAGAGCACACTGCGTGAGCACACCCCTATCCTGGGCACCCCAAGGGGCCCTCAGGGTGCATGTCTGGTGCTTCCAGAATTGTTGGGCAGCATGATGGCAGGTGTGAAGTGCCACCTTGATAGCAGTCTTCCTGCTGTGCGCCGCCTGGGCATGATTGTGGCAGAGGTCCTCAGCTCCCGGATCCACCGTGAGGGGCCTCCCCTCAAATTCCAGGTGAGCAGAGACACCTCATCTCTGTCCCCTTTGGGTAGCAGAGCCCTGGGATACCCTGGCTGTCACTCCAGCCCGAGGGGCTTCCTGGGGCCCAGGTGTGTCCCATGTTATCTACACTGAGCGCCAAGGGTTTAGGTGCCATAGGTGGGGCCACATGGTGTCGGGGCTAAGCATGCGCACGTGATCCCAGGGGCGGAGTCTCTGGATACCTTTCCAGATTTTGTCTACACAGGAAATCAAGGGAAGTGGGGTGAAGGGAGCCACCGCCCTAGGGCTGGCTTTTGTGGGCTGTAGGGATTGGCCTCTCTGCTGCCCAGTGAGTAGTGTAGGTACCATCATGTCCAGCACAGTTCCTCACTTGCCTGGCCTTCTGTGTGCTGGCAGACATTCTTTCTTCTATTTCCTGAGCCCCTTGGGAAGTACTTACGGGTGGCAAACCCCTAGGAATCCCCATTTCCTCAGGAGCAAGTGGCCTTCTGGCTTCAGCTCAAGGTGGCCATGTGGAAGGTACTTTAAGAGAGTGACTGGCTGTGGGGAAGCCTGCTGAATAAACATGGATAGTTGGAGTGGAGGACCTGGTGCTGCTGCATCTGTCAGTATGAAGTGGCATCTGTGAGCTGCTGGGTGTCACTCACTCCAGTGATTATACTTTTAGTATGAAGAAGATGAGCTGAGCCGTGAGCTGCTGGCCTTGGCCACCCCCTGGACTGCAGGCGGCAGCACCTTAGAGGAGGGGTAAGGATCTCCATATCCCCTTCCCCACCCTGAATCTGAGTGTGCCTCATCATTCTGGATTGTAGTCCCCAGGGCAGAAGTCAGAGAATATGTGAGTGGAGGTGATAGTGGTGTCTCTTTGGGAAGTGATAAGCCTCAGGCTCACCTGGGTGACCCCTGAAGGCTCTATTCCTCATTTCCTAGAGGCCCATCACCAGCCCCTGTTGCTGCGGAGATCCTTGCAAAGACCATGGATGGTGGTGTAGAGTGTGCCAATGGCAGTGTCCCCCAAGTTGGGCCACAGGGCTCTGACTCGGACCTGGACAGGTAGGGCATGGCTCCTCTGGTCTCTTCTGAGCCCAAATGGTGGCTGAGGGGTGGCCCTATGGCCTGCATGGTACGGGATTCTGGACAAGTCAGCGCAATAGGAGGCACCTGTGGGGGTTCTGTGCTGCCCGTGTCCTCACACTCTGCTCCCTGCTCTCCCCAGCAAGTGCTTGTAGGGTCCCTGGCATGCTGCAGCCTTAGCTTCTCAGTGCTCCCTGAAGCTTCGGGGCTGTGGGAACGTCAGTGTCCGGCATTATTAGCATGTGCTCTTGAGGATGGACGAGTTGAAGGGGCATGTAGGTTGAGCTTTCCTCCACCGGGGTGGGTCGTTCCAGTGCCTGTCTTGTTTTGTCACAGTGACGATGAGTTCATCCCCTATGACATGTCGGGGGACAAAGAGCTGAAGAGCAGCAAGGCACCCTTGTATGTCCGGGATTGCATAGAAGGTGGGCCTCCCTGGAATAGTATGGCAGATCTCTGAAGGTGCCTGAGCCTTGTCTTCATCTTGTCTTGGAGCCACCTGCCAGCCCTTGTCCTGACACCCTGGGCCTCCCAGCTTCTCTTGCTTAGGGTCGAGGCTGATACCGACTGGGGCCTGTGTGTGTTCTGTGCAGTGCTGACCTCATCTGAGGATATGGAGCGTTGGGAGGCAGCCCTGCGGGCCCTCGAGGGCCTAGTATGCAGGAGCCCTGAGGCCACTCGAGAGGTGAGCAGTGCGGGGTTGTCAGGGAACAGGGGAGATTGGAAAGTTCTATGGTGGCAAGTCCCCCGCGCCATGCTGGGTCATGGAAGGGTGGAGCATCTTGCTGGCTGCTGTGTCCCTTGGGAGGTCTGTGACCTAGAGTCTCTGCTGGGGTGGGCTGGCAGGCAGGCAGCCTGAGCTCTGAGTTGACAGCAGCAGTGGGGCTACTGGGTTGGGTGGCCGGAGCCTGAGGGGCCCCTGACCCTTAATGCCTGAGTACAGGTAAGTGTGGAGCTGGCCAAGGTACTTCTGCACCTGGAGGAGAGGACCTGTGTCTCGGGATTTGAGGGACTGCGCCAAAAAGCCCTAGTGGCTGTCACAGTCATGGACCCAGCCCGGGTGAGTCCCAGTGCAGGTGGGATTTTGTGCCTGCGTTGGCTGTGTGGTTCCTGGAGGCTGTCTGGGGTCCTGGTCACAGTAGCTTCTCCTTTGCTATGCTCAGGTGGCTGAGTATCTGACCTCACAGTTCTATGCCCTGAACTACAGCCTACGGCAGCGCATGGATATCTTGGATGTAAGTGCCGGGGGCCCCTGTCTTCCCTGTCAGACCCAAGCTACCTTAACAAATCCTGGAAGGGTGTGGGTCTGTTGGACCCTCTATGATGCTCAGGTAAACATATGCAAAAACTGTTCCCCAGGGGATAATGTGGGTATAAATCTTGGTCTGACACTTTTGCACACATGTACATACTTTGCCTTTTGTCATACCAAATGGGTAAACACAAAGATTGCTTCCTGTATCCCTCAGGGAACAGTACTGAGATGCATAGCTGGCTACTATTACACTAAAGTAAAAATTTGCAGTAGAAAAGTAAGGGGTATGTATGTGGTACCCTCTGTTATGCTTGGAGGGTTAAGAGGGGAAGGTCAAGAATCTACATGGACAGTGACTAAAGCCTTCCCCAGGCTTCTTTGTTGTGGAGCCAAGAGTTCTAGGCATCATGTGAGCAGAGCCTGCGTTCTCCAGTGTAGGGGCTGGGTCTTTAGTTATTGAGTTCTTCATTTTATTTTATTTTTTTATTATTTTTTTGGGGGGGTACTGAGAATCAAACTGAGAACTCTGCGCTTGCCAGGCAGGCACTGTGCCACTGAGCTATATCCTCAGCCCTAAGTTCTTAATTTTAAATGACAGTTTTATTAATGTATTTTATGCACTATAAAATTTACCATTTAAAGATAAATAAGTGGTGCACTCCTGTAATCCCAGCACTTCAAATTTGATGGCAGCCTGGGCTACATAGTGAGTTCAAAGCCAGCCTGAACTATATCATGAGACCTTGTCTCAAAAATTTAAAAAAAAAAAAAAAAAAAAAGGTCTCCCAATGGCTGAACATTATCCACTTACAAAAACAAGTAAAAGTCTGACATACATTACAACATGGATGAACCTCAACATATTAAAGCCAGTGCTTCAGGACATGTTGCATGACACAAATATGTGAACTGCCCACAGTTGCCAGGCAGGAGTGGTCACCAGGGCCTGGAGGTCAGTGTTTAATGAGGACAGAGTTTCCACACGAGAAGACAGAAATAGAAAAATTCTATAGATAGATGGTGATAACTGCTTGTGAATGTGCTTAATGTCACTGAGCTGTCTGCTGAAGAATGGTTCAAATGACCAAGCATGGTGGTACACGCCTATAATCCCAGCACTTGGGAGGAAGTAAAAGTCTGACATACATTACAACATGGAATGGCAGGAAGATTGTCATGCGTTCAAAGCCAGCCTCAACTATATAGTGAGACTCTGTCTCAAAAAAAAAAAAGGTTAAATGGTAAGTTTTATGTTTTACCACCTAAGAAAACACCAAGAATGTATCATCTCACAGTAAACAATCCAGTGATGGTCAGAACATTGACAGTGTTGTATACCAATCCTCTGTCTAGTTTTTTTTTCTGTCTTTTGAGACAGGGTCCTATTTCATAGGTCAGGCCAGTCTTGTAGCCTAGGCTGGCCTTGAACTCATGATCCTCCTTCCTTCAGCCTCCTAAGCATTGAGATTATAAGCATGCGCCACCATTTCTGGTGTTTCTCTGTCTAGTTCCCCATTAGCATCACTCTCTGTCTCCCCAACCTGCCATCCACCATCCTGTTTCCTGTCTGTGGACTTGCCTGTTCTGGATATTTCATATAAATGAAGTCATATACTATGTGGCTCTTTGTGACTGGTTTCCTTTGCTCACGTTTTTAAGTTCTTTCACATGGAGCATATGTCAGGGTTTCATTTATTTTTATGTGAGGTTGAGTTCTTGGGAGGGAGGAGCTGCTTCAGGGTGGCAGAACTGGCAGAGTTTTAGGTGCACTCACCTTGAGGGAGCTCCCAGCCCACTTACCTAGTAGAGCAAAGAGCTTTAGGGACACTTGGCAGTGTCTGGGATGCTGGGCACTGCTGCTGACCTGGAGTTCTGTGGTCACTTGGCTGATAACTTTTCAGATCATTCTCAGAGCTGTGGCACTGCCCTGGTTTTTCCTCTCCTCTAGGTCCTGACACTGGCCGCCCAGGAGCTATCCCGGCCAGGGCATCTTAAGAGGGATCCCCAGCAGGTGTCCTATGGTTCTGGTGGCCCGTGCTTGCCAGCCCTGGCTGCTGGTCAGCCTGACCACACTGTGGGTTCTGGCTGGCGAGCGGTTGTGGAAGAGAGAATCAGAAGCAAGACCCGGCGGTTTTCCAAGGTCAGCTGGGACCCTAGTCAGGTCGTTGCAGGTGTGGGGACATGGGGTGGCAAATGAGCAGTCATATTCCTGCAGGCCAAGTCTACACTGAGACAGTAGCTGGATCCTAATTTAGGATGGTGCTATTGTTGATTCTTCAAGGAGAGTGAGTTTATGGTGCAAACAGGCTAGTTAGACCAGTGTGGTTTAAAATGAGCGTGGAAGGGAAAACATCCCAGGAGTGGTAGATCAGAAATTGATGATCTGGTGGGTGGCCAGGGGTGTTCAACCATGGTTTTTTCCAGACAGGGTCTTGCTGTATAGTTCAGGCTGGCCTTGAACTCACTGTATAGCCATGGCAATCCTCCTGCCTTAGCCTCCCGAGTGCTGGAGTTATAGGCTTGTCCTGCCCCACCCGGCAACCATGGTGGTCTTGCCCTATCTTGGGATGTCAGGAGATAACTGGAGACTGTTTGAGTGGCTGTGGGAGTGAGGTGGAGGCAAAGAGGCTGCTCAGCATCCCACAGGACAGCCCAGGACAGTCTACCATGAGGACTAGCCATCCTGAATGTTACATGAACAGGGTCTGGACTCCCTGTTGCAGGCCCCAGGCAGCTTCCTGGTTGCAGCAGCCTGATTCCCACTGCCCTCTACTCGGGGCCATGGAGGACAAGGTTAGGGAGCCAGCATAAGCCCTGGCCTGTGCAGCTTAGGGCTCAGGTGACCTGCAAAGGGTGCGGAGGCCTCAGACCTCTGAGTGCATATGTATGTGTGTTTGGCAGGGCTTTCCCCGGCGGCAGCTGGCAAGTGGCCCCAATGAATTCAACTCTGTGGCTGGCTACTTCTTCTTCCCCCTCATTCAACACTTCGACAGGTGAGCATGTTTTCTGGAGACTCTGACATAACCCTATGGACAGGTGGAGTTGCAAGATGAGATCTGAGGTGGGACAGTGAGCAGGAATGTGCTGTTCACAAAGCTTAAGTTAAATGACATATAAATTTCTGGAAATTTCCCTTTGTCATTGAGCTTTGTGGAAGGGCCTTATCTTACTGTCAACATTCCTAGATTTTGGGTTTACAAAGAAGTTGATGCTGTCAGTGGCAGCTAGTGCTGCCACCTGTGTGCTCCCAGTGATTCACCTCCTCCCACCTGGGCAGGCTGAGCTGGACTTGCCTGCTGGCAGGCTATGGTGGAGAAAGGGGAATTCCTGACTTCTCTTCCTGGCCCTTCTGGTGCAGTTTGGGGCTACAGTGATGATTGCAGGAGGGCTTCCAGAGCCCTAGGATCTCCGTTGGCAGCTTGAGAGGTTAGGCAGCCAGCCCTGAGGTACTGGGGCTGCAGTGTTTCCTTGATTCTGTGTTGTAGGCCTCTGGTGACCTTTGATCTTTTGGGAGATGACCAGTTGGTTCTTGGAAGACTGACTCACACCTTAGGGGCCTTGATGTACCTGGCTGTTAACACCACAGTGAGTTGGGATATGGGAGCTGAAGACCCTGCCATGTTGTATTTGCAGCAGTGGAGTGTGGAAATTACCTTGAATGTTTATACAGTAGGGCTTGAGCTTGCTGTGGCCTGCTCTGGGAGGGAGAATGGCCAATATGCATGAAGCATTGCACATCTGGAGCTCATCCTTCCCTCAGCCTGGGTCCTGGTGACAGGCTTGTGGGATACCCCACAGGGAATCCAACACAACCCCTAGCTCACATGAGCCCAGGCCCTGTGGCCACCAAGCCACAGAAGCCTACCTATGGGGTGCCAGGTGTGGGGAACAAGCATAGTGGACATGTTGTCCACCTATCCCTCTGCTTTCAGGTGGCTGTGTCCATGGGCAAGGCCCTGCTGGAGTTTGTGTGGGCCCTTAGGTTCCATGTTGACATGTGAGTGGCCTGTGGGGCTGGGGGCAGGGTGGGATCTCCAGGGTCCTTTCTAAACAGAAAGCGGGCCCAGTGGCCAGGAGAATACAGGACTAAGTGTGCTTGTTGCTGGTTGGTCTGCTGGACTTGGAGGGGTGGTGGGAGGTCTCCTTGACCCAGGGTATTGTCCCTGTGGTTCCAGCAGTGCCAGCTTGCAGCTCCATTCCAAAGCTGCACCTCACCTTTCCCATTTCTTGCTTGGTAGCTATGTGCGCAGGGGCCTGCTGTCTGCAGTATCTTCCGTCCTCCTCAGTGTACCTGCTGAACGACTGCTGGGAGATCTGTCTGATGAGCTGCTGGAAGCCAGGTCCTGGCTGGCAGGTAAGTGTCGGCCCAGGCTGTGTCAGCAGGGGCAGGTGGTCATCAGGGCATGTGAAGTGGCTGGAGCAGCCCAGGTGTGGGCCAGCTAGTCTGAATGGGTGTGCCTCTCTTTGCTTGCACTGAGAAGCATGGAGGCATCCATTGTCATGGTCACTTTGGGGAATGCTGCAGGAGTCACTTTGATGAATCACAAACCCAGAAGGTGATGTGGATTGAAGAATGCCTGGAACCTCCACCCAAGTTCACCAGTAGAATGTTTTGCCATGTCTTATCCCTTCCCTTCAGATATAATTCTTTTTAAAGTAGCTGTAGACACTGTGACCCTTCCCCTCTAAGTTCCTGAGCTAGGCCAATGGGAAGCCAATTTTTTACCCTGTGACCCATGGATAGAATATCTAGACCTGGAGGCCCAGTGTCAGGAAGGCACCACCATTGGGCACAGATGACCATTTTAAAGGGATCTTGCTTAGACTGCAGTTTCATTCTGGCTGTGGGAAGTAATTGCCCCAGTGGAGGTTCCTGGTGGCTGAGTTCCTGGTGGCTCTCCAGGATCCCAGGACTGAGACCATGATGAGGGCCTTGAATGGCAGTCCCATCCTCTAAGAGCCATGGGGCAGATTGTGATTCCAGGCCCCAAAGCCCCCTTCCATCTGGTCTTCCCAGGCAGCTAACATATGACTGCTGGGTGGTAGGTGGGCCTTTGCAAAATCCTTAGGGTTTGGCCTCTGTGACCATAGCCTGCAGAAGGGGCACTGGAGGGAGAGTTTCCAAGCTCTTGCATAGGCCCTGGCTCCTCTTTCATGTGCTTATATGAGGCTTGATGGTGGAGGCACCAGCACCAACTCCTCACACTTGTGTCCAGCAGACTTGTAGGCTGGCCAAGTGACCTGCCCATTGCTGGGCTCCTCCCTCCTGATGGAGGCATCTACATCAGGTGGCCAATTACAGGGCCCATGGAGGGACACAGTAGAGAACCCTTTGCTGGGTATGAGGGAAAAACCTTAGGAAAGGCCTCAGTGAAAGGAGAGGTGACACAATGCCTGCAGCATTACTCTTTTGCTTCTCATTCTTACCTTGGCAGATGTTGCTGAGAAGGATGTGGATGAGGACTGCAGAGAACAAGCAGTGAGGGCTCTGCTGCTTCTGGAGAGACTCAAGGACAGGCTCCTTTCCCTTTCTCATTAGCCATCTAGGTTTCCCACCATCCAAGGCCCAGCTGAACCACTGCCATCAGGAAGATAAGAGGGTCCAAGGAGTGGAACTGGGGCAGCCTTTGGGCTCTGCAATATAGTGAGGTCTGGATGATGATGGGGTACTGTATGTACACGCAGAAAGGTCTGCACCCCACCCCTAGAGCTACCCATAGCCTGGCAGGGCCTCATACTGCCTCCCATAGGACAGGGCAGCCAGAATGCTGGACTAGAGCTGGGCTGGAGGTACCAGACCGAGAAAATCTTCTCTCAAGGGTAGAGCCAGTGCGAGCCCCAGGAGGAGAGGAGGCATTTGTTCAGAGCCCCCAATACCCTTACGCAGAGGTGCTGGACCAGCAGAGCAAGCTTTGCCCTCTTGTGGGCATCTCATCACTGGGTCCCTACGAGAATAAATAGGGCAGCAGTGTCATGAAGCCTTCCTTTGTGGTTCTCACTGGGTGATGTCAGCTTCTACACAGACTCAGGTGCAGTGGGGAAGGACACGGGTCTCAGAAAATAGGCTTTATTGGAGTTACAGGAGTGTCAGCAGCCAATGGGTGGGGCTTGATGTCCCTGTTCCCCATTCTGGTGACCAAAGGGCACAGCTGTCAGGGTTCAGGCCTGGCTATAGTGGTCCCTGCTAGGAACTGTCAAGTAACCTTGTATGTACAATTAGCAATAACAGGTGGTACCAAGCCCAAGGTTCAGCTGTAGTTGGGAAAACATGGAAAAGATGAGTCCAAGTCCCCTCAAAAGAAGTGAATCAGAAATCCATGGGAGCCACCCAACTGCCAGAGGCAGGAGTATTAGAGGGATGGTTTAAAATACGGGGTAGTCTTCCTTTTGTACGTTGCGATGAGACAGAGCAGTGTTCCCCGCTGTTCCTCCAGTCCTGCTTACACGTGACAATACAGAAATGGAAGTTTTCAACAAAAAAGATGCCTCTGCTACTACTGGTGCCTAGAACATTCCAGAAGCAGCTTTCCCAGCAGCAGCAGGACCCAGGCCATATGGCCAAGGGCTGAGGTCTCTCAGGGGTCATTGTCTACCTCTTCCACCACCTCCTCCTGGTCCTCCATGCTGTTGTGGCGGGTCCGCTCAGGTAGCATGCGCGTCAGAGGGAGGCCCAGGGCCTGGTACACGGTGTCCATGGTCCGCTGATCTATATAATACGACATGTTGGCAGAAGGGAGTTTCTTCCGCATCTCTTCTAGGTACCGGTAGGCCTAGGGTAGAGGTGACAGTGGTTACTTGGGGGTCCAGCAAACATGACAACCACATGGTTCTCCTGTTTAGTCCACACAAGAACCGATAGAGTTATCATATTTGTTCACTATAACTAACTACTGGTTCACTATAACCAGTAGGCAAAATCCTGGTTTGAGTCCTAGGGCCTTTTAGAACCTGCTCATCTTGCACAGAGACCCACTAAGGGAAAAGTGGGTTCTGTGTTTTTATCTGGTCTGGGCATGTGCTTGTTAGAATGGAGGGAAAGCTGTGGTAGTAATGGTTTGTCTTGGTTATTTTAATGGAGCATCAAGTTTATGAATGGTCCTTGATCCTAGGCCAGTAAACTATGGAATCATAAATGGTCTTCCTGTGAGATTTTCTCTGGTTTTGCCAGTGGGAATACATAGGAGGGCACAGGGGTAGTGCTCAGAGCATCTCAAAGTGGGTCTTGAGACAGGATAGGACTGGCCTCCTGCAGAGGACATGCTCACACCTATTTATCCTCAAAGAGGACCACACACAAATGCAGAGGGTGGAATGGGATGTTGTATAGCCCAGAGTGCACAAGAATTTAGAATGTAACCAAAATTTCGAATGTGACCAAAATTTCAAGCAGCTTTAACAATTTTTTAGGGCTGGGGATATAGCTCAGGGGCACAGTGCCTGCCTGGGAAGCGCAAGGTCCTGAGTTTGATTCCTGGTACCAAAAAAATTAAAATTTAAATTAAAAAATTTTTTTTAAAACAATAATTATTAGATCTTAGTATTTCTTAAGGATAGTAAAGCTCTTAGGACAATTTTGTTTTGGACAGGTTATCACTAAAGATGGCAGATGTTTGACAACATCAAGCCATTAAACCATGTTCAGAGATTTTTGCCAGGGGTGGTAAGACAGCTAAGTGAGCCCGCACAAGTCTCACATTGTGCTGGAAGAGGTTTCCTGGACATTTTACAGGCTGCTAACGCTGTGCTAGGTGCATGAGACACAGATCAAAGGAGCTCAGGACAGGATGGGTCAAGGACAGCAGAAGCTGGGGAGGGCCTGGGGTCTTTCTAGCAGCAGAATTCAAGGAGAGCCAACACTGAGGAGGAGAGAAGAGTGAAGAGCTGACTGGGAGGTGAGAAAAGTACCTCCGGTTGGAAAGGCCTGTGCACACTTAAACACAGCTGGACCCTGCTTGTAAATTGTAAAGTCTGAAGTGAAAAATAGGATGGGATTAATATCAGCATAAACACTACAGAAGGAAAGAGTGGGAATTTGAAGGAATGGAATATGAAACTACCTAACATGAAGAATAAAATAGTGGGTGAAAGAGAAGAGTGTGAGTTGAACTAGGGGGACACCAGATACAAAGTAGCTGCGATTCCAGGAGAAGAGAACAGAGAAGGAACAGACGCAGACTTCCTCATAGTCTAGGAGGAAATATTTGCAAGTCATGTATTTGGTAAGAGAAATGAATCTAGAACATATTTTTTAAAGAACCCCAAAATGATGGAAAGGTTTAAATATTTCACAAAAGAAGACATTCAAAGGGGTGATAAGCACATGAGAAGATGCGCAACATCAGTTGCCAATGAAGTGTAAATTAAAACCACAATGAGGTGGTGCATACCTATAATCTCAGCTACCTAGGAAGCTAAGGCAAGTTTGAGAGCCTGGGCGATTTAGAAAATCCTGTCTTAAGTTAAAGGGCAGGAGGTGTACCTTAGTGGGAGAGCATTTGCCTAGAATGAATGAGGCCCAGGATTCAATTTACAGTACCCAAACACCACAGTGTGATATCACTACACTCCACCAGCATGGCTAAGGAAAATCATCACACAAATGGTGGCAACAGTGATGAATATTGGTGCAAGTTGTGAGCTGAGTCGCTTTTATGTGGAATTTTTTTTTTTTTTTTGGTAAAAAGGAGTACAAGATAAACTAGGCATTCCGACATGCATGTGTGGGAGATCCCCTGTCAACAAAAGGAGTCTGGTGTGGCTGGGGATATAGCTCAGTGGCATAAGTACCTACCTGGCAAACACTAGATCCTGAGTTTGATCCCTGGTATCAAAAAACCAACCAACCAAACAAAAAAACCCAAAATAAATCTGTAACATCAAAGAAAACAGTAACTGATAGTCTTTGCTGACCCCAGGTTTGAGCCTTTAGGATAGGGACTCAGGCCCCAGGACAGCAGAGTGTTCTCACCATCTGATACTCCTCCACCTGCACATAGCGCTCCACTAGGAAGCCATAGACATCCCCAGTGCGGATGGTGCTGTCCAGGTCTGTCTCCTCCAGGAGCAGCTCACACTGCCTGATGGATTCCTTGGGGTCCTCTGTGTAGGTCCTGCAGGGAGAAAAGAGCAGGCCTGAGCCTGAACCCAAAACATGCCAGAGGCAAACACAGAGTGTTGCAACAGTGGCTCTAGGGAGTGGCTGAAGACAGCATCTGTGAATAAATTCATTTATTCAGTTAATTTGTTCATTCATTTAACAAAAACACACTGACCACCTGCAGTGGCAGGTCCTGTGCAGTGGCAGTTTCTGCCCCAGGGAACACAACTGAGAGACAGAAATCTCTGGGCGAAGAGTCTCATGCAGGGGACTTGTGCCACCTTGCCCAAGGCATCTGGGAAGAACCTTACATATGTGCTGGCAGAGCATAGGCCAGCACATACGATGAGGTGCAGTGTCTGTGGCTAAGCTCCTACTTGGGGGTCCAGGGCCCATCTAGCCATGCTGCCTCAGCTACTCCAGGCAGGAGCCTGTCCCGCCCGTGCTCTAACCCTGACAAGCTGCTCACCCTGACCCTCGACATCTCCTTTCCACCCACTGGGCTGCTTCCTGCAGCTGGGGCTGGGCAGACATCTGTTAGATGCAGACTGTAGAGCCCAGATGGCCAGGTTCTCCTCCAAGGAGCCTGCTCAGGATAGGGGCATAGTGAAGCACACCTGTAATCTCAGCACTCTGGGAGGCTGAGGCAGGAAGACCACAAATTCAAACCCAGCCTGGGCAATTTAATGCCTTAATGAGATCCTGTCTCTAAATTTAGAAAACAGACAAAACATAGGCTGGGCATATAGCTCAGTGCAAAGACCCCAGGTTTAATCCCAAGTACTATTAAAAAAAAAAAAAACCAAACAGCCAAGTGTGGAGATGCATGCCTGTAATCCTTGCACTGTGTTGCAGGATGACTGCAAGTTTAAGCCTAGCCTAGGCAACTTAGTGAAACCCTGTCTGTAGGGGAGAAAAAAAATACGAGTTGAGGCTGTAGCTCAGTATGAAAGCCTTGGGTTCTATTTCCAGAACCTACCCTCCCTCACACACAAAAGCACACTCTGTACAATGTATGTTTAATGTGTTTGGGAATTCTTTTTTTTTTTTTTTTTTGAGACAGTTTTGCATTGTAGTGCAGGCTGACCAATTCACAGTAATCCTCCTGCCTCAGCCTCTGAAGTGCTAGGATAAAAGGTGTGTGCTACCCTGCCCCACAGTTTTAGAACTCTTTTAGAAAGCCATAGAAAAATACTCCTGCTGATTTGGGCAGAAGCTGAGCTCAGGTGGCCCACAGATGCACAGATGTTTGTTCATGTCATGGTGACCACCATGCTCAGTTACCAGTGAGCAAAGTGAGACAGTATCAGGCTGGGTGTGGTGGTGTACTCCTATAATCTCAGCATTTGGGAAGCTGAGGCAGGAAAATTACCATGAGTTTGAGGCCAACCTGAACTACATAGTGATATAGCCAGACCTGGTCTCAAAAAACAGAACAAGCAAAAAACCAAAGTATCCCATTAAAAATGGAGACAATGTATATAACCTGCCTGGGCCCCCCCTCTCCATGTGCCCGCAGCCAGGCAGTTGCTGCAGAGGTCCCTAGGGTCTGTACCACACTGTGCTACACAACAGCCCCTCTCTTGAGATGACTCTGTCTGACACCTGCATGCATGATCAGGTCCAAGGCTCCCCTCAGACATACCTCCTGACCCAAATCTTCCTCCTCCTCCCCTCCTATACTGCATCTCAGTATCTCTGGGTATTTGTGAAAGTCTTCCCAAGATTGTGCCCAGGTTCCAAGGGAGCTTCCCCCAGGAGCTCAGACATGTCTCAGGGCACAGTGAGGGGCCTAAGCTCCAATCTTCCCATCTGAGGGATTCCCTAAAGACTATTGGTTGGAAACAGAAGCTTGGTCTGGCGTCTTGCAGTCGACACAAACTCAGTGATGAAGGGGAGTGGTGAGTCAGAGGGTGAACACAGAGAGGGCCCTCAGGCCAGCCTGCCACTGCCCTCCACCCTGCACTGTGGGACACACCTTCGGGCCTGGATGAACCGTTTCACCAGCGTCATCTTGTTCTGCAGCTGGGCCAGCTTGGTCTCCTGATCCAGGGGGCTCTTGGCCTTGGCCTTGGAAAGGCACTTGTAAGCCTCAGTCAGTGCTCCATGGGCCTTGTCATAGTTCTGATATTCATCAATCTCCACCTGTGCTGAGGAGACTCATCAGGCCAGGAAGGGGAGAGGGGGCACCATCCTCCCCCAGGGTCCTGGTGGAATCCCCATGAGGTCCATACCTGGGCGCAGGCATCATAGAAGCCAGCCAAGAGGTCTAAGGCCCGCCCCTTGGTGTAGAAGCTGATTATGTTCTTCATGATCTCTGGCTCCTTCCGCCAATCCAGGGACTGCAGGTAGTTGGCAGCCATAATGTAGATTTCCTTCTGCCTTGAGACACCCGCAAAGAATACGATTTTCTCTGTGTCTCCAGACTTGAGCAGTGCTCTCATGGCCTAGGGACAGAAACAGCCAGGTCAGGAGAGCAGGGCTGGACCTGGAAGAGCTCTGGCAGAATGGTGGTTCAACTGGCTGCGGCAAAAGGAGGATGACCTCCACATATTATGCCCCATGCTTGGCTTCACCAGAAGAGCAGGCAAGAGAGGCCTGCGTATCACACTTCCCATGGGCTCCCTCCAAAGACGTGACCAGAAGGCTCACCCCTACCTGGGCTCACCATAGAGACCAAGGGAGGAGCATGTGAGGCCTGGATGCCCTCACCTTCAGCTTGTTTCCAGCCTGTGTGTACTTCTTGGTGGCCAGGTGGTAGTTGCCCTGGCGCATGCAGCAATTGGCAATCTGTTCCAGCAGCTCACGCCGGGACTCCTCAGACAGGACCTTGGAGTCTTTGGGCACAGTCATCTTCTCTGCCATCTCCTCAGTGATGGTCATGTTCTGTTCCAGGCACAGTTGCAGAGCCTCATGATACTGTAAGAGTGCCAGGGAACAGGGGAGTGTGGGCTGATAAGGAGGCCAAGGTCCCAAGGCTCTTAACATCCCATTTGCCGCCCTTTGGAGGAAGCCAAATTCCAGGACTCTACAGGGGCCACAGTCTGCAGCTGGGGCAGCTGTGGGAGGGACAAGGATACTTCATGTTCACCAGCATAAAGGACAATCTCACTCATGCGACCATCCCTCATGCTACTAACATTGTAGATCTCAAAAGAATGTATTTTTTATTTGTTTCTCAAAAGGAAACTGTCAATTTTTTATAACCCCTTTTAAGAATATATATACCTATAACTACATTTATATCTATATATCTATCTTAATGCCTTAATGAGATCCTGTCTCTGAATTTAAAAGAAAAACAAAAAATAGGCTGGGCATATAGCTTAGTGCAAAGGCCCTAGGTTTAATCCCAAGTACTATTAAAAAAAATTATTTATCTATCCATCTATCTATAATTTTGTTTTGTTTTTAGATATTGGGGACTGAACCCAGGGTCTCAAACATGCTGGGCAAGTGGTCTATCACTGATCTATATCCCCCCCTTTTAAAATTTTGAGATAGGATCTTGCTAAGTTGCTCAAGTTGGCCTTGAATTTGTGGTCCTCCTGTCTCAGCCTTCTAAAGAGCTGGGATTACAGGGCATGTGCCTCCATGTCTAGAAAAATTTATGATCTTCGGGATGTCTTGCTAAAGACTTCTGACTTGGAGGTCACTCCCTGTCAATACATGAGCTTTCTGACTGCTCCATAGTTATTCCACGATACAGAAGAACCACTGAGTATTTAACTCATCCTGTTCATGAACAGAGAGGCTGCTATCTTTTGCTGTTACAAACGCTTATGTGGAGCATGTCCTGTGTGCACCTTAATCTGGAGAAGCATTCCAGGGCTGGGGACATAGTTTGGAGTAAGGCATGTTCCAACCATGGGGCCCTTGTGATGCTAGGTCTTTAGCATGACAAAACAAAATGAGTAAGAAAGATGCATTTCTAAGGGAAGAGACAGCTAGGTAGAGAGAGGGAGGTGTCTTTTCCACTTGTGGTGGGTGCTGCCTGCTGTACCCTGCAGCAGCTGAGGTATGCATGCTTCCCCAGACTCTCATAGGATTCCTCAACTAGTCACCTACTGGACCAATTCCTGAAAATAATGTCTTTTTTTCAGTCTTGGGGATTAAACCTAGGGCCTTCATACTGAGCAGTAGCCCTACTCCTTTTTATATTTTTTCTTTTGAGACAGAGTTTTGCTAAGTTGCCAATCTGGCCTTAAACTTGTGATCTTCAGCCTCCTGCATGCTGGGCTGCATGCTGGGCTGCAGCATCATGCCTGGCTTCTTTTTTTTTTTTTTTTCTGGTCTTTTTGAGACAGGGTCTCGCTATGCAGTTCAGGCTGGCCTTGAGCTCACTTTGTAGCTCAGGCTGGTCTCTAACTCATGACAATCCTCCTGCCTCAGCCTCCCGAGTGCTGGGATTATAGGCATGTACCACTACACCTGGCCTCCTTGACTTTTGATCTGTATTTTTCTTGTTATGAATAAGGTTTGTAAGTCTTTTATATTCAAGAACAACCAGCATTTCCTTTTAGATCGTTCTTTACCCTTTTGAGTTGTTGGTAAATTTTTTTTTTTTTTTTGGTTTTTCTCTGGTACCGGGAACCGAACTCACGACCTTGCGCTTGCCAGGCAGGCGCTTTTGCCGCTGAGCTAAATCCCCAGCCCCGGTAAATTTTATCTTAGTAAGCATTTAAGAAATATTAAGAAGCTCACTTTTTGGGATTTAGGTAAAAAATATTTTCCCCATTTTACAATTTGTCTTGGCTCTATTTATAGTGGTTTCTTTTTTCCCATCAAGTATTTCCACTTTTTTGTTTTAAATAGGGTTTTGCTATGTATCTGAGGGTGACCTAGAATTCACAATCTTCCTGCCTCAGTCTCCTGAGTGCTATTTGCACATCTGTGTTTTGTTGATCAGTCTTTCCCACTATGACCTATGGGCTTTAAAGCATACTTAGAAAAATCTTTAGCTCCCTCAAGACTGTCTGAGATGTTATATGAGGAACTGTTGCTTTGCTGTTGCACTTCAGCTCTATCTGGGATTTGCTGTGGTGCAGGAGTTAAGCAGAGAATCAGCTCTATTTTTCTCAAATGGCTACATGGGGGTACCAACCATGCATGGGTAGCCTGCCCTTCCCTACTGCAATGCAGTTCCCTTCATCACATGAGGAGTGGTTCAGCTGCAACAGTTCTGGATTCCTAACATTTCTCATGACCTAGACACTTGTTTCTGTACCAGACTCCAGCTGTCTTAGGTTTAATATAATTGCTTTCACTGTTCATGAATTTCTGCAACCTCTTATTCTTTCTGATTTTTCTTAGTTATTCTGAGTTACCCAAGTTTTCTCAGTGAATCTAGAGAGTCTGTGCATCCAGTTAGCAAGCCCTTTTGGTCTTCCTCCTGGGGTTGGATGAAGTCAGCAGGCTGCCTGGGGAAGGACCTTTATGTGTGTGTGACATGGCGTATCTTCTCACTGGTGCAAGGATTCCTTTATCAGTAGTAGGGAACAAAATGCACACCTACCTCTGGCTGCAGAACAAAAGAGCCTTCAATATGGGGAGGCTAACCTTGAATGTTTTTAACACTTTCCATGTCTCCAACAGGTTTCTATCAAAGAGAATTTTTACCTAAAAAAGATGAGCGAAGTACACACTCACTGGATTGGCTACTTTCAAAATAAGACAGACTATGTATTGGTGAGCTTCTGGAGAAACTGGAAGCCTTCTACACTGCTGGTAGTGATGTGAAATGGTGCAGCTGCTGGGGAAAGTCTGGCAGTTCCTCAAAAAATTAAACGGAATTACCATTTGATCCAGTGAATCCAGCCCTGGATAAATATCATAGGAATGAAAGGCAGGGCCCCAAGGACACTGTGTTTACAGTGGCAGTGCTCACACAGAGCTGTGATGAGTGGGCAAGCACAGCATGTTGTACCCAGCCAATGGAACAGCATACAGTCTCACAAGAGATGGAGTCCTGCCACCTGCTCCATGCAGAGAGACCTGGAGAACATGAGCCGAGAGAACACAGCCAGACACAAAAAGCCAAATCCCACTTACATGAATTTCCTACAGGAGTCAGATCCACAGACAGAGAGAAAGCAAGTGCGGATTGTTAAGAGCTAGGGGAGGAGGAATAGGTAGTTGTTGAATGTTTAGTTTCATTTTGCTAAGTGGAAAAGTTATGAATAATAATGTGAATGTATTTAACATTACTGAACTATAGACCTAAAAAAATGGTTATGCTAGATGTGGTAGTGCACACCCATAGTCCTAGCTACTTGGGAGGCTGAGGCAGGAGAATCTCTTGAGCCCAGGAGTTTGAGGCCAGCCAAGGTAATATAGTTAGACTCTGTTTCAAAGATGAAAATAAAAAAGCTAAGATGGGAAATCCTATGTTATGTGCCTTTCATTGTGCACACAGGAGTGTTCATAGATCACCTTCCTGGTTGGACTGGAAGATTTGTGAGGTTGGTGGGAAGCTGCCCTCACTCATCAGTACTGGTGTGCTGTACACACAGAATTGTTCTCAGGTGCCCTTTTCCTCTAGTGCAGGGAAGAGGGACAGCCTTTCTCAAGAAACTAAAACCAAGAGAGACAGTAGAGTGTCCCCAATCTGAAGCCTGGGTGCCCGAGTGTGTGGCCTGCATCTGACAGTCCTGCACCTTCTTGGCAGCCAACAGCAGCTCCACAGCCTTTTCAAACTGCTTGTGCTCGATGCAGAAGTCTGAGCAGCGCGATAGGAGGGCAGGGTCTGACTTCTCATCCAGGTCTTCTGCTATGAGCTGTAGGGCAGCAAACTGCTGGGTGGCAAAGGCCAGCTCCAGGGCCTTGGAGAAGTGACCAGCCTGTGGAGAGCATAAAACTCTGAGTAGCTGCTCAAGCTCCAGGGGCCCAAGAATCCACCCAACTGGGTCTCTCCGGCCTGGCAAAGGTTAGGCCTCTTGCCCTCCTGCTACTCAGGTTCCAGGGCTGCCTGCAGGTCTCATTACCTTGTGATACAGCATGACTGCCCTATCCATCTGGTCACCCTTCTCCTCATAGTATCGGCCTGCCTCTATCATATCTTCTGGGGAGCTCAGCAGGGCCAAGTTCATTAGCTGATCGTCTAAGCCATTCTCCTGTAGGGGAAGAGGCAGGGCTCTGTAGGCAGTTCCTGCTAGGCGCACTTGAGCCTACTTACGTTGATGAATATGTGAATGTACCTGGATGACAGTTCAGCTCCCTTTGGTTTGGTGTTTTGCCAGGTGATGTGTGCCACTCTGGTTTTGAATGAGCACTATGTCTTTCTGACTGCAACCAGATGTGCAAATGCTTTTAGTTTTGTTTCACAGAGTACTATAAGAAACATATGACACAGAGTATTTCCTGAAATGAAAGACGTTTTGGACTTTTTATGTAAGGTCTGCCTATTTGCAAGCTCATGAGCAGTGAGCCAACCTACTACTGGCTCAGGAGCCCTGAACAGTGTACATATGCAGTGATGATTCAGTGCTTTGCAAACAATGTCAGATGGAAGAAGCAGGGATGGGGGGAGAGTAGGTAGGGTGAGGAGTAAGCAGTGGAAACCAGTGGTGGTGCCCTAGTGTTCGCAGTATAATTCTCTCAATCTTATGTTTGAAATGCTCTTAATAAAACCTTGAGAACAGCCAGGAGGTACTATCTGCCCCCTGACCTGGTGGCACTGCCAGGGGCTACCCTGCTGTACCTTGCACAGGCGGATGGCGTTGTTGAAGGCCTGTGCTCGCATATAGAAGCGCACTGCCTGCTTCACGTCTTCCTGGCTCTCATATTGTCGTGCGAGGTGATAGGAGGCGGCCCAGTTGCCAGTCTCATTGGCTATTTCAGCAGCCTGAAAAGACCCAAAAGACTCAGGAGGCTTAGTCTCCACCCAGCAGCCTCACTCAGTTGGGTGGCTGGTCCTGCAGGATGTGCTCACCTTTGGAATGTTGCCCTGGAAGCAGTGAATACGGACCAAGGAGAAGTAGTCCTGAGCCAGTTCGTAGTAGTGTAGTGCAGCATCCATCTCTGCCTGACTCTCCAAGTATTGGGCCCACCACCTCCACAGTGTCCTGTGGAAGGGTCTCTTTCAGGGTCTCCCTCCCACCAGAAATGATGCCTTTACTAACCCTCAGATTGGCAAGGGAGATGCAAGAGACTGGCAGGGAGAAGCCCAGGGCTTGAAGGGGTCTGTGTCCACCACAGCATGCCAGGACCACTGCAGAGTGCTGCCTCACTGGGGACACTTACTTGTCCTTCATCTTATTGATGTAGAGTTCCAGGGACTGCAGGTCCTCTGCGAGCATTCTGGGCACCTCAAAGCGGTGGGTGTCCGACTTCTCATAGCTGTGAAAGAAGACCAGAGGACCTCGTTCCTACCCATCTTGGACAAATCAAAGGCTATGTCACAGAATCAGGTCAGAGCAGTGGCCTTCAGCAACTGCTCCTGGCCAGTGGCTCTGGAGACTGTGGGCTGTGGTCAGGGACAGCATGGAAATCTAAATTGTGGGAATGGATCTAAGCACAGTCCCTGTTCTGGAGGGATTTCTCTGTGGCCAGGCCCCAAGGTAGCCCCTGTGTCCTTGCAGAGTCCTCCAGCTTAATCTGCCATAGCAGCTGATATGGTAGCAGAATGGCTGTTTTTCAGTTCTTCTGACACTGCGGCCAGGATACAAGAAGGCTGTCTACATCTTTGGCTCTGCTCCATCCTGGAACCCATAGTTCCCTAGACAGTTCCTCACTGAGGAGGATGCTGGTCCCCCTGAGAACCACATTAGCCACCTCAGTGAGGCAGAGGTATCCAGGCCCACCCCACAGCCCCTCCATGGCCACTCACTAGTTGAGGGCCAGGCTGCAGTCATTGTTGACCTCTAGGTGCCTGGCATAGTTGTAGTAGGTGGTGCGCAGGTGCACACGATCATATTGCTCAGCCACCTCCACAGCTTTTTGCCACTGGCCTGAGGCCTGGAAGAACTTGTTCAGGAGGTCATAGCGCTTACACTTCTTGTACAGGTGCTCTGCATCCTCCTAAAAAGAGAAAGGTGCATTATGGTAACACAGGCATGGGGCTTTGGAGAAAGACTGCTCTAGCAGGGAAGGTGACAGCCACCAGGTACCCTGTCATGCATGCTACTGTGCTTCAAAGCTCTAGGCACAGGAGAAGGTTCCACCATGAACTCCTGAAAAAGATTCACAGCACACACCAAGGATATACAGATACTTCGAGGGCATGTGGACACCTTGCATAAGGCTGATGTGTTCAAGACAAGAGCCACACAGCTACATGACATTCCTGTTGCTTGGATGGAGAGTGAGACCTATGAAACAGAGGTCTGACTGTTGGGACCTGGGTCTATCTCTCATGAGCCCCTGCCCCTTGCCATGTCTTCATGGAACTCCTGTGCTTCCCCGACAAATGAAGCCCTCTGGGGAGTGTGCAACATGCATCAGAGGTGGGGGTGGCAGCACCTCCAATCCTCCTTCTTGGAGCTGGAGTTGGGAGTGTCTGTCCACCACTGCCCACATGTACAACAAGCCAGGTGATGCTGTGGCCTATGGCTGGGCCCCCAGCCTATGCCTCCTGGAGGTATGTCATCCTCTGTGGACCTCACTGACAGAGAAGCATGCAGTGATCTCTGACAAAGTGGAGGAGGGAGATCAGTGGCTCAGGGTTTCCTCACAGCCCTACCCCCTCTGGCTTACAGTTTAAGGGGTCTCTGTTTGCAACACCTTGGTCTCAGAAGCACTGCCCCCCACCCCACTCCCACCCCATGGCTGCACAGAACACTGAGAAGCTCAGCAACCACCTCTACCCACCATCTGCCAGCCTCTGCTCCTATCTGCTGGCCCCCAAGCTCTTCCAGCCTCTGCCCCCAAACCCAGCAGAAGATCTGTGCAGCAGTATCTGCAACTTTTTCAGCAGGATCAGCTTCAGGGTGTGGTGGGAATGTGCACCTTCCTTCTTCCACCCTCTGGGGCAGTGTCTATCCCACTCACCAGCATGCCTAGCTGTGTAGCCAGCATGGCCACTCTGGCCTCCAGCTCTGGCTCTTGCTCAGCCTCCCGCAGTGCTCGAGCCCCACGGGCATGGCCCATGTTCCCTAGGCACACTTTGGCAACGTCCAGCCGCTGGGTCTTCACACACATGCGTGCCATGTTCTCCCAGACAGCCTCACTGCAGACAGAGGACACAGGGGCCTGTAAGGGTTCAGCCCAGCACTCTGGTCCTCCACCCGCTTCTCCCTCAACAACCTGTCAATGTGCAGAGCTACCAAAGGGCTTCAGGCACAAAATCCTGGTCTTAGCATTTCTCCTCCTTTCTTTAAATAAGCAGAAATCCAAATCAAGCCTTTCTTCTCCATCCTAAGGTGCTAGCTGAATGCATGAGGAAGAGCTGTGGGTATAAAGCTGATGGTTTCTCATTGGCCCAAAGCTGCCCCCTCCACTAGCCAGGATCCTGTGAAACATCTATCAACCAAAGGCACAAGGGTTCTCCAAGATATCACTGGTCCTTAAGATCTCAGCTAATAACAGCACATGGGGTCCAGTGTTAAGTCCAGAATCTCAAGTGAAATACTCAGTGTCATGCACAGCTCTGGTTGGTTCTATAGAACTCTATGTTCATGTACAGAACAGAAAGAGTCTCTGTGGGTACCCTGGATTTGTGGGTATGCTGGGGTTCATGGCCTCCCTCCCAAGCCTGCAGTGCAAGCTAAGTGAGTGAGGCATGTGTATTCATTTCACAAATAGCATTATTTTGGTTTTCTGAGACAGGGTCTTGCTATGTATTATAGTTCAGGCTAGCCTTAAACTCACTGTGTAGCCTCGGCTAGACTAAAACTCATGGCAATCCTTCTGCCTCAGCATCCTGAGTGGTGGGATTATAGGGGTACACTACCATGCCCAGCTAAGACTTTATTATTACTACTGTTATTATTTTGCCTTTTTGAGACAGGGTTTCACTATACAGTTCAGGCTGGCCTTGAGCTCACTTTGTAGCCCAGGTGGGCCTTGAACTCAGTGATCCTCCTGCCTCAGCCTCCCGAGTGGTGGGATTATAGGTGCATGCCACTATACCCGGCCAAGACTTGATTTTTATTAACTGTCTCCTGAGGATCCATTGTGAGGGTGAGGGAATGAGGCCTGGCTTCTTCACTGTCTCTCTGTATGTCTCTTTTCCTTTGCCTTGTCCCGACAGTGAATGCTTCATGTTTGTGTCTGATCACAGACAAAAATGTAAGCAAGCAGAGTGACCAGGGAACTGAGTAGGCAGAGCTGGCTGACATTTGTCTGCTCTCCTGCTGGCAGGCTGTGGTTGTCATCAGTATCTGACCTCTTAGGAGGTGGGAGACAAGAGGCCTGGAGACCTGGCTTGGTGTCACTCACTGTATCTCCCTGGCATTGTGTGTGTGACTAAGATCTGTCCATGTCACAAGATGCCCTGCTATTTGGACACTGATCTCCACTGGGAATGAAAGTCTCCATCAAGCCAGGGTTCTGAAGAGCATGCAGTAGAAGTACAGCCCCCCAGCCAGGCAGACTGAGCTGGGAAGGCCCCTTAAATGCTAGGACAGGACTGAGGCCTTGTGTACAAACTACAGGGAGGGCAGTGCCTCTCTTTCAGATAAGCCCAGGCCTGCTGGAAGGGCCTGGACCCAAAGAGATAGCTGCAAACTCCCTCCACAAAACCATGCTGTGCTCTTAGCAGCTGCCCCCTCCTGACCCAGAATGGTCTCAGCCCCCGACGCAATTCCTGACATTCTTTTCACACACAACATGCCGAGAACGGGAACGGCTCTAACTCCAGGGTGAAGTTCTGGGCTTTGTGAATCTGACATACATTCCAAGAAGCAGATACCCCCTCCCTAGTCCTGTCCAAGTCTTGAGAATTTCCTGTTGTCCAAGCCAGTCTGTGGAAAGCAATCACATCTGCATTTCATCAGCTCCCAGGCATTTAAAATGAGAAGCAGATGCTGCGGAGGAGGAGGGAACAGCCTCAAGATGGTCCTGGCTTCTGGAAGAATCCGAGTTCTGCAGAAGCTTGGTTGGACATGTCCTGAGTCAGGACAGCAGGAAACTAGAGAACTAGCAGCCTGACCATCTGCCTACAGCATACTTGCCTCTGCTTAGTGTCCCTGTTGCTTCTCTGCTCTGAGTGATGCTCCTTGTTTGTCCAAGTGGGGAAGGCTAGATGCACATTGAGGAGCTACAGTCAGACCACAAGGCACAGCCAAAGCCAGCAAACAGCAGGAAGGATAGAAAGGGGGCTTCACGGAGGGATGGAAGCCCCTGGCCTGGCTTCAGGTCTGCTGAATATGTGCTCTGTGCCAAGGGGTCACATGAGACTTTCAGATACTCTGGAAGACAGCATTACACCTCAGGAAGGGGCCTTCCTAACTTATATTCCGCTCTTGGCTTCCTTGCTCTCCTGTACCCAGCCTCCCACACTAGAAGCACAAGGACCTGGAAGCCTGATGGAGCCCCCGAAAGCGCAGGGAGGCCAATGCTGGTGACTATGCACTGGGACATCCAGGGTGCCACCTGGGGATGCATGAGGATACCACTGGCCACCTTCTATGAATAGAAGCCAGATTTTGGCGTCTCGTACCCCATCCCTTTCTCAGCTGCAGAAAAGACAAGTAGATTAGCCCAAGGGCTATGTCTGGGACAGTCTCATATCCTCTGGATTTTGAAACTCTGTGCTTGCTCCTCACTGAAAATTAACCATATAAGACTAAATAAAGAAGAATGATTTAATTAGGGAGGGAAATTGATCTCTCCTAATGGAAACTTATGGGAAAATTTCCTTTTTAAAGGCATCTGCTGCACTGTGTGCTTAGGAATGTTGAGTGCTGGAGACACTGCATTCCAAATATGCCTGGTGTGTGTGTGTGTGTGTGTGCTGGAATGACTGCAGATGTTCCACCCCCAGGGTCTTCTAAGCCATGGGGTAAGCAGAGGGCAAATAGCACCATGGTGCTCTGCACTCTTTGGCAAATTTCTAGAGCTGAGAACTTGATTACAGAGAGGCTGGAACAAAAGAACACAGCAGAGCACCAACTTCCTTGAAGAAGGGAAAGTAGAAAGATAGTGCTGGATATCTACTACAAACTGCAGCAGGAAAGGCCCTAAAATCTGTACATAAATTCCTTCAGGGAATTGATGGACAGACATTTCTCATGATCAAAGAATGGTGCAGTGCTGGTCAGAGATAGAGTTCCAGCCCTCCAGGAACATAAACTTGTGCATGGGAAGCCTGACTTTACATGTGACATGTAGAGCCACCTTTAAACAAGACAGTGACCCCAGGAAGTCAGGAGGGGGGTAAGTTTCAGGACAGCCACCTGAACAGGACTCAACATGGCAGTGCACGAAGACAGGAAGGGATCAGAAGGCTATGTTGTAACCACCCAGGTTACACCTAACTGGCAACAGAACTCTTTGTACCTGAATAACATCTTGAGTGCCTGCACTTGAGAACAGTGTAGATGGAATATGGCACCCATGTCTCTATTTATTAATATAGCTTCAGAGTCCTGGTAGTGTGGAAGCCCTATGCTGTGTCAGTATCTCCACAGGTAGAACATAGAGCATCAAACCCTCTGCAGTGTCTATCCTCCAGCACTGAAAGGTTCTGAGAAAGGAGTTGTTCCAGCTTTCAGTAGTTTAAACTTGGCCTGGCAGCATAACAGCACACTGGGCCACAGCCCAGTGTGACCTCAAAGGAGTGACCATCCCAGCAGCAGCAAGTATGGCTAGCCAAAAACTACATGTGCTCTCTCTCAGGGCCTGCATGGTGCCCTACCCCCATATGTCCAGAATCCCACCCTTCTTGCCACCCCAAGGTCAAACCCCAGCCAGTTCTTCAAGGGGGGCCCTGCCCTGTCAGGGCTGGGTATACTTGTTCGCTTGAGGCCCGTGACTTTCTGCTGGCAGGCATGCCTAAGCAATGCCTCTCAACTGTGCTCCACCCGCTCCCTCCCAGCACTCATCTCCCCACTTGAAGGCAGAATCCGTGTGAGGAAGGGCTCTGGTACATCATGGGCTCATCGCACCTAATGCACAGAAAGAACACCTGGATGGCTGGGCACCTGGTTCCTCAGGATCCTGACTGCCTATGGTGTCTGTGGCATCCCCAGCTCCCTAACCCAGCAGCTGGCCAGGCTTAGAAGTTGACAGGTGAGCCAAGTGTCCCAGCTGGCATCCCTGGCTTCTCCTTTGGGACAGGAAGGCAGGGAGGGGGTCTGATGGGGGGTGGAGCAGGCCTGAGAAGTCTCCCCAGGCCTTTCCCATCAGGAAACACATCCTGTTAGTGTCTGGCTCTGTGGCAGGGCTGCTATTTGTTGCAGTTGGCTACGCCCTCCCCCTCACCAAAAACAGCCTCAAAAACAACCATTTCCTCTGGCTGAGAGACAGAGGGAAACTCGAGCTTACACACACACACACACACACACACACACACACACACATACACACACTTCCTTGCAGCAGGCGCTCTGCTTTCCAGGACCTACCACTCGTGGTGGAGGCTCCAGGACAGGGGGCCAGGCAGCAGAGAGGTGGCTGAACCTGTACTGCTCTGGTGGCCCTGCTCAGAGTGCCTCCCTCAGCAGGTTCTAAGGAGCGTGATCGGTCCAACTCCTACGCTGTGCTTGCTTCTTGAGTTAGTTTCTGTTTTCCGCTGCTGCAGACAGAAGAGGTACGTGTTTATGGCCTTCTGAGCATCTGGTTCCCAGAACGACGACATACTTTCAACTCTGGATTTTTGCTGGTGCCCCTGTTTCTTCCCCACGATGGGCCTCGCAGCGACTGGCTTCAGCACAGGCCTGGCCTTACTCCAGGTGCAGGAGGGAGGATAAGGCAGGGCCGTGAACGGCTCACCTGGACCTATCCCATGGCCCCATCCCCACACAGCTGCCGTTTCTGCGTGCCTGGTGGGAACTGTTATACTGCCTTTGAGAATGAGCGGTGATGTTCTCTAGCTGCCTCTAGTAACATCGTGGCTCTCCCTGGATGCAGAACAGCTGACTGGGACTTTGGATTCTCTCCGAGATAAATGGACAGCACTGGCAGTCAGCTATGACTGTCCAGAAACTTGTGGCTATAGCTGTGCTGGTGGCCTTGGTTTCCCTCATCCTCAACAATGCAGCTGCCTTTACCCCCAACTGGGTGTACCAGACATTGGAGGATGGGCGCAAGCGCAGTGTGGGACTGTGGAGGTCCTGCTGGCTGGTGGACAGGGGCCGGGGTGGCCCTAGTCCTGGGGCCAGAACTGGGCAGTTGGACACACAGGACTGCGAGGTGCTGGGCTGGGGCTCAGAGTCGGCAGGTTTCCAGGAGTCTCGAGGCACTGTCAAATGTGAGTCTGCTTGTATTTCTGTCACCTTCTGAGGGGCTGGGTGAGGGGAGGCTCTGCCCAGGCCAGCAGAGGACAGGGAAGCTAGACCCCACACCCACCCTTACACTGGTAAGCAGGGCTGCGTGCTTTTTTTCTGCTCAGCCCAGACTGTCTCTGGATACTCTTGCAGGGAAGTCACCTTACATGGTGGGGGCTTTCTCTGTTGTTATACACAGCTAAAGGAAGGGCAACTAAACAAATCAAGAAAAGATTCTCCTTGGCTGAAAATAAATATTAAATAAGCAAAATAAACACAGAAGAATAATAATATGTGACCAAAGGCCCAGGATATAGCTCAGTGGCACAAGTGCCTACCTGGCAAGTGCAAGGTCCTGAGTTTGATTCCCAGTACCAAAAAACCAAAAACAAACAAACAAAAAACCCCCCCAAAAACAAAAAATCTGAAGAATATGTGACTGAGTCTGACTTCATGCCCATGGTGGTGAGGGCCTTTAGGGATCTAAGCATAGAGACTGCTGTGGACTAAGTGGCTGGGATGTATAGAAAGGGACCAAGGGAGGCTGGTTGATAGCAGTGGGCAAAGTGCTGCCCCTACTCTCCTAAGGTCTGTTTACACTCTTGGAAGCTGGACACTTGACTTTAAGTCATGTTTGAGGGGGCAAATATGAAGATACTTGCTACCTAGTATATGGCCTGAGACAGCCATATCTACTGACATGGAGCTCCTGACTTACAGGTACCCCAGTCCTGTTGCAGAACACAAGCCTCAATGTTGGGGTGCTCCTGTGGTGAAGGCAATACTGCTCTTTAAGAAACAGGAGGCTTAGCAGAAGCATCTTTTGTGCACTCAGGAAATTCTGGCCACCCTGGAGTAATGTATTGCATATTACTGACACCCGACAGCCCTGCCCTTGACCTTGGAGCTTGGGTTGGGGAACATCATTCCCATTTCACAGGCAAAGAAATAGAGGCTTGCAAATAGACTGATAGGCCTCCTCCCTCGTTCTCCACAGACAGGGGGCAACAACCTTTTTTTGAGAAAGATCTAAGCATGTGAACATTTTCAAAATTTCTACAAGCTATCAAAACTCAATGTATTGTGGGAAGCTGGATAAACAGAGCTGAACTTGGATCTCTGTGTGACAAGTTAGCAGAGAGCCCTTTCCCTGAATTTTATGATTATTTTGACTAACAAGGAAGCCAGGAACCCCACAGCTCTGTG
The DNA here is from genome assembly GCF_000276665.1 of Chinchilla lanigera. NCBI lineage: Eukaryota > Metazoa > Chordata > Mammalia > Rodentia > Chinchillidae > Chinchilla > Chinchilla lanigera. Next base: position 15,699,391 of record NW_004955442.1, on the reverse strand, counting down.
CCTAAGCCTCTCATATGGGCTTTGGCTTTGCATAGCCCTAGAGGCCTTGGTGATCAGGAGGCCAGGATGCAGTCCCAGGACTCTCTCTGAGCTCTGAAGCTAGCAATGGCCCACCTTGGGGGAGAGTCCCAGTCCGGTTCAGCTCTGTCCTGGGTCTCAAGGCCTCCTGATGGCCCACGTGTTCCCTGGCAGCTGAAAATACGGCACTACTTCCTTCTCCCTGCCTCTTATAATTTAGTAATCAGAGGGGAGGTGGTGTAGCTCTAGAGCATCTTGTGTAGCTGTCCATTCCCCCTTCTGTGGTCTGTCACTACAAGCCAGTGGGACACACAGGGCCCATCATGGCTTCTTCCAGCCTATGTCCCTGTGATCATATGGTGGCCTGGGCTGTTCCATGTATCCTGCTCACCTGCCTGCCTGAAACCCTCAAAACTCCCCCTGTCCTGAATCTGCTGCCCTGCCCCAAATGTCTCATAAGCTCCTAGGGCAATTCTTTAAGTACCCTTTCGCAGTTAATATGGCATTTGCAGGTGACAGACCTTCAATGAATTTAAGCTATAACTATTTGTTCAAACAATGGAAATGCCACTGAAAGCTTCTTGGGAATGACAGATGGGACAGAACTTAGGAAAAGAATTAAATGGATAATTTTGCTTGCCAACAAAACTGACAAACAGTGAGACTGCATGATAGGAACAGGCAGCCATAAGTCAGCATTTCCTGAGGGGAAACTGCAGATCCTAATCCATGAGCTTGGGCCATGGGTTGCGTGGCTGTGTGTCAGTAGTCTCAAGGGGAAGGCAATGATATTGATTCTTCCTATCTTCTCCCCTCAATGAAGCTTGCTCCCTCATGCCAAATACTCCAAATTAGCCTTACGTGCTGCTCTCAGTACTGAAGCCTCTTCCAGTCATACCGCTTGACAGTAAACTCACTATTCTAATCCGCATGCTCCTGTGTGCCCATCCTGACAGATGGCTGGTCACCTGCCGCTGCCTTAAATCGTGACTGTGGTCAGCCATAAGAGCACTCATGCAACAGCCCCCATACACAGTCCAAGTGGGTCTTGAAATCAGCCCTCCAAGAAGGGGGAAGATGGATGGGAGAGTCAGCTCAAGGTTAACATCCTCCTTCACGCCGAGCTGTGGTTCTTTATAAAATCCTCTAACACACATGGCCAGCATGTCAGCCGGTGTTGCAAGGCTGACTGTGTGGTTTCCATGGGCCTCCGCGCATGGTGTGTGGTTCCTGTAGACTCCCACCAGTCTAGAGCAGAGTGGGAGTATAAGACAGGTCACATAATACACACCGTATTTTTCATGGGCATGAGGAACATCCTTAGAGTTTCCAGACATCACTGTAGGCACCTTGAAGGGACATTTGCTGCTCTCTGTGCCCTGAGGGGACAAGGATGTGGGCCACTCCATGACTCTCTGAACTCTGGTTGGGTGCTCTGTGCTGGTAAGTATCCTGAGTGTGCTGGGTCAAGAGCCATGGGGTAGGTACAACACTTGTCTGGGTCCAGGCCCTCATATTACCCTGGGTATGGCCTGAGAGGGGTGGGGCAATTTCCCACCAGCTAGCCATTCTGTACCCTGTGGTCATCTTGGCTTTTATTAATGGCAAGGAGCTCTTTTCCCTCTAAGGAGCTGGGGCACTAGAAATGTGGGGTCGCCCTGACTACCTGAGTCCAGGTTGGTCTCACTCTCTGGTCCTCATTTTCCATCATCTTTCACATTCATTCTGTGACCCACAGTTCACACATTCTGCCAGACAAAGTCCCAAGCCAAGCAAGAAGAGATAAACATATAGTCGAGCCTTGGGAGCAGATGAGCTTCACTCTAGTACTCCCTCAGGGGGAGCCCCCACTCCTGGTCTCAGGAGACCCAGAGCACCTTCATATACTCTTGTGCCATGCAAAACATCAGCTACTTCTGACCAGACAGGCTGGCTGGGTAGGCATTTGGCTTGGCCCTCTGCTTGGCCAGATACTCTGCTACCTTCTCATAGGGACCATCTGGGGTACACAGGAACACATGAAGGGCATAGTGGCCCTTTGGGGTGGATGAGATTGGGGCTGAGAGGGGTAATTCCATGTAGAGCACTTCCTTTCTCAAGCAGCATGGTACTCTGTAAATGAGTAATCTATAGGCAGGGTCCATAGATAGGGGACCACGTGAGGGTCTACGGGGTAGCTGGGTTCTCAGAGTATCTGCCATAGCCTGTAGCAAAGTACTGCATGCTTGAAGCAGCCAGGAAAACAGGACAGCCAGACAAAGAGGAAGAGGTGGATAGGGCCAAGGGCAGAAGGACTGGCCAGGGGCTGGTCTGAGCTGCTTTCCTGGCTCTGGGAGCACAGTCTTCTGGCCTTCCTGAACCACACACCATGCATGGAGGCCCTTATGCCACTCTCCTCCTAGCCAGCCCAGTCCTTCCTTATTCATTCAGCCTTCTCTTGGCCTTCTAGGAAGAGCCTGGAATGCCATCTTGGTTGTTCCTGTACTATCAATGCTCTACACATTTAACACTTCTCTAATTCTACCATCTTTTAAAGTAGCAGAATCTCTGGAGGGTCATATAAGTGGCAAAAGTGACTATAAAGAATGTTAAGTGTAGAGATTATTGGGCATCATGAAGAACACCAACCTTCATGTTATGGTCACATATGACTTTCCAGATTGTACTGGAAGAGTCTTTGGGGCACACCATCCTAACATGTAGACAGGGCCTCCTATAGACTTCAAAGCCTGGATTGGGCCTCCTACACACAGAATGTGATTACTCGTTAGAGATGGCTGGGAAGCAGTGTAAGCAGCCAAGAAAGATTTGGCAAATTGACCGAACCCCCAGCTCCCCTGGTCCCCTCAGTCTTGGAGGTGAGGACTTTTTGGCCTCAGTTCCTCATGTCCTGTGCCTCAGTGAGACATACAATACTGCACTTGAGTTCCAGGCCACAAGGCTGTCACGCCATAGCTCAAGGAACATTGCTATCATCTTTTACATTTCTAGCCCTTCACCTTCCACTCCTCTCTCTAAACCATTCTGGATCCCAGTGCCCGCCTCGACTGTTGCTAGGTATGCCTGAGCCAGGGAGGATGGGCTCACCTGACAGCTCTGTGCTAGGAGCCTCTTGACCATCAGACCAGGCTCTTCTTAGCCTGTGTCACTTTTTTCCTAAAGCATCACACAGGTGTGTTAGGGTCTCTAGTAATCTGAGTTATGTTTTGTGGTTATTCTGAGGAATGAAGCCTGCTGGTGGTTTCCTGCTTTACTATAAGAAAAGTAAGGGAGAGAGGCAATGCTATAGTCCTCCAGCAAAGCAAGAGGTAGTAACTTGCTTTGTGGTGACTGCTGTCCTGTCTAGCAGTTCCTATCTTTCTCTGGTGGCACACCTGTTGGGTCATTGTGTATGGACTGCTGTCTAGCAGTTTGGGGGCCGCATGTATATATGCAGCTCTTTTGTTTGCTTGTATTCTTCAGATAAGGTCTGTTTGTAGTCCAGGCTGACCTAGGACTTACCATGTAGCTCAGACTGGCCTCAAATTCCAGATTCTCTTGCCTTAGCCTCCAGTGTTCTGGGATTGTAAGCATATGTCACCATACCCAACCCACATACCTCTTACATATGTAGTATATGCATAAGACCTACTGGCCTCAGAGCTAGCTACCCCACCATCAGGTTGGAGTGAGCATGCTAGAAAAGCTTAGGATATGGGAATGGCCCCTCAAGCTCCAAATGACAGAAACGACAGCATAGAGAAAGTGTCTCCAAACACAATGGGCAGAACAGGCAAATCCTTGGTGGAGGGAAGTAGCACAAAATCCATGAAAAACTGGGACTCCATAGCCTAAATATAGACAAGGAGCATGAATCACAGACCGTATCTTGTCTGAAGACAGGTAGGTAACTATAAGGTCTTGGGCAGAGACAGTGGTCTCATGGCACAGGGCCCTATGAGAATGTCCCTGCTGTACTCAGGTAGGGTTGTAACTTTCCTAATGCTGGTTTAGTGGTCTAAGAAAGACCTGAAGGAAAGGAGATCATACTTAATGGGGCTATAAGTAAATGCTCAGTGCTATGCTCATGCCCACCCAGCACATGTATGTTTCTACTGCAGTTTCTTTCAGTGATTTGGGTGGTGAGGAGGGCCCTGGACACAGCTGCTCACAAGAGCAAAGCTGAGGCCAGGAAGTGAGCAGACCTCTCCGGCCAGTTGGAGGACTCTTCTGAGGCCTGGAGACTCTTACCTTGAGGCCTATATATCTTCCTTTTCATTTATTCTTATTCTTATTGTTATTATTGTTATTATTATTATTATTATTATTATTATTATTTGAGACAGGGTCTTGCTATGTAGGGCAGGCTGGCCTTGAACTCAGTATGTAGTTCAAGTTGGCCTCAAACTCACAGCAGTTCAAAATAACCCCTTAAGCCAAGTGAAGTGGCACATACCTGCAATCCCAGCTACTCAGGAAGTTAAAGCAGAGGGATCAGAAGCTTGAGGCCAGCCTGGCAACTCAGTGAAATCCTATGTTTTTTTTTTGTTTTTTTTTTGGTACTGGAAATTGAACTCATGACCTTGTGCTTCTTAGTCAGAGGCTTGAGCCACTGAGCTATATCCCCAGCCCAAAATTCTACCTCAAAATGAAAAAATAAAAAGGACTGGGGATATATAGCTCAGTGGAGGAATGCCCCTGGGCTCCATCTCTAGCACCACACACACACACACACACACACACACACACACACACACACACACACAGTAACCCTCCCAACCACTCAGCAGTTCACAGTGGTTAAGTGACCTGCCCCCTCCCTTCACTGGAAACTATCACCAACAGCCAAGGTTGACACACTCATCCATCCATGCTTGAGTAGACCACTGCCAACTTGCTCCCACCACCTCTGACTTCCCATCAATGCTCTGCGAGGAGAAGGCTGAGCACCTAACGAGTCTCTGGAAGCAGGGCCTTTCTGGCTGGCCCTGCTCAGTCACAAAAACTGCACGAGCCCAAGACAATGAGACTTGGGTCAGGCTCTGTGCCCTCCTGGTCCCATTTCAGCCAGAATGACAATCAGTGGTCATCTAACAGGAAAGTCCTTCAGGATTTTGCTTGTTCTTGCTTGGTTCTTTCAATTGTCTATCTCTCTTTCACACTTTTGGAAGAGTACCTAGAAACCCTAGCATTTTGAAAAGTCACGGTTTGCAACAATTTAACTTTGTGAATCAGAACCTCTTAACTACTGCTCAATCACAGGAAGTACAAACACTCAGGTTGTTTGGAAACATGCCCAGCCCCCAGCCCCCCAAGCACAGCCCCTACCATCAGACTTGCAGTAGATTCTGGAATAAACTGGAGCCTACAAAGGCCACCAAGGCTTTGTGCAGGCTTCTGTGCAGGGTATTGATGGCTGAGAGCAAATTTCTCAGCCAGACCTGCAACCAGCCACCCCTGAAGGCAGTGCCCGCCCACTTCAGCTTACCTACCCTCAGCTCATGGTCCTCCTTCATGAAGGGAGGGTAGGGCAGGGTGAGAGGCAAACGAGAAGTAGTGTGAAGCTCAGGCACCACTCTGGTTATAGGAGGTTAACAAGAGTAGGGTGAAGTGCTGGTTTTAGCAGACCTGGTTTGGCCCTTGCTCAAGTGGCCTAGACAAGTCATTTAATATTGGAGGTCCAAGTCCTTAGCCTGTAAGGAAGGAGGGACAACAGTATGGAACTCTCAGGGCCCAGAAAGGCTGACCTTGAGAGATAGCCAAGGCAGGCCCCCTAAGGGATACATGGAGCAGGGAGCCCTGCACTGCCAGCATTGACTCCCCTTCCCATTTTCAACCCACTCTGTAGTGCTTTTGTGGAACAGCTGTCCCAACAAGAAGAAAGCACACAGAAGGGCCAGTCCCCAGTGGGATGCAGCCAAGCTGGGGTTGTATAGAGTCCCTACAGACCAGGGAAGTGCACAAGCAATACCAAGCCTGAGTGGGGGTGAGGTATGCCCAGAAGGTTCTGCCCAGAGAAAACTCAGCAGAGAGCCAGAAGGGGAGTGGCCATCTTGGAAGGTGGAGGCTGGTCCTGCCCTCACTTAACCACCTGCTTCCCTCTTCTTCTTGCCCCACAGTACAGTTTGACATGATGCGCGCCTGCAACCTGGTGGCCACAGCAGCGCTGGCTGTCGGTCAGCTCACCTTTGTTCTGGGGCTGACAGGCCTGACTCTGATGTCACCTGAATCCCAGTGCTGGGAGGAGGCTATGGCTGCTGCGTTCCAGTTGGCAAGTAAGTATCCTGGGTGGTCACAGGGACTGGCAGGCCTGTTGGGACCTCCTGGTGTCACAGGGTAGCTTGAAGGCAGTCTGCAGGCTGTCCCTCTAAACATTGCCATAGGCAGGTCCCATGTGTCATACTCATTGCTAAACATAAATCCAAGTACCCAAGGCCTAGGAGCTTGAGTATGTGACCACCTGGCTTTGTTTTTTTAAATTTTTTTCCACCTGGCTTTAGATCTGCCCCTACCCCATTCCATTTGAAAAGAAGCTCTAGCCACTGGGGTGACCCGCTTTGCTTTTCCAAGCCTTTTAGAGTCACTCTGATTTATCCTTCCATTGTCCCTGTAGGGCAGCTGGCAGAGTCAGTCTGTGCTGGGCAGAGGTGGGAGACTCCAGGCCTGACTCTAGCCTCCTGCTTCCCCTCAATAGCCAAGGCATGGCAGCGAGGTCAGAGTGTGGGCTCTACTGTAAGCATAGGTTCTAGGGGCTCTAGCTGGGGCCAGTGCAGACCCTTCTCAGGAGTAGTAGAAAGCAAAGCAAGGAGAATATAGTGCCCAAGAGTAGCGAAGCTGCAGGCACACATCTGTTCTCCTATCCTGGCTGTTAACACAGATGTAACCCTAACTTGGCCTCCCTGAGGGGAAGGTCTCTGGTTGAGGCCAGGAAGCCCAGCTTTGAGCATCACTGGGTCACCAAGAGCAGAGCCTCCTCTAAACACTGGGCCTGAAATACCCATCCCAATGCTGTCGTGGAACCTCCTATGAGCAAGATAGGACAGAGCAGAATACCGTGCTGTTTTTAAATGGCGAAAGTGGTGGCACTGTCAGAAATTAATCCATGAACTTGTTCTGGGAGGGTTAGGACAAGTGTTGGAAACCATGGCAGCTATCTACCTGTGACCTTCAATGACAGAGGGCCTCTGTCTATCCTGCGGGGCTCAAAGGATCGTGGTCAACTGGGAGAAGTGGGAAGTTTGTGCTGCTCACTGGGGGCAAGCCAGCACTTGGTCTGTGGACTGGCTCTTGGTCTGGTCAATGGAGCTAGAGTATAGGAAGCCTTTTCTTCGTGGTGCACAACAGCAGTCTCTCCCAGTGTCAAATGCATGGTTCCAAAAGAGGAAATGGCAGGAAGTCCAAAGTGAATCATTCTAGGAATAATGGGTCCTGGGCCCTTGTGTTTCTTGGGAAATGCAAGTTTCAGAATGGGGCTGACAGGTATTCATGTGCTGGGAAGCACCCTGATGGGAGTCAGGAAATTGGGCTCCTGAGCACTATGAATAGAACGTGGTGTTGTCCTGGGCAAGTCACTTCCCCAGGCCTGGTGAGAGGAGGGAGGGGGTATCCTGAAGTCCTGATGGAAGAGCAGGGCTTGCTGGCGAGAGTTGTGGAATCACATCTTAAGTGGATGTGAACTCGGGCAAATCCCTAAAGCAACTGCAGAATGGAGTCATTTTTGCCTCCTCTGACTGGCTCTAAGAAATAGTGAGATATGTGAAATGTGAGAGAGGATTAATTTTGCCTTCTTTCCTCCACAACAGAGGGTAAAAACACAAACATTCCAAATGACAGCACATGTTTAAGAAAGTTACCCAATTTGCCCTCTGCTGACTTAGGACCATAAAACAGAGACACAGTTTTTCTGATTCTTTTTTTTTGGTTTTTGCTTTTTCTCCGGTACCGGGAACCGAACTCACGACCTTGCGCTTGCCAGGCAGGCGCTTTTATTTATTTATTTATTTATTTATTTATTTTTTTGGTTTTTCTCCGGTACCGGGAACCGAACTCACGACCTTGCACTTGCCAGGCAGGCGCTTTTGCCGCTGAGCTAAATCCCCAGCCCAGCTAAATCCCCAGCCCCAGGCAGGCGCTTTTGCCGCTGAGCTAAAATCCCCAGCCCAGTTTTTCTGATTCTTAATGAAGCCATGGGCCTCTAGTATGTGCAACTATCTGAAATTCCATCCCTTCAAGAAGAAAATGGAAGATTTTAAAAACACGATTGGAGCTAGGTGTTGTGGCACACATTTGTAATCCCAGAACTCAGGAGGCTGAGGCAGGAGGATTGCTGTGAATTTCAGGCCAGCCTGGCCTACATACTGAGTTGAAGGCCAACTTGAACTACACAGTGGGATGCTATCAAAAAACCAAGAAAAAGAAGTCACTGGAAAAGTTATTATTATTTTAGGAGACAGGGTCTCCTGGCTGACCTTGGATTCACTATGTAGCCCAGGCTTGCCTTGAACTGGTAGTTGTCCTCCTGCCTCAGCCTCCTTCATGCTGGGACTACAAGAGTGCATCATCACACTTGCCAAAAGTTATGTTTAAAAAAGACGTTTTAGTGGCATAAAAAAAGAAAAGTTACAGTCCTTGACTGAAAATTACTCTGTCTAGCAGGATAATTAAATTGATACTGTATTTCTTAGTATGTCTCCCTGAGACTCTAGAGTTATTTGAAATGTTGTGGGTCTGGCATGTCAGGATCGACAGCCTGCCTCCAGGAAATTAGTTCCACGATTAGAGAATGTTGCTCCCAAATAATGTATTTTTAAAAAATCAAAAATCAGGAAAAGCCCTCCATGAACAAAACTGCTTTGTTTCTTAGCAGGCCTGGGATGGAAGCACTAAAGGCCTCTTAGGGCCCTATCCTTGTATGTGTGAGGGGGAGTCTAGGGGTACCAGATCCCATCTCTGAGTATTTCTAGGCTGGCATAACTTATGAAAAGCTTGGACCAGTCTCTGTTCAAAAACTCTCAAGACAGGTAGAGGCCAGTGGAAAAATCCAGAGCGTTGAGCGATGGGCCTGGGTGGTTCAGCTAGCTTCTTTTGCCTTCTCCTGCTGCCTTGCTTCTCCGTATCTGACCATCACCCACAGGTCTGTTTTGCCCAAAAAGGAAATGCATTTGGCCTGTTTAGACTCATTTCATTGACAAACAGTACAGAGAGCAGCTATGTGCCTTTCTTCTATCACACTGCTAATTTTAGCACTGGGTTTTTTCCTGTGCTTGGGTCTGTTTTAAAGCCAGAGAGAGACTATGGGGCGCCAGGATGTCCTGTCACAGGACGAGGAAACGCCTGCTATTACCTGTTGTCAAGCAAACCTCGAGTCCTAGCGCTGGGGTGAGATGGGCAGCAGGGGGAGAAAAGATGCTAATGAAAAGAGGAAGGGAAAGTACAGGGAATGAAGGGAGAAGGCTCAAAATGCTGGAGACTATCAAAAGGAGCAATAAACTGAGGGGCAGGCTCTTTGCTTGCCCTACAGTGAGGTGGGGGTCTGTGCTTATGCTCATTTCTTCACTCCATTACCATTTCTGGACACCAGTGCCATGCTCAGGAGGCCCTTGGGTTGGTAAAGACTTATCCCTCTACCCTGAATGGAAGTAGCTCCAAGGGACCACAGGAAGCTACTATTGATATGGGTCTAAAGCATGAATATCAGGTGTTACATGGTTTACCAGACACATTCAGCCAGCACATGCAGTGGTATTTCCTTTTTTTTTTTTTTTCTTTGGCAGGATTTTCCAAACCTACTTTTGTTTTACCTTCTGGAAAAATTCTTTTCTGTCCCTTACCTATCTGTCTCTCACACACTGGACACCTCTGTGAAAACCTGCACTGTCCCTGGGAAGGAGGCACACTGGGTGTGAAGGAAGCATGTGCAAGATGTGTAAGCTCAATGTAGTCAGAGCACAGCTGTAGTCCTCAGGAGATAGAAGCTAGGACTTCTGACAGTATTTCAGTTGTCATGCAGCAATGCCACACTAGTCTCCTTGCTCTCTTCCCACCTTCTTCCTTCCTCCTTTTCCCTTCTTGGTTCTTTCTGTGGTATCTGGTACCACAGCAGGCACACAATGCCCAATTTTTCCTATTCTGTCCTTCCTGAGGCCCTTGTAGGGTGTGACTGGTCCATCAACCAATCCATGCGCCCATGCAGATGCAGCACACAGAAACCCAACAGTGATATCACTACCCATGTGTGATATCACCCAAGTGGGAGGATCTGATATGAATGAATGGACATGCCAGTAAGGGGCTGGCTTCCTCCTTGCTGTTTCTGAGCCCCTGGTATGAGCAGCTGAGCATGCAGGCCCTGCCATCTAGGCCTTAATGTCATCTCTTCACATGGAGATGTCCTGTAGGCCAGGCATTGTACATATGTCCCACTGGGATTTCTCTGTGCAATTTTTTCTACCTTCTCTGTTCTCTTCTCTTTCTCAGGGCCTCTTTGCTGTACTCTGCTTTCTTTCTTTCTTTCTTTTTTTTTTGAGACAGGGTCTTGCTGTGTAGTTCAGGCTTGTCTTAAACTCAATATGTAGCTAAGGCTGGCCTTGAACTACCAGTCATCCTCTTGCCTCAGCCTCCCAAGTGCTGGGATTACAGGTGTGTACCACAGGCTACTCTGTTCTTTCATTGTCTCTGGTCTCACTGATTTGTGCACGAGGCATAGAGAGGGAAAGGAGTGCTGAATGGGTCAGGATGAGTGGCTTGTGAAAAAAGTAGATGGGTTTCAGTCTCTGTCCCTGCAACACTACCACACAGCACCTAGAAAAAGGAAGGGAGCTAGGGTGTATCCCCAGCAGGTCAGCTCAGGAAGTTAACTCTGCTTTTCATGGCTCTTGAGGACATTCCCAGCTCTCTCAGGTGTGTCCAGGCTATGGCAATGCTCAGGAGCAGGTGGCCTGGGTTCTGCACGTGATGTTTTCCTTGTCTGCCACAAGTTGCTGGATGTCTTCGGTCCCTCATGCCACCTGCATGCACAGTGGTATATGTGACCCCAACTTACAAGTATACTACCTTGTGATTCTTGCTCGTGCTTTCACTCTGACCCTGTCTTGCATTCCTGCTGGGTGAGGTCCATAGCAAGGACCTAGTACCCTAATGTAGAACCCAGGCTCTCCTACCATGTACCCTGGGTGAGCAAGCTGTCCTTCTTGGAAGAACTCTGTGGGCTTCATGTGTCTCTGGAGGATCTCTCCTGCCTGTTCCAATAGTCCTCATACAGGAGCCCAGCCCTGCTGCATGCTGCCAAGGACTGACCTAAGCATAAAGTCTTGGATAGAACAATCTAGTGACTATGCAGAGCTCTGTACTTGGCTCAAGTCACATCTTCAAAGGGCAATGCCTTGGCTATCACTGGAGCCTCCAGTGCAACTTTGCTGCCCAATGGAGTCCAGTATAAGAGCATGCACTGGGGTCAAGTTGGTGATACCATCTCTGTCTCTTTGGTCAGTGCCTGCATGACATCCTCCATCAGTCTCTAGGAATGCCTCTGGCATCCTCCTGATGGAGAACCAGGCTCAGCACTGTCTCCTTTTTTTTCCTGGAAGCCTTAGAGAGGGAAACTGGAGTCCCAGCAGAAGATAGTAACAATGTAACTCTGAAAGCCACGCTTCTAACCTGCTTCCTCTTCTAAAAAAATCCCTCTTCTATCCCCATTACCATTATAATTCATATAACTCACTTCTAAACCTTTTTGGAAAACAGTAGTAAATAGCTAAAAAAAAGTCCTGAGCATAATGCAAAGCACCAATCCTTCTCTGTAATATGTAACAGTTGATTATTTTCATGTTTTATCTTGAACTGCTTTTGCGGTGGCATCTAGGTCTTCCTCTCCTCTTACAGCAGTTATCCATTTATGAAAGCTAACCAATAGGACCAGCCCTTTTGCAATACAGAGCTTTGTTTTCCCAAACTGGTGAACTTCCACTTGTCCATTTCTGACTACCCATGCCTCCATTTCTGTAACTTGGTCCCTGTGGAAGCCCACTGCAACGTACAATGTTCACTGAACGTGCTCAGCAGCTGATGGACATAAATGGTCACCAAGACTGCTCTGACAGTGGACTCTACGTTGCTATCTTCTGGCTCAGTCAGCATGGGAGCTTCTCAAAAGGTGCTAAAAGCCTAACCCAGATGCATGCTTACCAACTTCCATCCTCCTGCTCTGGAATCATTAATTTCTTATGACACCAAAACTTACACTCACACTTAGTTTATACCCCTGAAGATGCTTATTGACCCTATCAATAGGGTCAATAAGCACCTACTGACTCAGCATCTCAGGTGTTAGTAGGGAATTTTTTTTTTTTTTTTTTTTGTACTAGGGATTGAATCTAGGCTCTTTATACTGAGCTGTATCTCCCAGTCTCCCTTCTAAAATTTTTTTAAAAAAAATTTTGAGCAGGGTCTTGCTAGGTTGCTAAGTTGCCTAGAGTGGGCTTGAATTTACAAGCCTCCTGTTTCAATTTCTAAGGGTCCTGGGATTACAGGTATGTATCATCATGTCTGGTGCTGGAAGGGAGTTATCTGCTATTTTCTTAGATTTGGGGATCTTGTTAGGGAAAAATGTAATTTTTAGTTAGACTTCACTGGGTCTGGAAAATTCAGTTTTCTATTTTTTTTTTTTTTTTAACCTAGTCCCCAAGCACACCCCAGCCACATCAGCTCATCTTCTCTTCCCTTCCTCCTTTTCCAAATGAGACCACTTGGGAGCTTCTGGCTCTGGTGGAAGCACAAGACTCCCTCACCCCAAATCTTCCAGAGAACCATTTGGGTCGCTACCATCTTGCTGTGCACAAATGCCACCCAGTGGTGTCTGAGACAGTATTCTCTTTAAAATCCAGTCACACAGGTCTAAAGAATAGGCACCTTGCTTGCTGGTCTGCAGCGATATGAGAGCATCAGAGTCAGCCCCCGGGTCTTTCCTCTAATTTCACCTGCATGTATGTTTCACAGTCAGTCCAAAAGGAAGGCCTTGTGACAGAAGCCACAGCCCCTGGAAACAGGCAGGAAGGAAAAGAGAGAGGAAAGGGACATGTTCTGGCTGTGCTGTAACTCACACGGCCCGCGGCTGGCCAGCTCACAGGAAGAGGCTGTTTGCTTTGGCAACACAACTTCATGGAGATGGAATCAATCCCATGTGCAGACTTTAGTGTTTGCTGAAGCTCTTCTCTTAGATTTGTTTCTGGACAAACTGATTACATCACAAAAAAGTTTTGGAAGAAAAGTCTTCAGGCGAAAATATACTAAGGAGAAAGAGAACCATATACTGGAGGCAGTAACGAAAGTAGGAAGCTCTAAGTTGAGGATCAGCCTCAGCTCCTAGGTCTATCTCCTTCCAGCCCTTCTTGTCTTTCCCAAGCAGAGAAGGTCCTGAAAGTCAGTGCAAAGTTCATTTCAGGATGATGTCCATAGTACAGTTTGATCAGTGTTAGGAGATCCAAATTAGTGACACGGAGTGTGTGTAGCCATACACACCTATCTTCTTGTGCTTTTTACTCCTGACATGTGCAACACAGGGATGATCCTCTCATACCACATAACTATTCAGTCCATAAGGCCTCCTCTGTTGGTTCAGAGCAGGACTTGTATGAGGGCCAATCACAGGGGCCACATGATGCTCTCTAATGGTTGTGTCCCAGGCCTGTTCTGTATGCCAGGGTGAAGGCAGGTTCCCATCTTTGCTGGACATGGGTCCCTGAATCAGCCTTGTCATCCCTCCTGTATGTGCTCAGGTTTCCCTGGGGGTTCAAGGCCTGGTACAGTGTTCTAAAGATCACTTGTGTCCCACTGGGGTAGGAAAGAACTACGCCCTGCTCAGAACCCCTTTCCCTGTTGATATGTGTTCTAAGTTGAGCCAAGTTGACAACAGTCTTCATACAAATGAGTGATGTGAGTGTGAAACTTTATCCTTCCACAAGGCACAGATGTAGACTTTCTATTGTTCTGGGAGAAAAATAAATGAGGTGCAGCTTCTGAATTACAACCCAATTAGGGAAGCAAGACACCTGGACCTCTGCAAAACCAGCCCCAAACCAGCAGCAGCCATGTGCTGCTGAATTCCAACATGTGGTTTTCAAGACTAATGAAAGAGGTGACGAGTTTTTGTGTGTGTGTGCTGGGAACTGAACTCAGGGCCTTGTGCTTGCCAGGCAGGCACTGTGCCGCTGAGCTACATCCTTGGCCTATGACGATCATTTTTCCTTTGTGAATTGAGTTCACTTGCCAGGCTCTGCATACATGCCTGAACTACTATCTGTATACTTTCCAACTTAAATTTGCAAGAGGTAGGTGGCTATGCTCAGGTCATTTGTGCATATATGGATTTGTACTTCTTTAATCAATATATCCATGTATAAAAGATAGTGTTAGAAGTACATACATGTTTTGAAACCTAACTTTGTGTATATAGTAAGAAATGCAGCTAGGGTAGCAATACATAGATTAAATGGTTAAAATAGTCTACGCATCCTCAAAATATACTATGCTCATCTTAAGACAGTAAGCCAAGAGGTAGGGGTGAAGCTCAGTAGTAAAGCATTGCCTGGCATGTTTGAAGCCCTAGGTGTGATCCCAAGAACTGCCCAAAGTAAAAAAAGTCATACTAAAGTAACATGATTAAGTAACTCTGTGATGTTGGTTGATATGCGTAGGCAGAGGGTGCAACTCTCATGTCAAGTGCTGCCAGTAGCCAGGCCCCCCCACCCCACTAGAGGCTAAGGGATGCAGCCTGTCACGGCTGGGACATGCCATGTTCTCATGCTGCCAAGGGTAGCAGCCCTACAGAAAGCTGCTATAGGGCTGACAGGCTGGGCTGCTGACCTGCTCACATCTACTCCAGGATGTCATGTTTTCCCAGTTTGTTTAGGGTTAAGTGCCTGCAACTTTTGGTTAAATCAGACACTATCAAATGCCACTCCCTGCGAGGGTGGGCCAGGCTTTACTCCCCAGCTCCTACAGGCACAGCAGTTAATTCCATCTTCATCCTAGGAATGCCAGTTTCTCAAGGACAAATCACTGGGCTGCAATCATCTGTGAGTGCTAGCACTAAGTGCCAGCATGGTCCCTGGCATGTGAGTGGGTCTTAACAGTTCAAGTGAATACAGGCATACATGGCTAATGCAAATTGGTCCTTGGGATTGACATTCCCTCCCATAGTCCTTGAAATGCACCAGCTTCAATTGGGCCTCAATTAGAAAGCCTATGATGGCACTCTCTTTGTCTCTTTTCTCATTGGTCCATGTTGCATTCGATTGTGTTCTACATCTGCTATCATCTGCCTTGAATCATTTAGACAGCAAGTAATTACTGATAGTCCTTGGGGAGCCACAGTGGCATGAGCTCCAGCCCCAGAAGTCTGCCCTCCAAACAGGAGGTTTCAGGGCCACCAAAGGGTAAATATACAAAAGAAGTAATGGCAGGAGGAGGCCAGGAGAAGATGTGCACAACTCTAAGCTGAGC
This sequence comes from Chinchilla lanigera, assembly GCF_000276665.1. NCBI lineage: Eukaryota > Metazoa > Chordata > Mammalia > Rodentia > Chinchillidae > Chinchilla > Chinchilla lanigera. The sequence goes on along the minus strand of NW_004955442.1, from coordinate 15,683,896 downwards.
CTTAAAGGACAGAGAGAGACAGGTTCCCCTCCTCAAAGGGTAGGACGAGGGAAGGTGGATATAGCACCTTGGAGGAAGAGCAGAAAAGGTCAGTGAGAGTCAAGAAAGCTATTGGTGTGATGGAGGAGATGTGATGTCCGGCAGGGCCACCAGAATGAGGTTTGGAGTCATTTTCTAAGGCAAGGGGCAGCCACAGGGGTGCTTTAAGTGTAGGAAGAACACAATGCATGTTTTATGAAGGTCATAGTGGGCTGTAGGAGCGGTGTGTTAGAATGCTGGGTGCATCCACAACCTTAAGAAAGGCAGTCAACACACACAGCCACAGTCCTAGAAACATGGAAGTACATTACCTGCTGTGCACCAGCTTTTGCAAGTGCTTGTTAACTGTAGAATCTGAATAGCTGTACTTGGAACTATTGGCCAGTTTCACAGGGAAATATCCATACCAAGAGTCAACAAAGCATGTATGACTCCTGCACACATGATGAGATGACCCTAATCCACCCTCTCCTTCTCCTGAGCTGAGTCAGCCATGCCCGGGTTGTTTTGGTTGTTTTATTCCCTGTGAATTTTCCTCAGAGGCAGCTTGAACAGTGTACAGAGGGACTATCCTGTGTGAGTATCACATGACTATCTGGTGCTGTGTCCAAGAGCCCCCTCTCCCTGTCCCACTGCCATCCACTGCTGGAATGTCCACTGCAATTCTGGAGGTAGATGATCTAAGACTATAACTGTGTACCAGTTCCATTTGGTGACACTCCTGGGTATGGAACTACAGGCGGCAAAGTCACACCATCACATTTCGTCATGGTTTTGTCCATAAGGGTATGTTCCCTCTGCTTTGCATGCGCCAACACATACGCACTGGCGTTTTGTTTCCTTGCTAACTTTTCTAGTCTCATAGAGATATCTCAGTTCCTTCCCAAAGATTCAAAGTCAGCTATTTTAATCAAATTCTGGTAGCTCATAAATGTCCAGTCCAGCCCCCTCTCTATACATCAGTGATGCAGACCAACGCCAGGTCAGACAGGGAGCTAGGAGGGCAGGGTTTATCCTACTCAGTAGTTTACCACTGGGCTGTGGGAAACCAATTCCTTCACATTGTTCTGGCTTTTTGTTCCTTCTTATTTTTTCTTTTTTTGTACTAGGGATTAAACCCAGAGCCTCCACACTGAACTAAATTCCCAGCTCTTTTTAAATTTTTTTTTTAATTTTTTGAGACAGGGTCTTGCTAAGTTACCCAAGTAGGGCTTGAATTTGCAATCCTCCTGCTTCTGTCTCCCACAGTGCTGGGATTACAAGTATGTGCCTGGCATGATGATGCTTGGCTACAGTGTTCTGCCTTAATGAGACACGTTGGGGGATTGGATATGTGGCCACATAACGAAGTTTAAGAATGTTTCTGTAGCACACATAAACTGAAGAGAAGAAGCTCAGTAAGAAGGAAAACAGGTTTTGGTGTGCAGAGTGGGTGAACATCTGGTAGCACCCAGCTGCTGCTGTTTGGGCAAACTCTTTCCATCTCACTCACTGTGTTGGTGACTGTCTCTTTGGGCCTTGGCTCTCTAGCCCTCATACCCTGCCTTGCTTATTACCTCTCCTTTCAGACACAAAGTGGTACTCTGTGTAACAATCTGCCTCAATCCATCTATTTGGGTCTTGAAATAAGCATAATGAACTCCCTTGGTGCCCAAAGATGTCAGCAAAATAAGGGGATGCATGCTAAAAGTATTTTCATCCCATTATATAAAACACCGATTATAACTGCTTTATTCCACTAATGCAAAGGAAGTCATAAGTAGTTCATTTGTTCTTTAGTAGAAAAATGTCAGAAGTTTCCTTTAGTCAGCATGCATTACAGTGGAGAGCTATTTTTACTAGAAAGGAAGTACACAGAAGCTCTCCACGTATAAAAAGCCCCAGAAGATACTACAGAGAATTCACATTGATTAGTCACTATCACTGTTTAGGACAAAATACAGCCAGGCAAATGTTTAATTCATACTTTCTGGAAGGTATGGTAATGAGATTACAATGCTTGTATTTAGAAAAGTCAGATATGTTATCTCCTCCGTTCTTCTGTCTCCCTGTCTTTCCCTGTCTCATCTCTTTTTGTCCCCATCTTTATCTGCTCATGGTTCTAGGGTCATACATAATTTGGTTCTCTGAGGAAAGCAAGGGAGGCGGCTGCAGGTACAGGGACCATCATAAACAAATAGGTATCAATGTGCAGACCAGTGGCGGGACAGCTGGGAGGGTGCAGCTTGGCCAGAGCCTCCATAATGGACAGTCTGGTCTTTTTGGTAAAAGAAATAGCTGCACCCAAGTCACCTGGACAGATGAAGGCTGCTTGATGGGAAGAAGTGGGGCTGGCCTTTGGCAGGGGCAGCTTAGGGCTTGTTGGGCTTCTGAGACTTCTGCTCCTGCCTGCCTTCCTTACTCTTGCTCTGGCTGGGGTCCATAGACACTAAGGCTATTTCTGGTGAGTCCTTGCAGTTGTAGAGGAGGGGAACAGCACCTTGGGCCAGCACCTGGGCAGCAGCATGGAGAAATCTTTCCTGCATTCCTGCAGTTATAGCTTATATCCAGATGTCCTCCCAAAGCCTCATGTGGTCCACAGGTGGGGCTTTTCGGAGGTGGCTGGATCCATAGTGGATGATGCTGGGATCATGGGATCAAAGATGTGATGCTAGGATTGGCTCATAGTGTGATGCTAGGATTAAGGGTGTGAGTGCTACCCTAAGGGACAAAATATAAACACAGAAAATAGATGCTGTTGTTGGTTGCTTGTTTTTTGCTTCTTGTTGCCTTTGCTACCTTCTGCCTGCCATGAACTGTTTCTCCTCTGTGAAGCCCCTCTGCCATGCCACCCTGCTCTGGAGCCAGCCAATTTTGAAATTTCTACAAACTGCGAGCTAAGTAAATCTTACCTCCTTTAACTCTGGGTGTCAGATATTTTGTCTCAGCAATGAGAAAAGTAACTAAGATACCTGCCATCCAGGTTTCCAGTCTAACTGAGACCTGCAACTCTCCTAGTGCTGCCTTCTCAATCAAACAGCAGGGCCCCATTACCCAGGCTGACACTCTGGGCAGAAAATCCTGGTTTTCGTTCTTAAAGAACTAATGAAGTTGGGGCTGGGGATTTAGCTCAGCGGCAAAAGCGCCTGCCTGGCAAGTGCAAGGTCATGAGTTCAGTTCCCGGTACCGGACAAAAACCAAAAAAAAAAAAAAAAAAGAACTAATGAAGTCAAGTCATTGGCATTCCTTAAAGAACGCTATAAAAGTAAATGAGAAGGCATGGTGGTTCATGCCTGTAGTCCCAGTACTCAGGAGGCTGAGGTAGGAGGTTTGCTATGAGTTCAAGGCCAGCCTGGGTTATACAGTGAGTTCAAGACCAGCATGAACTACACAGTGAGAGCTTGCCTAAAAAAAAGTAAATGAGACAACGATATTAACTCCTAAATAAAGGAGTAATACCCATATTGGTGAAGACAACCCATGATGTACCTACCTTCTCCTTTCCTGGTGTCAAGACTCTAGAAAAGGGAGAGAAGGCAGGGAAGGAAGAACACCAGAGGGAGGAAATGAGGATGGGGCACAGAGGCCAGAGGGAGACCCGAAACCAGATGCTTCTCTTTGGAAGCAGAGGAAACCAGGCACACCAAAGGGACACTTGGACCAGGGCCTAACCTTGCCCTTGTTCTCTTCCTATGTATGCAGGTTCCAGGCCATCTTGAATCCAACAAGAAAACCTCTACTTCTAAAACCAAAGCCATGAACGAAACTCTTGAGGATAAGAATACGGACTAAGTCAACTAGCACTGTTTGTAGATAAAATTTAGGAAATACAGTTCTTGTTTGGGCTTTGAACTAAGTACTTATAAAAAAGTCAGACGTGGATTTGGAACAAATTAATACAAGGTTGCTGCTGGGCCTGTCTGGGGATCAGGGAGTAAGGTGTGGCTGTTGCAAGGGGAAATGGCTCAATACCTTGTGGTTCCTGAGACAGCTCCTAGGACCCTGTTGCCTTCTGCAGTCCCCCACTGCTCCCAGGTCCAAAAACCATGAGGGCACACAGAAGGCCCAGTAAGAAGCAGTCAGCTCCCATTCTAAATGGCTCTGGCTCAGAGTATGTCTTCCTAAACACTTCTTTTTCATCTACAGGCTTTGTGCTGGTCATTGGACTGGTGACATTCTACAGAATTGGCCCTTACACCAACCTGTCCTGGTCCTGCTACCTGAACATTGGTGCCTGCCTCCTGGCAACCTTGGCAGCTGCCATGCTTATCTGGAACATTCTTCACCGCAGGGAGGACTGTATGGCACCCCGGGTGATTGTCATCAGCCGTTCCCTCACAGCTCGGTTCCGCCGGGGTCTGGACAATGACTATGTGGAGTCTCCATGCTGACTTCCCCTTCTCAGGATGTCACTTGTGAATATCCACTCTAATAGAATAGTCTAGAAACTAATGGGCTCTTCTAGGCCCTGCTTATGCAGAGGCATAGGATAAGCCTGGGTTACCTACACACACCACGTACGATACTCATGTACATTTAGTATGTTATGTAAGAATATCATATGTCTATGTATTATGTGCGTCACTCTACTCCTGACAGCATCTTTCTTGGCCGGCACAATGCGGCTTTATATCACACACGTTTCCAGGGTGGAGATGAGAGCCTGAGATGGGTAGGAGGTGGTGTGGGCACCTTGCTCTCTACCTTTGTTTGGGATTAATTTATTCTGCATCTGCTGAGATGGTGTCCCCAGTTACATTTTACTTTCATAAAGCAGAACACTAAGGAAGCTTTTCATGAAATATCCATGATATTCCTTGAGTGAATCAGAATTTATAACCAGGCAACAATGGTTTTATGCCAGAATTAGGTCAGAAGTATACATTGTGTTCTGATCACTTTTCTAAATTAAAATAAATGCAAACTTAACTCTGTCTAAAATTTGTGTTTTATTCATTCATATTACCACACAGGGGAAAAGAATTTGGGCAGTTTTCTTATCATTTTTGTAGGCTGATGCTAAGGGAAGGGCTAAAAGGACCTGTGGGTACACATAGTCTTATCCTGGTTCTGGGCAATGGAGCCTCAGAAGTCCATACTCCCATGGACTCTGAAAACTGAGGCCCTGGGATGATAGATCAACAAATGGAGTGAGAGAGATGAAGTCTGCTAGCTTTTCCCTAAGGAAAAACTCAGCCTCTCTTTAGCAGAGTGTTTGAGGGGCTTCAAAATGCCTCCATAGGCCACATTGTCTCCTGATAGGTGCCTTTTCTCAGTCTGCAACTCCTAGGGTTGAGTAGAAACCATCTAAGATCTATACCCTATACCCTAGGGGTCAAAACTGGCCCAAAGAACCCTGCACTTCCTATCTGTATCTGTTACCAGGTTCTGGTGCCTGGCTGGACACCTGCTCTGATCCAGCTTGGTACTGCTTCCCCACAGCCATCAAAAGGTGGAGCTCACAGAAGGCATCTGTCAGAAGAGGAAACCAATACTGGAACTGACACTGGCAGGGAACAAGAGAAACGGAGAAATTCCTCCAGACATCTGGCCACCACTTTTCCTAATAAAAACCTAGTTCTGTTCATTGCAACCTTCTAGCAAACTGAAGGTTATCAGCTTGGCTCCTGAAACCCATGTTGTGCCAGGAATTTGTCTTTAGTCAGAACAAATAATGAAATGGATCAGTGCTTTAAAATATATAAAGTGACTGATAATGACTAAAAAGCACTATGGACTGATCATCTATGACATAACATGTGGTACAGAAATATCCACAATACAGCACACTAGTGGAAGCAGGTAGCTTTTATCTTCTTCCCACTTGACTTTTTTCTACAAGGGATATTTATTTCCAATCACATATTAAAAGTAATTGTTAGTATTATAGATACAACTATGAATAGTACACTAAAGTTTTAGAATTGGCCATATGGTCAGTTATGGGTCTGTGATTATTTCATAGTAAATAAAGGTGACCCCAGACAGTGGGCTATACCGTTCAGCCTCTCTGGGTCTCCTCTTTGTCTACATAGCTAGTATGGCAAAAGACCCTTCAAACTGCAATAAAAGCCTGCTCTTGCTGGTTTAGAAACACAGTGGGTGAGGGCTCTACATTAGATTGGTGTTGTGAAATGAGGTACCTCCTGCATTACAAAATAATTCTTGCAGATAATGGCTGCTCTTAGCAACTGTCTTACCTTTTCCCAAAGTGTCACTCTTGCATAATTTTTCTACCCGTTTGAAGTTAAAATCTATCAAGTGCTCTTGTGACGAATTTGAGTTCTCTCAGGAAGGCAAGAAGGTGGTGCTTGTTGATGGCCCTTGAATGACAGCTTTTTTGTGTGTGTGTAGTACTAGAGATCATACCTAGAGCCTGTACACAGTAAGCAAGCACTCTATCGTTGAGCTACATCCCCAGCCTGCCACATACATTCTTTTACAATTTAATTGGATTTTTTCACCATGTTAGTTTTGTTTACTTATGAAAACCTTTTAACAATATTTAGCAACCATGAACTTTTGACTAGGAAGTAACCTGAATACTTGTAAATACGTGAAAACAAATTATATCCTGTAGGCTCCCAGTACCAGATGCCAACAGCCAAGTTCACCAGTTTTACCAAATACATCTGCTGTACAGCAGAGTACTCCAGACATGTCCTGGCATCCCTGAGCTCAGCAGCTCATGGAGTGAAAAGATTATTAAATACACCATGATACAATCACAAAAGCATTAGTGATTTTGAAATCTAAGTGAGAAGGAAGACACAGAGAAAATAAAGACTCTAAGAGGTATGCACTTCACTTTTTGATACCTCAGTGAACAGAATCCTTACCTTTTGATGAGTTTGATAGATTTGAAAGCTTCATCCATGTCTCCCACAGTGATGAAAAAGCTGAAATTGAGCATAGCATCCTGAGTGGGCTTGTCGCAGTCCTCCAGCCCTACAAAGTCTCGTAAAGGTCTCCTGGCCACCATCTGGGGGATATGGTGGTGCTCAGAATGCACCCTCTCTTCTCCATCTGCTTCTCCAGGCTGAAGAACAAAGGTCCCATTTGTTTGTCAGGTCACATGTCAAGGTAATGGATACACCTAAGTCCCTTTCTCTAGATAGCTATCAGTCCTGGGGAAAATCCATTTGCAGATGCACCCAGGTATTCAAGTGATCTGTTTAGGGTCCTGGAAAACCTTTAGGGTCCCTGAAAATTATCAGAGCTTTGGGCCTTAGCTTCAGGTAACAGGTATAAACAGGTCCAGGTGTAAACTTGTTTTTCAACCTCTAACTCCCTAAGGTCAGATTCTCAACAGTTAAAAATGGCTATAATTATTCCCATCTCTGAAGTGTTTTAGTTAGTTTTGTTAAGACAGGGTCTTGCTATGTAGTTTAGGTTGGCCTTAAACTCACTATGAGGCCCAGGCTGGCCTCAAATGGTGTAACCTTCCTGCCTTAGCCTCCCAAGTGCTGGGATTATAGGTGTGTGTCACTATACCTAGCTGGAGTGTGTTTTCTTAATCATAAAGACTTTTTACCAGCTTGAAATAAGTCAGACGTGTACATCTCTGTGAGGTCTCTCAGAATTAAAGAACAATGGCCTGACTTCAGGAAGAATTTTCTTAAATCATAACCTGGATGAGTTCTGTACCCTTCACTCGTGTTTCTCAGTAGAGTTGTTAACCTAGTACAGTAAGCCTCCAAAGAGGCTCCCTAAGAACAAGAAACATTCCTCCAGGTCATGACATATACAGCATACTAGGCCTGGTTCCTGGAGCAATCTGCTATGGTCACATGGAGCCATAGTATGGGGACTAAGAGTTGTCAGACTCTACTACCCTCAAAAAAAATTTTTTTTTAAACCAGGAATCGAACTCATAACCTCATGCTTTCCAGGCAGGCGCTATGCCGCTAAGTCCCTAGCCCTTTACCCTCAAAAATAATGTGTGAGCACTAGAAACCTGGAACCAATGAGGCTGAGAAATTTGCATGTACACAAATAATCAAAATAAGGACAGATTTCATTTCTGTTTTAAGCAAGGTTCTGCTGTGAACTCCAGCCAGGCCTTGAACACTGGATGTAGCCCAGGTTGGCTTCAAACCTGTGGTCTTTCTACCTTGGCCTCTCAAGTGCTAAGATTATTGGTGTGCACCACTTCATAGTTTGAACTAATACTATTCCCCATGTTGCAAATAAGGGTCAACTATGCTTATCCTGGCCACACACATCAGGTGAGATGGCTGTATATGTCACAGATCCAGACCAGGCCCATAGTCCATCGACTACTGTCCAGCTTGCCTTGGCAACATGGCATCCACTCAGACAAAGAGCTGGCTCTGAGCCAGATGTGCTGATGCGTGCGTATAATCCCAGCACCCTGAGAGGCTTGGCAAGAGAATGGCAAATTAGAGCCTAGCCTGAATAACTTAGCAACTTGGCGCGAACCTGTCTCAAAATAAAAAGAAAACGATATAGTGTAGTGTGAAAGCCCTGATAATATTTCTGAATAATCCATCCCCCAAAAGCTGGCTCTGGTGTCTCTGCCACCCAGAAAGCTCCTCATATGGATGAGTAAGCAGGATAAAGACAAAATGTTGGGGTACACACATACACAAGCTAGGCAAGAAGTGTCAGATGTGCAAGTGGGTACATATACTAGGAGGCAAGTGTTGGTGCACATAAAGGGACACAGGATGGGAGGGAGTGTCGGCGCAGGTGTGGGTACACAGGTTGGTGGGGAGTGTCAGCGCACACACAACACTGCTTAAAATGCAGAAGAGAAGGGTCTTAAGAAATAACAAAGCCAAGGTGACAGACTATAACTGAGGCTCTCTACTTACAATGGTGTCATATATGCCTCCTTGCTGGAACAACAGCTATGAGTACAGCGCACAGACAGGTGGGACAGAGAGACACAAAGAAAAGATGTATAAATAGGTAGATGAAACAAAATCTACAGTGTTAAATGAACTCAACAGAAAGAAATGAACTAGAAGTAACTCAATAAAAAGAATTTAAAAGATTGTTTCCAACTTTTTAAGTTCTCAAATCATAGAGAAATTAATGGACACAAAGAGTACAGAATAAGAATGAAATTCAGAAAAGGTCAGTTTGATGGCAGTAATCTACTTAAAATAAGGCAATTAAGGCCACCTGCACTGACAGAGGAGGCTCTCTGAACTTGGCAAATCACACCAAGACTTTCCCAGTCTTTACCAAGACCAACTCCATTTTAATGCACATAAAAGCCAGGCATAGTGGCACATGCCTGCACTCCCATCTTCTTAGGAGGCTGAGGTGAGAGGAGCAGTTAAGTTCAGGAGTCTAAGATCAATCTGGGCAACATAACATGATTATATCTCAAAAAGAAAAAACAACTTGGCATGTTGGCACACACCTGTAATCCTAGCACTCAGGAGGCTGAGGCAGGAGGATCACCATGAGTTCAAGGCCAGCCTGGGAGTTCAGGGCCAGCCTGGATTACATGGCAAGACTGTTGTTTCAAAAAACCAAAAATCAAAACAAAATAAGTTAATTCATGTAGAAGTGTAACATGTAAAGTTTTTCCATGCCAACCTGTAATGGTTGGTCATGTAATACTGCTTTATACAGTGACCTGGAACAATGGAAGCAACTACACCCAGACTCACTTTTTTATTTTTTTTTTAATATGAGGTCTTGCTCAGTTGCTCAGGCTGGTCTTGCACTCATAATCCTTCTGCTTAGCTCTATGAGTAGCTGAGATTACAGATGTGTGCCTCCATGCTCAGCTCCCTGACTCACTCTTGTTCTGAGTGTGTGTAGCACTATACTGGGAGTCCAGTAGAGCCCAGAGCCAGAGACCCCCGCCTCATATACCTGGTCATGTGACTGTCACAAACTAAGTGGCAATGTCTTCCTGCCCTGTTCTTCCTGTCCATTATGCTAACTCCTTTTAAAGCAAACCTGGACCTGGGAAGAACCTGGGTGGGGCCTGTACACTTGCTGGGAACTGTGTGGCTTGCTTAACAGTTAGGTTGGTTTACACAGCCACGTGGAAGGGACCACAAAGAAGATGCAGGTCTTTCTCTGCTCTAAATGCCCACTGCCTTACTGTCATGTAACTCTGGTTGCAAAAGTAATACATGTTAATTGTACAAAATTATGAAAGTATAGGGTTCATTTTGTTTCTATAAGGTGGTTTGTTTTGTTTTGTTTTGTTTTGTTTTATACTGAGAATCTAACTCAGGACCTCATGCTTATCAGGCAGGCGCTGTATCAGTAAGCTAAAATTCCTGGATCCCACAAGGCTTGTTTTTAAGACTGATTTTAAGTCATCTTATGTAAAAAATCAGAAACACCAGATAAAGCTGACACTGTTTAGTCCTTTTGAAATAACAGTAGAACACATAGAAGGTTGCCTACATGTTTGTGATATACCCAGAAAGAGGGCAGCGTCCCTATTTCATGGGATCAAAGCCTCGCAGCCTCTGCTGCAGCTCAGGTGGAAGTAGTGGGCCCAGCCTCACAACACTACGCTTGGCTCATTGATTGCACCAGTCAGGCAGCAGCTAAGCCTGCATGCAGGCCTGCCAGGTTCCTGGATAGAAAGGCCATTAAAAATAATTTAAGAGCTTCCAGAGCTTGAGAACAATGAACTGTTTGGTGAAGCAAAGGGAAATAAATCACTCATAGCCTGAGGATGTGCACCTGGATGTAGGATGTCTTAGGATAGAAGGGCCACTTTTCTGTAGACCTTTTATCTGCATATCATTTCAGAATCACACTGACTTGACTTCAGCTATAAAAGGGACCTTTGCACATGAGAAGACTACATCCAGGGAAGGTAAAGAACTTGTTTAGAGTAAACTGGTTAGGGTGTGTGTTCTTGTGTGAAGAAAATGATGCCATTCTATCAAAAATCTAAAAAATACTATGGGCAGGTGACTTATTCACACCAGCCTTCACAGTAACTGTCTCTGGTTCCAGGTCACAGAGATTTGCATTGTCACTGGTTTTTACTTCTTTACTTGTAGTTTCTAAATTTCATACAGTGAATATAGGAATGTGTAATTTCTATTTGTTTGGTATTTTTTTTTTGAGACAGGGTCTTGCTATATAACCTAGGTTGGCCTTGAACAAACTATGTAGCCCAGGCTGGACTTGAACTCCTGGAGGTCACCTTGCATTAGCTTCTTAAGTGCTAAGATTATAGGCATGTGCCACCATGCCAGGCAGAATATGTAATTTGTTTAGTTGTTTTTGTGGTGCTGGGGATCAAACCCAGGGCCTTATACATGCAAAGCAAAAACTCTACCACTGAGCCACATCCCCAGCCATAGAACGTGTAATATTTATTTATTTATTTACTTACTTATTTATTTATTGTCTTTCTGAGACAGGGTCTCGCTATGCAGTTCAGGCTGGCCTTGAGCTCACTTTTGTAGCCCAGGCTGGTCTCGAACTTACAATGATCCTCCTGCCTCAGCCTCCCAAGTGCTGGGATTAAGAATGTGTAATTTTTGAAAAACAGCTAGGATAAGGAAGAAAAGATAGACAAGTTGAAAGATATCACGCCTTTGGAGGAAAAACAAGAGGGCCTTTTCTTGCATAGGATCTTGGCCCAACCAATACCATGCTATACTGCTCATCAGTATAACTTCTGTCCACCCTGAGAGCAAAGCAACTTCTAATAATTTTTCCCACTTCGGGAGACTGTGGTGTTCATTGCATTTCTGGTGACCAATGATAGCAGATGCTGATCTGGCTTAATGAGAGATGATCTGGGAACCCCGGTGTGCTACTCACCCTCAGAACCCTAGAGATGCTTGGAAGAGCCCCTGCTAGGCAAAGAGAACAACATTACTCAGTAGATTTCATGTATTCACACCTTTTTTGTGAAGTAATAATGGGGCACTTCCATTCCCAGCAGGGTTTGGTAGGCAGGAGGTCGAGGGAAGCTGTCATGGAGCAAGAAGCCATGATCTTCGGAAACGAAGAATGACAAAATCAAAACATCCTCCTGGGAGAGAAAGGACAATGTTGTTCTGTTTTTAATTAGACAGTATAATGTTCTACTTTCCTTCTGATTTCTGTTTTCACTGCCAGCATATTTATATAATCCAAAGAAAACAGAGAGGAGTGCCAGTATGCAGTCTTCTTTTTTTCCTCAGGGTGTGTGGCTGCCACATCCATCTTTATCAGGATTTCTCAGCTCTTATTACCCCTTTTGGAAGAACCCAACATCTTCCAGAACAATACAACCCATAGGTCAATGACCACCAGACTCTGAGTGACCATCAGTCTCACCTGAGTTGGTGATGGAAACTTCTTGGAGGGAGGGGGAAAGGAAATAAGAAGAATTAATGTGTTAAATACATATACTTACCCCCTAAGATGAATGTAAACATTATGTACTACAAACATGTACTAATAAGATGGTTTCTCTACTCTGATTCATACATGAACAATGGCAATGATAACGAAAAGACACATTACTTTGCTTTCAAGGAATAAGGAGTATTCAACCAAGAAACTTCATGTTCTGTTGGGTTTTGTAACACATGACTCAAACAAGAAATGCCAGGGAAGCAATGCCTTCTCTGATCTGCAATACCTCCTGGGCAAGAAATAAACTGGGGTGAAGGAAATATAGAACCTTTCCTTGCTACTGCATCATGAATTCTCACAACTGCACTCACTGTCACTGAAGACAGAAATATTGGATCAAATGGATATAACCTTCCCACTGACATACATGTCTTGATCTTTCACTAGCTATCATTTGCTGTTCTGATTTTCCCTGGATTGACATACTGCCCTCTTATCTTTTTTTTTTTTTTTTTTTTTTTTGAGACAAGGTCTTGCTATGTCGTTCAGGCTAGCCTTAAACTCACTATGTAGAATGGGCTGGCCCTGAACCTGTAGCAGTCCCCTGCCTCAACCTCCTGAGTTCTGGGATAACACTACACCCAGTGCTGCCCTCTATTTTGAAGACAACTTTTCTGGCAGTTCTTTATATCTTCATTTCATTTATTTATTTTTTTGGTTTTTCTCTGGTACCGGGAACCAAACTCACGACCTTGCGCTTGCCAGGCAGGCGCTTTGCCGCTGAGCTAAATCCCCAGCCCCTTATCTTCATTTCAATAACATAGAAGCTACCTCAATACATTTTACTGGTGTTTTAGGATCAAGAATCAGATTTACTTCTGAGAATATTGGGTAATGATATTGGCTACAGATAATCTTAGGGAGATGAGACTCCTACTGTCTTGGGGAAGGGAATGCCTCTCGCTCAGAGACATGTCCTTAGAGACACAACCATGGTGGGATGTGATTTGCTGACTTGAGAATCCTACTTCATCCTACAGATTACTCTGAGAGTAAAATCGAGAGGTCCTATGGGTTAGATTATTTCCCAAGAATGTCTGATATCCACACGACATAAGACCTGGGAAGTGTCAGACAAGTTCTATCCCTTAGTAGGACGCAGTTCCAGGGTCCTGGGAGTGTACCTGCATGGAACTGTGAAGCTCTCTAGAGGCTGGTGATGAGGACAGAGGCAGTGACTGAGAAGAGGAAGCTGTCTCACTGGGGAGCCTGCCTTGTCTCATGCTATGGGATAAACTGAATATAGCATGCTGCCTCAGATTCAATCATAGTGTGTTCTTGCACTGAGGGCTTGGTTCCCATCAACTGTTTCTAATATGCGATAGCTAAGATAACAAGAGAACCGAGAAAACAATATTTGGAGCCAGACCAGACAGGAGTGTGGAACCAGAGAGGAAAGATACTCCACACCGAAGATTTTCCACTTGGCTTAAGATAGGTCTGTTTGCTGTCTTACAAGAATCACTTTCAAGTTATAGACACACTACTTCCAATGAGTGGTGTGAGGGGAACACTATTCTGCATGAATGGATATTCCTAGTAACTCTCCCATAAGACATGTTATGAAGACCTTGTGTCTGGTGAACAGTTACCATGTGCACAGTGGTAGATACTGTGGTGGCCTCCTCAGCATAGGGCTGTTTGTCTCCCGTAGCCTGGGCTCCCAGCGCTTCTTGCATGGCCTCACACACGAAGAGCCTGGGTTCACTCTGATCCCAGTAATGGCTTATGGGAATGTAATCTGTCAGTCTCTCATCTGTGAAGATGTGGCTCCTAAAAGAGAAGGGAAGATTCACCCCCAATTCTGAGGAGAGCAGTCTTGTTTTCATGTCCTCACACCCGCGCTGGAGCGTCTTGCTTACTGTACCCAGACTGAGGCCTCCCTCTGCAGGCACCCTGTCTCTGGAGCACCTTTGTACCTCACACTGCCATACATCCTGTTGGAAGATGCTCTCAGATTATTAGGAATTAGTCGAAAGGGTCCTGGTGTAGTCTAATTTGAGGAACTACAGAATGTGATGCTTGGACTGTGGAGGGCAGATGAAGGGTCCAGGAATTTCCCTAAAGGGATCTTTTCCAAGACTAGCAGGATAGGGCAACCCCTTTGGGATCCCTCCTGTCTCCCAAGAGCTATTCCTATTCCTATTCCTATTCCCCATTCCTTTTCTCTAATAAAATTTCCTACTGTTAAAAAAACAAACAAAAGCAAAAAACAAAATGAAACAGAAAAGACTAGCAGGATGGTGCCCCCTGCTGGGAAGCATCAACTTGTCTCAGTAAGGACCTGGTTTTTCTAGCGGGGACCCTGTCACATTGCCCATTTTTATCGTGGACACGCTCCTCTCTAAAATTCCATGTTCTATGGGCCCAGAACTTCCTAAAGTATTGTAGGGGGACTAAATGAACTGGATGACAAAGAATAAGACCTCAAAAGATGGCAGGTGCCTGGATACAGGAGACAAGTGTAGTAAGCCTGGGTGGAGGGACTGCTAGGCTCAATGGGCTGTGGAGGCTGCACAGGACCCTGTCCTAGAGAAAATGAACATCCCTTGTAGATGCTACCTACACCAACACCAGAGATGTGCCCATGGGCACATCGCCCTTGAGCATGAGCAGAAAGCAGGGGAGACATGATAGTGTTTTGGCTTGAGTGTTTGCTGAGTACCCACAGAGTGCCAGACACACACTGTGGACCAGATTGGTCCGGTACAGGACACAAAGCAGATGGAAGGACAGGACAGCAAGGCATGAGTTCAAAGTCATTTCATAAAACAAAACACTGAAAACAAAAACTGGGGACTTGGATAGTAGGGATTAAAGGAAAGGTTAGTTCCAAGCTTTTAAACCTGGGTGGCTGAGAAGATAGGTGCTGTGGTGAAAAAGGGAACTCTGGAGAGTGGGGTGCACCCAAGACATTCAAGGGCATATGTTCTGAAGGAGGATGGGGAGCCATTTGGAAGGGAAATGAAGATGGGAGTGTTCACCTGGGGATGCCATCAGGGTTGGGAGGCAAAGTTTACCCAGTGAAAAACAGCTCCAGAGAAGGTCTGATGAGGCAGTGTGTGGTTGAGAGAGGCAGGGAAGATTTTAGGTTGGCTGGACAAGAGGAAATGCCCTGGACAGGAGGGACCTGTTAGAACTAGTACAGTGGGGCTCAAGGTGTAGTTCAGTGGTAGAGCATTGGCCTAGCACCTGTGATCCCTTGGGTTGCATCCAGAGCACTGCCAAAAAACAAACAACAGAAACCTAGCAGAAATGGCAAAGCAGTATAGTACATGACAGAACTAACAAGCTGTTGAATCCAAAAATCTAATTCCTCTGATTTTCTGTGAAAAACCCATCCAAGCCTAAAAGTTCTACTTGTGCTTCTTTGCTCTGCATTTTCATCACACAAACACCGCATCCTGGCTGTCATCCTACCCCTCTATCTTTGAAGATAACTTCTCTGTGCTGTTTCTCCACTGACAAGGAGACAGACTCAAATCCAGCATGCTGCATATTGTTGATTTCCTGTCTTACTTTATGAAGAATCAAACAGCAGTGAAATACAGTACTGTAAGATCTTAAAGTCTCACACACCTGTAATCCTAGCATTTTGGAGGCTGAGGCAGGAGGATTGCTGCGAGTTCCAGGCCAGCCTGGGCTACAAAGTGAGCTCAAGGCCAACCTGAACTATATAGCAAAACCATCTCTCAAAACGACAAAAAAAAAAACAACAAAAAAAAACAAAACCTTGAAGCCTATGACTACGCTCTCAATAGCAGAAAGAACTACAAATATATGCTATGTTAAATTCCTGAAGAAAAACCGTATTTTTTTTCTAGAAACATTCTCTACGAAGACAAGAGTCCTAGACTTAGGGTGTGGCTCAGTGGTAGAGTACTTGTCTAGCATGTGTGAGGCCCTGGCTTTGATTTCTGGCAATGTAAAAACAACAAAACAAAGACAAGTGCCCTCCCTCGTATTGGAGACCTCAGTGGTTTTCAGGGCTTCTCTGTTGCCTTCTGACCTGTGACTCCTGGGTTGTTTTTACAGATACTGTGGCTAGAGCCCTTCTGAAGTTCATATCCTACTCAATCAATTGCAGAACTTTAACTCTGGAAGACAGAGAGTAAGACTAAAATCTACTTCAACTGCCCAAGGATGTTTCCTTTTTTTTTTTTTTTTTTTTAATCTTTGTGCTAATGGGGATCAAATTCAGGGGTGCTCAACCACTGAGCTATATTTTCCCAGTCCTTTTTGAGACAGGGCCTTGCTAAATTGCTCAGATTGGCCTCAAACTTGTGATACTTCTGCCTTAGCTTCCCAAGTAACTGGGATTATAGGTGTGTGCCACCATGCTCGCCCTATTTTTTAGTTTTTGTTTTTGCATGACTGGGAATTAAACCCAGGGCCTTCAAACTGAGCTACACCCATAGGCCTGTGTAAAATTTCTGAAAGAGTCTTGCTAAATTGCCTAGAGTGGACTTAAACTTGTGATTCTTCTATGAAGTTTTGTTGTTGTTTTTTGTTTTTGCTACTAGCAACTGCTGTAAAGTCTTCTGAAGTTTGAAATACAACTTAACAATGACCTATCCAAATGATGAGAAGTAAGCAAATACTGTTTTCAACATCTTTTCTACAAAATCCTCCCAAACACAATCTTACTTGTTAGTTTCTTGTCCATTAAAGGGTAGTGTCTCTCTCTGATCAATCTGCCCAGTCTTGAGATCAAAGACAGTCACTGTGTCCATTTCAACATCATAGAAGCAGATTCTGGAATCAGGAGTGTTGTCAGCCTGAGGGAAGAGAAGATGAGACAGTTTCCAGAGCAACCTGGACCCCTGTTGTGTGAGGTGTGCTCCAGGAGCTATACAACATTTCCTAAGGGTAATATACCCACCAGCCACGTCTACAACCACACCAGCCTCTAGGGAGTGGCACACTTTCAAAATTTATAATTTGAACACCAACTTCCTTTTATCCCACTGAAACAATTTTTAAGTTCTCCCCCCGCCCCTTCTCTCTTTCTTTTGGCAGGATCTCACTATGAAGTTCAGGCTAGCCTTCTGAACTCACTGGTAACCCAGGCTGGCCTTCAACTCAAGTTGATACTCCTGCCTCAGTCTCAGGAGTGCTGGGATTACAGATATGTGTCACCATGCCCAGCTCAAATTATTACTATATAATTTCAAAGAAATAAAACAAATCTAAAACATTGCCCAATGTTTTCTTAGCTGACATAGATTAATCTGGATTCTGATGAAACAACTTTCACAAAGCTGAGTGAAAATAAACTTCATGAAGATGGAGGAGGAGCTGTTCCCATTCTGGGGCTAGCACATGAAGTAGTATGTAATGATTCATCATAAGGACCAGGGGAAGGAGCATCCTGAGGCCTGGACACATCTGCCATGTAAGGGAAGACAGACACTGCTCGCTGCTCAGTGTATGCTGCCCAGTTGGACCTTTGGAGCTTTCTGTGGTGATGGTTACACTTGCAAGTTGACAGCAGTACCACTCACAAGAGCAAGAAAGGGAAGACACCAAAAAGAATGGATAAATAACACAGTCCACTGTATAAAGGAAAAGCATTCAGCGACAATGAGTAAAGCCCTGACACCTCCTACAACACAGATGAACCTGAAAAACATGACGTTCAGCGACAGAAGCCAGTCACTAAAGGATAGTTACTGTATGATTCCATTCCTGTGAAATGTCCAGAACAGCCAAGTCCATAGAGAGAGTAAGCAGATTAGTGGTTGCCAGGGGCTAAGGAGAAGGGGGACTGGGGAGTGACTTTTTTAATGTGTATAGAATTTTATTTGGCAGTGATGAAGATGTTTTGGAACTAGATGAGGCACAACAGTATAGTGCCACTGTTCAATTTAAATAGTTAATTTTATATTATGTGAATCTCATCTCAATTTATTAGAGAAACTATTGTAAGAAACAAATACCTTAGCACCTCCAAAGGGCACCTTGCAGCTGTAAGTAGCTGAAGTCAGTGTTTTAGTAGTAGATGAAGTGGGAGAAAGAACCTGTGGCACAGCAGAGAGGGGCCCTCAGGACTCATCTCTGAGAGCTGCACCTGCACAGTATCCTGCATACTGGACATGCTCAGTAAATTCTGGGGTCAGGTGGGAGTAGGGAAGCAACAGAAACAGAGAAGGTCCATACCGGGTTCTAACTCAGTTGCCTAGTGCATATATTGACTTTTGAGGCCTCAGGCCCAAGACTGCCTGCTTCCTGGAAATCTTTCCATACGGGCTCACAGCCCCAATTCCTCCTGCCCTCCCTCAGCAGGCCTCTCCTCACCTAGCCTCCTGGGCTGCTCCCTGCGGCTTCATACTGCCCTCCATCTCCCGCACTCATTCTCTTCTGTATTCCCTGTTACCACTGTGGTTTTCCCTCACTCCTTCTTCCCTTGGCTAAAGGCTGGCTGGTGCTCTGATGAGGAAGTTGTATCAGAATCCTTGATAATAAGAGAAAGGAGGGGCTGGGGATTTAGCTCAGCGGCAAAAGCGCCTGCCTGGCAAGCGCAAGGTCGTGAGTTCGGTTCCTGGTACCTGAGAAAAACCAAAA
>NW_004955442.1:15552000-15664848 GCF_000276665.1 Chinchilla lanigera | reverse complement strand
AAAAAAAAAAAAAAAAGAGAAAGGAAATGGTAGGTGCAAGATGCAGATGAGACCATTTTGCCACTGTCACTATAGCTCATCATTTCTTCCTTCCTTTATTTCCACTGTGGCACAGGAAGAATACTGTGTATATGTGCATAGAATAGAAACTGAGAGGGAAGTAGTTCAATTCCCACACTCCACTCTGCCTGTCCCTCTGTGTCCACTGGAGTCAGTTCAGTGTTGTTCTAAGACAGCACTCTAGCAGAAGGCACAACTCAGATGTCAACTCTGGGTTCTATGTACCTGTAAAGCAGTGCTAGGGGACACACACCCAGAACTTAAGGAGACTACGGGAAACTTTATCCTAGTAGATACAGGAATCTTAAATGGGATGAGGGTACTATTAAAAAAAAAAAAATGAAACATCAAATGTTTAGACAAAAGATATTATAATAGTGGGCTTAACAGCCATGGATAAACTCACAAATGGGAATCACCAATAGCTCTGATTACATAAAAACATCATTTTTTTGATATCTTTACAAATGCCATAAGGAGATTAAAGAGCAAACAAGAACTGGGGAAAAGCTGGGCGTGGTTGCGCACGCCTGTAATACCAGCACTTGGGAGGCTGAGGCAGGAGGATTGTTATGAGTTCGAGACTAGCCTAGGGTACAAAGTGAGCTCAAGTCCAGCCTGAACTGCATAGCGAGACCTTATCTCAAAAAGACAAAAAGAAAAAGAAAAAAAAAAAAAAAAAAGGAGCTGGGGAAAATAAGCGCAGCAAATAGGAGGCCAGGAATTCCTTCCCATTGTTTTAACACATTCAGGTGCCTGGGCTCCCTTGGCTAGGGGCCCCATCTGTCCTGCCTCCTCCTCTCCAGTACCATGGAGGACTTGGCCTTCTCTTGGCCACTGTGGCTGCCATGGGGAGTGGGTGGTTGGGGTAAGTTATTTTTCACTGCACATTCCTTTATGATGGCTGAGCATTTCCTTTACTCATTTTCTGTCCTGTTTTGTTTACACAGACAAGTGTTCCTGATGTGCTGCAAGGAGACTCCTTTTTGGGAACAAGGTGTCTCTGTGCTTGGTCCCCACTCCCTACCCATCACCACGGGCCTCCCTGGAACTTGAGCACCTCCTGGATTTCAAGTCAGCCACCAACCACATGCTACCAGACTGGTGCACATGGTCTCTGTCCTATTTCTTTTCTCAACATCCACAGCCCAGCACTGCCCAGCTGCTGAAGGGATGAATCAGATATCTCCTTGGGGCTCCCAGGTCCTTGGCTATTCCTGCTCACCTGGCTTCCTCAGGGCCTAGCTGGGTCCTTGGGACTGGTAGCAGCCATTTCTTTTCCTGATGAAGCAGGACATGCTTTGTGAATACCTCTCAAGCCCAACCCTTTATTCAAACCCACCCTCCTTTCTGAGATCTAGCCTGGATGTCAGTAGGTATGAAATTATCCATCTAACACACCCAACTCAGCATACCCACCTTCCATATCTGCATTCCATCTCAGAACGCTCACTTTCCTCATTTACACCTCCAACACAACACACCTTCCTCACCTGCACCCCTGGCTGTGGGAGTTGGTAACAGGGGAGGTGTCTCACAGTCACCCACATGGCCAACTCCTCCAGGTAGGCTTGAGGGCACCAAAGAGACCTCTGTATACACCTTGTCCTGTCTCAGTCTTTTAGAAACCACCCTCTGGAAAAGAGAATTCTGAGATCATGCTCCTTTCCTTTGTGCCAAGTTCAAAGTCAGCCTGTCAACCATGTCAGCCTTGTTCTTCCATTCCAGAACTGAAACTGACTCACCGTGGCCTCACGTCTTGACTTGTGCCTCGTACAACAATTCCACCGTCACTTCCTCAAGGGGTTCCCCACAACTCACAGCGTGGCCCATGCTGTTCCACACTTGCCTCGTGTGCCCACCTTTCCTTTATGGCTCTCACCATGGTTGTGGAAATTCACTGGCTGGCTGCCTTGGTGCCTGATGTCTGCTCTCATAGGGTTGAGAGCAGTCCTTTTATTAATTGATCACCTTTGTATCTGTGTGGTCTGGTCCACTGAGGGAAAGCAATATCATCCCAAGAATGAATGAGCCAATTAATGAACAAACACTGCAGGGTGGAAGGAAAAGGCAATTCCAGAACAAGGCCACTAGCCACCCCACTCTCAGGCCCTCTCCAGGTGGCTGCCAAGAGTCTACCTTTACACCCACATCATTCTACTTTTCTCAACAAAATGCTTGAAGGCATACTGCCAGCCAGGCACACCTCTAATTACAGCACTCTGGATGGCTGAGGCAGGAGGATCACAAGACCAGGCTGAACCTGGGCAACTCCTGTCTCAAAATAAAAAATATTTTAAAAATGGAAATGTAGCTCAGTGTAAAGGCCCTGGGTTCAACCCCAGTATGAGGGGGAAAACTAGGTACAACCACAATAGTCCTTGTCATCCCTTCTTGTACCAAGGAGAATTCAGTTGGATGATAAAGAAAACAGATGGAAAAAAAAAAGAAGAAAAGAAAACAGACAGAGGGCTGGGTATATAACTCAGTGGCACAAGTGCCTGCCTGGCAAGCATAAGGTCCTGTGTTCGATTCCCAGTAGCAAACAAACAAAAAGAAAAAGAAAAAGAAAACAGATGGAAAATGGAAGGGGTGGGGGCTCTCTGAAGAAAAAACAGTAAGAAACAAAGAAAGGCAGGAAAAGATGGAAAGTATATAGGTGGGGGTGTAGAGGGTATTTAAAGATGGGATTAGGTGGTGGGAAGGGGAGGGGAGAGCAGGAACGAGGTGATGAAGGAAGGGTGGCCAAAAGGTTATACATGAAGACCCTGCTATGAGGAGAAGTCAGGGTGAGGAGGGCATAGCAGGACAAGGAGAGGAGTGGGGCTTGGAGGAACTGCCCTGGGGCAGGCCCTCAACTGGAGCCACTGGCAGGAAGGCCCTCACCTTGCTGAGGAGGATGCTGATCTTGCTCCCACTGGCGTTGCATCTGAGAGAAACGATGGACCCCACATCAGGGATCAGCTCAGCCAGGTTCCTACAGCTGCAGTGCACTTTTGCCTCTCTGTGGGACAGAGGAAAGAACCTTAGGGTATCAAGAGTTCCCTTTCTTGTATAGATGCCATCCACTGTCCCAGGCATATCACAGAAAAGACCTAATTCTCTGACTCACAGTGAATTCTGCTGGACAATTTGCTGCTTCTCAGTTTAGTGTCAGGTGTACCCAAGACCTGTGCCAAGCTCAGGCCGCAGGCCAGTTTCTAAACGAGAGGCTGCTATGAGGAAGTATATAAGTATGTATTCTTAGTGTTCCTCCTGTTCTTATACAAATGCAGCTAATAAGGATGTTGTTCTGCACCTTGTGATTCCTCCTTATAGCACGGCTTTGGAACTTCACATGGCAGAAGAGGGGACAGCCTCCTTATCCTATTACAATTGTACTACCTCCCACTCTATGCAAACCAATTCCCTGCCAGCAAAAATTAGTGGTTGCTAGCTTGATAGCAATTCTGTTGATATCAACAGTATTGTGGCTCATGCCTTTCCTTTTTTAAATAAACAAATGTTTTAAAGAGAAAAAAATAAAATTTCAAAACAAGATGACAGGAGGGTAACAATGGTTAATATATTGTGTACTGTTATCTTTAAATTAGTTACTCAGAGTATAAAATATCAGCATTTAACTGTCCAAACAATATTAGCACAAAACTTTCTTTTCAATGAACTAAGAGAAATTAGTAGTATAACTAATATATATATAAAATAATATCTATATAAAATAATATATATATACACACACACACACACACATATATATAGGGTTTTTTTACTTTTCCCATCCTTCTTTTCTCCATTCCCCCATCCCAGTTTCTCCTTGCTTTTGAAGTTTCTTCCAATTTTATAATATCTATTGTACATTTTGGATCTTATTTACTCTTTCAGCTTCTCATACTAGGGAGAGAATACAATGTTTACACGTGTGTCTGGTTTACTTCACTTATGAGTAGGGTCTAGAATTGCACTGATTTACTTATAAAAGTCTCCAGGTTATCCTTCTTTATGGCTGACAGTACTCCATTGTATAAAAAGACCACATCCTTTTTATCCATTCTTCAGTTGATGGGCAGTTGGGTTGTTTCCAAGATCTAGATATTACAAATTGTGCTGCTATAAACATGGGTGCACATATATCGCTGTGGTATGATGTTTTTAATTCTTCTGGGAAGATACCTAGAAGGGGAATAGCTGGGTCAAATGGGATTGGTCCAATCCAATTTTTTTGAGGAATCTCCATACTGATTTCCACGGTGGTTGCACCAGTCTACACTGCCAATAACAGTAGAGAAGAGTTCCTTTTTCCCTCTAGCCCCTCTAGCATTTGTTATTGACTTCTTGATAACAGCCATTCTTTCCTGGGTGAGATGGAATCTTAGTTTTTTTTAATTGGCATCTCTTGAATGACCAGTGATGTTGAACATTTCTTCATATATTTATTTGCTGTTTGTATTTCTTCATCTGAGAAGTGTGTATTCATCTCAGATGCCCATTTTTAGATTGGGTCTTTAAATCTGGGGGCAAGGCCTGATTTTTTTGAGTTCTTTATACATTCTCAATAGTAATCTTTTTGTCTGAGGTACAGCTAGAAAACATTCTTCACATATTTGTGAGTTATCTCTTCACTCTGTTTGTGGTTTCTCTTGCTGTGCAAAAGTATTTTTTAATAAGAGGAGATCCCAGTTGGATTGGGATTTTATTTATAAAATCTTTGCCTACACCAGTATCCTCAAGAGTTTTACCTATTCTATCTTCCAGCAGATTTACTGTTTCTGTTTTAATGTTTAGAGCTTTGATCCATTTCCAATTTAGTTTAGTGCATGGTAAAAGATATGGATCCAGTTTTAATCTTTGGCATGTGCATGAGCCAGTTTTTCCAGCACCATTTATTAAAGAGGCTATCTTTTTTCCAGTGAATGTGTTTGGCACGTTTGTCAAAGATAAGGCAGCTAAGTATGTTTGGAGTTGTTTCTGAATTCCTAATCGGCTCCATTGATCTTTGGGTCTGTATTTTTGCCAGTTCCATGCTGTTTTTATCACAGTAGCTTTATAGTATAATCCCAAGTCAGAGATTGTGATACCCCCACCTTGCCTTTGTTGTCCAGACTGCCTTTGTTATTCGAGGTCTTTTCTGGTTCCAAATGAATTTTAGGATTGTTTTCTCTAATTCTGTGAGACACGCTACTGGAATTTTGATTGGGACTGCATTAAACCTGTACAGAGTTTTGGAAGTATGGCCATTTTCACTATCTCAGTTCTTCCTACCCAAGAACAAGGGATATCTTTCCATTTTGTGATACTGCTTCGGTCTCTTTTTTCAGAATACTGTAATCTTCAATGCAGAGGTCTTTTATGCTATTCATCAGATTGATTCCTAGGTATTTCTTTCTTTTTTTTTTTTTTTTTGGATGCTACTGTGAAAGGTGTTGTTTCTCTAATTTCTCTCAGGGAGTATGTTATTCATGTACAGGAGGGTTACTGATTTTTGAATGTTGTCTTTGTATCCAGCTATGCTACTGAACTTGCCCATTAAATTTAGCAGTTTTTTTGGTGGAGTTTTTGGGGTCTTCTATATAGAATATTATGTCATCTGCAAATAATGATAATTTATCTTCTTCCTTTCCTGTCATTGTTCTTTTTATTTCTTTCTCTTGTCTAATTGTTTTGGCAAAAGTCTCCAGGCCTATACTGAATAAGAGTGGAGACTGGATATCCTTATCTTGCTCCTGATTTTAGAGAAAAGCTTTCAGTTTTGTCTATTTAGTATGATGTGAGCTGTTAGTCTGTCATAAATGGCTTTTATCAGATTCAGATAAAGACCATCTATTCCAATTTTCTGTATTTTTATTATGTGTTTTTATTATGAATATGTGTTGGACTTTGTCAAAAGCTTTTTCTGCATCTATTGAGATGATCATATGATTTTTGTCCTTGGCTCTGTTAACATGGTGTATTACGTTTATTGATTTACAAGTGTTGAACCACCCCTGCATCACTGGGATGAATCCCACTTGGTCATGCTGTATAATCTTTTTGATGATTTGCTGCATTATGTTTGCTAGTATCTTATAGAGGATTTTTTGCATCTCTGTTCATTTGTGAGATTGGCCTGTAATTGTCTTTCTTAGGTGGGTCCTTCTCCAGTTTTGGTATCAGGATAATACTTGCTTCCAGGATTGAATTTGGGAGTATTGCTTCTCTTTCAATTTCATTAAAGAGTTTGAGAAGTAGTGGTCTTAGGTCTTCTCTAAATTTCTTATAGAATTCAGCAGTGAATCCATCACAGCCTGGGTTATTCTTTGTTGGTAGGTTTTTAATTATATCTTCAATTTCATTGATTGATATTGGTTTTTTGATTTTTTTTTTCGGTACTGGGAATCAAACTCACGACATCAGGCTTGCCAGGCAGGCACTGTGCCACTGAGCTAAATCCCCAGCCCTGATATTGGTTTATTCACGATTTTTTATCTTCTTGATTTAGCTTTAGTAATTCATATATATGTAGGAATCTGTCCATTTCTTCTGTGTTTTCCACCTTATTAGAATACAAGTTTTCAAAGTAGGTATAGATGACTGTAGAGTGGTAAAACCACTGTGGAAATCAGTTTGGAGATTCCTCAGTAAACTAAGAGAAGAAGTTCCATTCAACCCAGTTATTTCCCTTCTGGGTATTTTTCCAGAAGAACTGAAAACATCGTACCACAATGATATATGTGCACCTATGTTTACAGCAGTGCAATTTGTAACAGCTAAATCATAAAAGCAACCCAAATTCCCACCAACTGAGGAATGGATAAAAAAGTTGTGGTATTTTTATATAATGCAATATTACACAGCTATAAAAAAAGATAAACTGGGGGCTTTTATAAGTAAATGGACACAACTGGAGACGACATTCATAAGTTAAATAAATCAGACCCACATGTATAAACACCATATTGTCTCACTAGTGTTAAGAACCTGAAAGAGTGAATAAAATCTAAAAGGTACAATAGATATTGCAAAATGGACAGAAACTGCTCAAAAGGAAAGAACAACTGGGAAGAGGGAAAAGAGAAAAGAAAGAAGAGAAAATATGTATACAGGTATACACAGGATAGCTAAGGTGGTTGTACTACTGATTTCTATTACTTTATTAAAAGAAACAGTTAATGTGTAATTGTTTGATCAATCTTACATGCCTATACTTGTTTATCTGAGTAACCAACTTGAACATATCAATATTGTTATGATATACATTGAGTCAACTTGTAGAATCTAGAGGCTTGGCTAAGTGACTCAGCAATTCTACATTCTGGGGTGAAAACAACACGCCACGCCACCGTACACCTCTAGGATGTTCATTGTGTCAATGTGAGAAGTTTAGAAGGTTAACTAAGTGACAGAGCAGGGGCCAGGCCCTTACTTTGTATTCATCCTGAGCCTGTGCAGGAGGAGGGCATGGAGATTATGTGAGAGCTACACCCCCGGGGTTGGGGTAGCCTGCTTACAATATAAGGAGGGAAAGAGGCTTTCTCTCCTCTACCACTCCTCCCTTTTGCTGTTGTTGCTTTCGCTATCTTCTGCCTCCATGAACTGTTGCCCTCTGCCATATGCTACCTTGCCTTGGAGCCAGTGGAGTATGGACTGAAACCTGAACAAACTGTGAGCCAAATAAACCTTTCCTTCCTTAAATTTGGGCATCAGGTATTTTGTCTCAGCAACTAAAGAAAAGTAACCAAGACAAGTATGTAATACAACCCCCACTGTTAATTTCCTATCACTTGTCTGAAAATATGTATTACTTGTGCTGTTTTTGTGTTATTTTGTAAATGTTTGTGTCTGTTAATACGTTTTTCTTCTTTTATCTTTAAAATTAAAAAAAATAAAACAAAGTAGGGATAGATGATCTTCTGGATTTCTGCATGGCCCATTGTAATTTCACCCTTTTCACTCCTAATTGCATGGATTTGTCTATTTTTTTCTTCCTTTTTTTGAGAAGGTTGGATAAGGGTTCATCAATTTTATTTAATCTTTCAAAGAACCAACTCTTCAATTAATTCATTTTTTGTATTGATTTTTTTAGTCTCCAATATGTTAATTTTTTCTCCAATCTTTATAATTTCCTCCCTTAGCTTCTGGCTTAGCCTGCTCTTCTTTTTCTAGAAGTTTGAAGTTCACCATTAAGTTGTTTATTTGTACTTGCTCTATTTTTCTGATACAGGTATTCAATGCTATAAATTTCATTCTTAGGACTGCTTTCACTGTGTCCCATAAATTTCGGTATGCTATATTGTTCTTATCATTTAATTGTAGAAACTAATTTCTTCTTTAATTTCATCTGTGCTCCATTGGTTGTTCAGGAGGGTGCTATTTAATTTCTGTGTGTTTATGAAGTTCTTGTGATTTCTTTTGCCATTGATTTCCAATTTCACTGTATGTTCTATAAGCTAATATGCAGTCTATTTTGGAGAACATTCCATGTCCAGCTGAGAAGAATGTGTATTCTGATGTTGTGGGGTGGAACACTCTGTAGACATCTACTAAGTTTATTTGTTCAAAAGTTTGGTTCAGTTCTATTATTTCATTGTTGATTTTTCGTCTAGTTGATCTGTCTTTTTGTGATAGTAGGTATTGAGATCTCCCAATACAATTGTATTAGTGCTTATTTGATATTTCATGCCCATTAATACTTTTTATATAGTTGGGTGCACTGATATTTGTTGCATATATATTTATGATTATTATCTCTTCCTCTTGGATTGTTCCATTTACAAGGATGTAATGACTTTCTTTGTCAGTCTTGGCTTCAAATTCACTTTGTCTGCAAACAGAATAGCTACCTTTGCTTTTTCTGGGTTCCTGTCTTATGGAGTTTTTTTTTCCCCCACCCTTTGACTTTCAGTCTATGAATTTCTTTTTGAATTAAATGCATTTCTCGTATTCAGCATATTTTTGGCTCTTGCTTTTTGCCAGTTTGTGTCTTTTGATTGGTAAACTGACACTATGATCATTGATGGTTCTAACTGATATATACTGATTTATCCTTGTCATGTTATTTTCCTGCTGTTCGCTCTTCCTCTTTTTTCCCCCTTCCTCTGTTTAATTGTTTCCCTTGCTTGGTGGATTCCTTCTATTGGGGTTCATGGAGTTGTAGTCCTTGTTATCTCTTTCTAGAATGTCCTTCAAAACATTCTGGAGTGCTGGTTTGGTGGTCATAAATTTCCTTAGATGTTCTTTGTCATGGAAGTATCTTACTTCTCCATCAGTTTTGAAAGAGAGTTTTGTGGGGTACATCGATCTGGGTTGAAGGTTCTTTTCCCTTAGAACTTGAAATACTTCACTCCAAGCTCTCCTTGACTTGAGGGTTTTTACTGAGAAAGTTTTGTTTCTGATGGGCTTTCCTTTATAGTTCATTGGTTTCTTTTCCCTAACAGCTTTTAAGATTCTATATATTTTTTTTCATCTTTTTGAGACAAGGTCTTACTATGCAGTTCAGGCAGGTCTTCAATTCATTCTGTAGCCCAGGCTAGCCTCGAACTCACAATCCTCCTGCCCCAGCCTCCCGAGCGCTGGGATTATAGGCATGCACCACCACGCCTGGTGTAAGATTTTATTCTTATGTTGAATTTCTGGAATCATGATTATGATATGCCTGGTTGTAGAATTTTTGATCGTGGCTAACTGAAGTTTTATATGACTCACTTATTTGTATGTCAAATTCTTTTTTTCTACCAGGGAAGTTTTCTGCCATGATGTCTGTGAAAAGTTTGTTATATTTTTTGTATTATCTCCTGCTTTTTCATTTTCTCCAATCAATGTTGAGTTGTTCTTCTTTGCCTCATACAGCAGCTGCTATACTGATTTCTCATAGTCCCTAGCTATTTTTAAGAAATCTTTCTCTTCATGATCACTAACCACAAACCAGTTTTCACATCTGAGATTCTGTCCTCATATTGGCTAATCTGCTGCAGATACCTGCAATGGAATTTTTATTTTCCTGAACATCTGCTTGAATCTGCCTTATTATTCCATTTCTTTCCTATGCTGAGCGTTCATGGCTTCCATAATTTTCATAAGACCCTCTATATTTTGTCTGTATCTGTTCTAGAGCCCCAGAGCCTGGTTTTCATTCTGGACACCATCTCTGCAGTTATCAGAAAAATTATTTCTAATTTGATTTTTTCTACAGCCTCATTCAATTGCTATGT
Organism: Chinchilla lanigera; assembly: GCF_000276665.1. NCBI lineage: Eukaryota > Metazoa > Chordata > Mammalia > Rodentia > Chinchillidae > Chinchilla > Chinchilla lanigera. The sequence continues at coordinate 15,654,604 of NW_004955442.1, read as the reverse complement.
TATTGACATTTTGGAGAGGTCAGGTGAGTGGCTTTCAGATTGTCCCACCTCATTGCCCCCTGGATTTGCCTTTGGTGAACTGGATGTTTGGGGATGCATATTGTTTAAGCATCTTCTCCATTTTAAAAATTTTTTTAGTTTAATTTTAATTAAATTAAAAAATTTAAATTTTTAAATTTAATTTTAGTTTAATTTAGTTAAATTCAAAGAATGCTTGTAAATGGCCTATGGTAGTTTGCTTTATTGCCAGTATTTAGAACTCTCAGGAAATGACTACTTCCCCAAGGTCTCTTCCAGGTGTAGCTGGTTTTTGGGTTCTGAGTCTTTTTCAGGGTCCCACCTCTTCAATTTGTTGGGGATGAGAAGTTGCTGCCTATTTGGCCCAGCCCCTGGTTCTCTGGCACTGTGCCACAGCATTTTCTGTGACCCTTAGTCAATCTCAGTTTTTTGTTTTTTTTTCCTCCGGCACCGGGAACCGAACTCACGACCTTGTGCTTGCCAGGCAGGTGCTTTGCTGCTGAGCTAAATCCCCAGCCCCAATCTCAGTTTTATAATACTGGGAAGAACAGCTGTTTAGAACAACTATGTCACTTTTGGCTATATTAGTACCATCAGTAATGACATTAGCATTAAACACAGCCTAGAAAATGATAAACTGAGCTAACCATTAATTTGCTACCTTTAACCATATGAACTAGATTTGTGGTTATATAACAAAATCTAAAACAAACCAGAAAATTATATGCAGTATACAAGTCCTTAATATGTCAATTTTGCCCTCAGGAATTAAAACTTAAAATGGGTTAGGGAGAAAATAGAGAAGTAGAAGAAGAGAAAGAGATTAGAAGTAAGGCTGAAGGACAAAGGGCGATCCTACTAACTTTGGGAAACTAGTGCATAAGACTGGAGGAAAAGAGAAGGAAGAGATAAAAAGAAAAACAGAACAGAATCACAACCACAAAGAGGCTATAAACCATGTTCGCACTCATATAAAAACAAGATCAAACACTGAAGGAGAAAAAACAAAAACAGAAAACAAAAACAAAAACAAAAAAACCACAACAAAAATAATAAAAAACAAACAAGAGAGACACAAAAAGAAAAAAAGTCCACTTTCACATATGTCTCTGCTATCACTGGTTGACAGCATGTGGAGACAGAATCCTGATCCACGATGATTTATTCCAGTAAGCCAGCAATAGCCTTTTTGGTGGGCTAGTGGATAATCTCAGTGAACCTGCACCTTCTGGCTGAGACCAGACTCATTCGGTCTGCAGCCATCATCATACTTTCCATGGGCCTGAGCCCAACTGGGAGCAGCTAGATGGAGTCAGTAGCCACTCTGAGTTGTGAACTTAGCCGGCCCTTCTCCAAGATGGCTCCCCCTGACTAATCATTCTCTTGTGCAGAAAAAATGAGCCCTCGGAACTCACTGCTAGCTAGTGTAGTCCTTCAAGTCTGATGCTCCCCTCCACTGCTGCGTCTCTTTGTGGAGGCTTCTGGGGTTCCCAGCAGTCACCATGTGTCTGCAGGTTTGAATTGCTCCTCTTGCACAGTGAGTCCTGTCTCAGGCAGAAGGTGCCACCAGCTACCTCCTTCTTCTTCATTGAAGTTTCTTTCTTTACTCTCTCCATGGGCTTCAATTCATGCTTCAGATCCTTCCTGGGTCCAGGGGACCCACTTCCTTCCTTCTTGTCTTCCTCATATTGCTATATTCCAGTGTCTGGATGGCTACTCTCTGACAGGATCTTTCTCTGCTGTTTACCATTCCTCCATCTTGGTGCTCCTAACCTGCATTTCTTTATTTATTCACATTTCCTCAGTTTCCCCAGTGGCCCTTATTGTTGTCCTAAGAGCTCATGTGATATTTATCTCATGTGGCATTATAACTCATAGGCTCCCCTTGTCTATGACAATTTAATTTCTCAAACTTGCCTCCTTTTTTTGATGACTCTGACACTTTTGAGGAGTTCTGCTCAGGCACGGTGTAGGCTCCCTCACTATTATGATTGGTCTGATGATTTTCTTGTGATTAGAGTGGGGACTAGCAGAGAGACGAGGTACTTTTTTCTCACATCATGTCAAGGACATGTCTACCTTGCTCACCTGGCACTGGAAGGGTGTCATGTTTCTCCACTAGGAAGTGATCCTCCCCCACAATACTGTGCTCTCTGGAAAGAACTCACTAAGCACAGCCCATGCTGGGAACATTGTGCTCCCTCTGTCCTTAAAGCTAGTGTCTGCTTACATCTGGAGTCTCCAGGGCAGCACTTTTCCTTACATCCTTGGCTGAGGTCATTTAACACATTTTGATTGGATTCTTTTGCTACCTTCTGTTTTCTATCCTGAGACCCTCAATATTCTAAAAGATTTAAAAAGTCTTTTCATACAATAAAATATCTATTATGCATTCAGGTTCACATTTTGTGCATAAAATCCTACAGGTTTTGGCAAATGCAGTGTTATGTTCCTATCACACAGAAATGCTATGCACCAAAATCTTCACCATGTTCCACCTCCCTTGCACTGCACCAACCTCAGGTGACATTGCATGAGGCACATCAACAAAGGAAGTTGGTGCGGAAATGAGAATTTAATCCCCTGTCTTATTTTCTATCCACAACTTTGTGTCTTAGTTTAAAAAATGTAATACTTTTATTCTTATAAAAATCATACCTTCGGGAGAGATCAAAACTTTTAAAATGAGCTAAATCTGTTCCTACAACCAGGAAATTTCCACAGATGTCCAGGAAGCATGGGTTTCCCTCAGTCTCAGAGAACAGTAGGAGCTGTTTGACAGTCCCCTGAGGAGCAGAAAAGAGTAAGAAATTAAGAACCATGGCTTCTACAGCACAATGGCTTCCATGGAACTATACTGCTGTTACTGAACACAAGGTGATCTCCTGTACCTCATTTGCTCAACTAATAACTACTGACGGCTCATATACACACTACTCAGGCTCGCACTAGACATACTGCTGCAGGGGATGACGGGCCCTGACCTCAGGAGAGCTTGTGCCTGGAACCCAGACAGGAAACAGCATCCCAGTCAGCATGAAAATATGCACAAAATCTCAGCTGAGATGTATACTATGGACACACGTGGAAGGCTGGAAAGGCACCAGGGGCACAAGAGAGTTCCCCTTTTAGGGGACGTGTGGTGTTATGGTGCCCCAGTGATACTTACTGTCACATTTGTGGTGCTCTTAGTGTCATATATGTGGTTACCCTAGGTGGAGATGCTGGGAGAAAAAGGGACCACAAGATTGCTAGTTGGTTACATGCTGAGTATGCTCTACATATGAAAATTCACTGAGTTGCACACTAACATATGACCCATCTACATTTTATATATATATCTTAAACTTCAATAAAATATTTAAGATATAAAATTCTTAGCAGAAGGGGAAGTAAAAAAAATTAAGATTTGCTATGTGTATGTAGCAAAATGAGTGTAATCATTATGTACTGCAAATGTACCAGTAAAAATTTTAAAAACAAATGAAAGTCATGTCTGGGGCAATATTTAAACTCAGGCAAGGATGGGAAGAAACCAGCTGTTTGCAGAACACCAGGTGATATTCCATAAAGAGGAGGGAACGTATACTCAGCAGGGAAGGGTCTTCATGCCTAAAATCCTTGTGGCCAATGTGGTGGGCCATGGGAGAGCAGCATGCTTCGAAGGTAGCAGGTGAGCAGAGGGCAGGGGTCCGCAGTACTGCAGACTGAAAGGACCAAACTTTAAGTGAAAATAAAGACTACTGGGTTTTGAACTGGTAATTTCACATCATTTATATTTTAAGAAGTCATATTTACTTTCCTAGCAAGTGTTTCCTCCCATTTCATAGCCTTGTGTATTCAAGGTCCAACGCAGAGGTTCTCTTCCCTATAAAAGATCCTTGTCTTGCCTCCTGATTTTAGAGTCACCATAGCCATTGTTGGAGCAGGTATCTCAGCATCAATTTTTGTAATAAGCCATCTGCAGAGGGGAATCTGATCTAGCTAAGCAAGGCCAAGTAAAGGATTTGGCTTGATTTAGAGAGTATTTTAAACTGCTCTAATTTCCCTCCCTCCCTCCCTCCTGGTCTTCTTCCTTCCCTCCTTCCCTCCTTCCCTTCCTGTCCTTCTCTTTTTTCATTCTACTACTAAGAGATTGAACCTAGAGGTACTGTTCCACTGAACTATATTCTCAGGCCTTTTTACTTTTTGAGACAAGGTCTTCCTAAATTGCCAAGGCTGGTTTTCCTGCCTTAGCTTCCTGAGGAACTGGGGTTACAGGTATGTACCATGACACCCCACATCTAATTTTATCATCATAGTTTATTAACTATACAGCAGCCACTTACCTGCCAGGTCCGAACTTGAACTCGGTTTGGTTCCACTGTATACACATTTTCCTCATGCATTGCTAACACTGGGGACTCACACAGAAAGGTCCCTGAAATGTAAGATGAGCATTAAAGCAGCAATGACTGCTTCCTGGAGATGTCTACAGAGTTGAGAATGTGCCTCAAGTGGAGTCCCTAATCATCTCAGCCCTCACAACGTCTCCATGAGGGCTGTGTTACCTGGACCTTGAGGAAGAGCAGAAGTAGGTTCCCATACAAAAAGGCTAAAAAACAAAACAACCCCTCTTCCCAAAAACCCCCTAAAGATAAAAAAGAAATAAAATAAACAAAAAACCCCAACCAATCAAAAACAACAACAAAGGAAGCTGCTTCAGTGGCACATGCTTATAACCCCAGCTTCTGGGGAAGCTGAAGCAGGAGGACCACAAGTTTAAGGCTAGTCTGGGCAACTTAAAGAGACCCTGTATAAAAAATAAAAAAAATATAAAGGGCTGGGATGTGCTCAGTGGTACAGCACTTGACTAGCATGTACAAGACTTGGCTTCAATGCCCAGCATTGAAGGAAAATTAAAAAAGAAACAAAAAAACAGGAAGGAGGCTCTGAGCACAGGGAACTGTGACACCACCTCACAAAGCCCTGGGTCTAGTAGGGGACTCTGTTGGGCTTCCTGCTCACCCACTCATTAGTGGTGTCTTCTCTTTTCTTCCATCTGGGAACTGGTGTTCCCAGGAGTACAGCGTCCATGACAGCACACTGGCAAGCATCTGCTCATGCTGGGTAGAACTGTGGAGGCTACCTGCCTTGTTTCTGGTGCTAAAGAAGTTCTGAGTTAGGGAGGTGATGGCAAACTCAAAACAGAAAATATCTCAGCACCTGCTATGTTTGTTCTACTTCTGTACAAGGAGTTCATCCTTGCCTCTATCTATGCAACAGAGGGTAGAAGGCAAATGAATGACCCTACAATACAGGTCACACCACGAAAAAAAGTTACTAGAAAATTTTCCGCAAAAAGTGTTAGGGGAGCTGGGTGTGGGGTTGCATGCCTATAATCCTAGCACTCAGGAGGCTGAGGCAGGAAGATTACTGAGTTTGAGGCCATTCTGGACTATATAGTGAGCTCAAGGCCAGCCTGAACTACATAGTAAGACCCTGTCTCCAAAAAATACATGTGTTATGGGAGGAAAAAAAAGCAAGGTGGGAAAGATAGGGAGCAAGCTGAGAGCCAGTGGAAACACCCCTGGAGAGGTGTGAAGTGGCCAGAAAAGGAGGGCTTGCCCTTAGAACAGCTCAACGACAAGCCTATGACTTAAGAGAGCCCAGAGGTTAGGATGGGTGAAGGCAAGAATGACGTAGGAGGGCAAGCTGAGGGACCACATCCTGATGGCTTGGTCACTGTAAAAAGACTGCAAAATGTCCCCACGAGATATCTACTCCTAATCCCTGAAGCCTGTGAATATTACCTTATACGGCAACAGATGATAAGGTCTCAAAATAGGGAGATTATTCTGGATCATTTAGGTGGGCCCTCAAAAGGCCTGCAACAGGACCATAGATTTCAAAAGGATGGCAATGTGATCACAGAAAGACAAAGGCTGGAGTTCCCTGTGACCACAATCCAGGGACTATCAGCAGCCACCTTAAGTTGCTGGAAAATCCAAGGAACAGATTCTCCCCTTGAGGATCTGGAGGTTATGTGGCTTTGCTGATGCCCTGATTTTAGCCCAGTAAAAGTGATATTAGCTTCTAGAACTGCAAGAGAATAAGTTTTTGGTTTTAAGTCAATGAGTTGCAGTAATTTGTTATCACAGCCCCAGGAAACTCATAAAGGTGTGTGCTGAAGAATACAGGATAAACGCAGCCAAATTAACGAGGAATGTTAGAGAGATAAATGGCCATAGAGGAAAGTGGGTACTATGGTCTCACTGTTACACCTGGCTATGCAGCAATGCCTTCCCTGGAAGAACCCATAATAGCACTGTGGTTGCTTAAGCTCACACAGCCTCATTTCCAAGCCATTTAGGCGTCTGGGAGCACAGGAAGGCTTGCTGCCTAGGGTCTCACTGTACCTCCACTACCTTGACGGGCTTTAGTACGATGCAACTCAGGAGGCTCTCGGTTTGTGCATGGGCCAGAGGTGTAGGTGGAGGCATGAGAACTGACACAAAGGGTCCCTGAGCCCCTGTAGCAGGGCCTAGCCTACAGCCTTCTCAGTAAATGGGGATACAATGGAGGCGACCTGGAGACCCCTCTGTGGGTGTGAAGAGACGCTCACCTGCATTCCGTAATGTGGCTCCAGAAGGCTCAAAGATTGCTACATGTTTTCCATTCCAGACAGCCACAGCATCCTGAAGAGAACATGGACATCCAAAGTAACAGTCAGGTAAAGCAAGGTGTAAACTGTAGATCCCATTATATACTTCCAAAGCCCAGACCCTTCTCTAACTACCTTTGAATGCTGCCATACAGTCAGCATTAGGTCCACAGATGCAGGTGAGGGCTGTTTTTCATGTTCTGTAAAATGTCCTTGAGTGTTTATTATTATGTTTTTGTGAGTATAACATACATGAAGATTCAGAAAATAAGATCATTCAGGAGGGAATTAAAAGTTGCCCAACCTGTCATCCAGGCCCCATGCTATCCTGAATTACCCCAACAAATGAGCAGCTCTTTCATCTATGCTGACCCTGTCTGACCCCATGAGTTGTCCTCTGCAGTCACCTTGGTGGCGAACACTCCGGTGATGTGCATGTCTGTGCGCAGGTTGTACACTCCCCCCACGGACAGGAAGGATACATTGAGTAAGCTTGGGGAGACCTGCACGGCGGCCACCTGCTGGTGGAAGTGTGATGACATGGCTTGCTCTCTGAGGATCACTATGGAGCTGATGTTATTTACTGCCAGGAGGTTCTTCCTGGAGCCCCACTGCATTCCAGGTTGGGAAAAACAGAAGCAAGTGTGTGAATGAAGTACAGACACCATCAGGGGAAACATATAAACATTCCATGGATCCATAAACTATATTCCAAGTACCATTTTTTCTTATTAAAAATAATATTTTAAAATAAAGATAAAATATGTACCTTGTAGAAAAATTTTAAAATACTTATATATTGCTTTGTGAATCAGCAGGTAGACGTATGTGTGGCTATTCTAGCTAGCATCTTTTCTGACTGGTGAAGTGTTTTCTAGAAATTAGCTTTTTTGAATACAACACAGGAATATTTATTTTCTCTGAACTGACAGGCAGTTTATACAAATTATCCTGCCTTACTCTGTTGATGTGATTTAACTTCACATTAAACTTTCAAATTAATCTAAAATGCTCAGTTTTCAACAAAATATTAAGAGCCATGAAGAAGAGGAGACTATTACCCATATATAGTTTAAAAAAAAAAAAGCAGGCATCAGAAATTGTGAGAGCCCAGATGCTGGACTTAGCAAAGTAGCTGCTACAAATATGTTCATTCTTATAAGGCACAACTAACTACTACAGGAAGGTGTGATGACTATGTTTGATCAGACAGAGAACACACAAGAGACAGAGATGACAAAAAAAGAAACAAATGCCCATGAGAATGGAAAGCATATGTCCACACCAAAACTTACAGCTAGGTGTGATGGCAAATGCCTGTAAACCCAGCACTCTGGAGGGTGAGGAAGAAGGATTCCAAGTTCAAGGATTTGGGGAATGGGCACAGGTTTCTTTCTGGAGTGATTAAAATGTGCTAAGATATTGCTGGGGAGATAGCTCAGTGGCATAAGCACCTGCCTGGCAAGTGCAAGGTCCTGAGTTCAGCTCCCGGTACCACAAAAAAAACAAACCAATTATTGTGAAAAATAATTTATCATGTTAATGGCTGCAGAACTCTGTGGATATATTACAAGTTATTTGTTATATAAATTATATCTCTATAAGCTGTTTTAATATATATATGCATCTATATAGATATAGGCAGAGATACAGAAAAATGGATATACAAAAGGATACAAATACAGATCCATAATCTCTTATCTGCAATTCTAAAATCCAAAAATCTTAACATTTTTTCATTACTGTTTTTTTACATAGTCTTAAGTCTAATAACTGATAAAAATAGGTTTAGAATCAATCATTTCTTGGACTTCTTGCAAAGAAAGTGAAGCACTGACTAACTCTTGCAGAGTAGCACCTTTATTTGTGTGATGTTTCCTTCAAGCTCAGTGGGGGTCTGAGGGGTCCATGTGTCCTTGCCCTCTACCTCTCGGCTGCTTGGAGAGCCTGCCACTCTTTTCCACATGGCTATTCGCCCTTTATCAGTACCAGCTGCCAGAAGACCTGAAGGGGAAACAAAGTGCATGTTAACTGAGATGAAAAGGGGACCATAGCAGCAGCAAGTGCCCCATGACCACTTTCTCCAATGTGTCAGCCTCCCTTGGTCCAAGAATCCCACTCTCACAAGGCCCCACCTCCCTTCACAGGCACTGCCTATCCCAGGCAACACTGGACCAGCGCAGGCAGCAGGAGTGGATGCTTTCTGCTTTCCAAGAGCAGTTGGCCCAAACAGTGCTGAGCATTCAGCAAACTCTGCCAGAACGGCACCGCTACTCTTTTTTGTCCTTTGTGTGTCACATGTGCACACACACATATTTACATGCTTTTATGTCTGCACACATGTCCCACACTGTTTCACGGGATTTTAAGAGAAAACAGGCAGCAATATGCATTGGTTTGTCACTTTTTGATTAAACCCTTTGCCCATTATGCATAACAAAGCTTTATTGTCACTTGCTCATCTCTGACTGTATTCAAATGAGTGATGTCAGTTATAACTGATGTGCCATTCTTAAATAATCCCTAAATTTCACTTTAATTATTTACAACTTGAGCACAATGATTCCATTTCTTCCATGCCAGGCCAAGAAGTGTTACCTTTGGCTTTACAGTAGCAAACACAGTTTATGTTCTCTCCTTTTTCAAAGCCAAACTTCTCCTCTAGACTCAGTATGTAATTCTCTCCCCGTTCCAAGTTCCAGAATCTACAATGGAAGGAAGAAAGCCCCATCAAAGGGCTGTTACTGGCTTCTTCCTCTGCTCTGAGGGCTCTGTTGAATCTATGCAGCAAACAAAAGTCATAGAAGAGGCAGACCCTTCATACTCTCTGGTATGAAAAAGAAAGCTAATATCACAGGATTATCTTATGCCTTATTTATGATCAAAGAGAGCAATTACTAAAAGATGGTTTATATATAGCCTGGTATGGTGGTACATGTCTGTAGTCTTAGAACTTAGGAGGCTAAAGCAAGGAGTTGGGGACAGTCTAGGTAACAGTGGGAGAAACTGTCTCAAAACAACCCCCACACAAAAAAAATTGGCGAGGTGATTCTAGGGCAGATATCAGGTCTTGTTACTTGCTTGGTGAAGAACCTAAGAGAGAACACTAGGGATCCTGGGATTCTGAAGGCTTTGTTTTTCCACTGGATATGTCCAATTTGTAAAGATTCCTCATAATATGCATACTTTTTCGTATATATGCTACACTTCAATAAGTCCACTTAAAAGAACCTGTTGCCAGCCAGGCATGGTATTACACACCTATAATTCCAGCACTGTGGGAGGCTGAGGCAAGAGCATCCCAAGTTTGAGCCCAGCTTGGACCAATTAGTGAGACTCTGTCTCAAAGCCCTGGGTTCAGTGCCTAGTACTGGGAGTCGGGTATGGGTGGGTGGGTAGGAGTGAGTTCTGACAGAATGTTTCAGGTATGCACAATGGAAAGACAAGTTCTCACCTGAGGACAGCTTCCCCTATGGCCATCACAAGAAGACTGCCTTCAATCAAAGTGATGTCTGCCCGGAGACCTGTTTTCCCACTCAGCTTTACCTGTATAGGAAAAAAGAATCTGCAAGAAGCACATGGCTCCTGCTGAGACCACTGTCCCCAAGTTTGTGAGTCTTGGATCTGGTTTTCAGTAACTTTACAGGGACTTACTCAATGGAGGAAACTGGGTTTGAGCAGAAATTGAAAGCTATCCTTGGTGTTTTCAAAATGTACAGGGCACAGAAAGCAATAACTTGCATAAAAAATGATGGGCATCTAGTGCATAGTACTGAGTGGGAATCTCTAGAGTGATTACTAAGTTGAGCTGGGTGTTTCCTGCTATACCCTCTAGACAGGTCTTATTATCCTCAATTTGCACAGTGAAAATGTTCCCAGGGCATATCAAACATTGAGTAGCTGTGCAGGGCATTTGAAGCCAGGTGCTTATAGATTGAACTGTCCCCTCTCCCCATGTTGACTCTGTCTATGGGTAGGGCCTTTAGGTGGTAACAAGGCTGAATGAGGTCCTAGGGGTGGGTGGAATAGCTGGGTGTGATGGCACACAGCTATAATCCCAGCTACTCACAGAAGGCTGAGGAAGGAGGATGGAAGTTTGAGCCCAGCCTGGAAAATTAAGCCAGACTGTCTCAAAATATTCTTTGTCGTACCTCAAGTCCATGGGCTCTGAGTTAACCAACTGAGAGGGGGTGCAGGCCAGGAAAAAGCCTAGGCTCCTATGACATACCCATCTGTGCCCACAGATACTAGGAAATCACTTTTCATTTCACTCACCTATAGCTGTCCTAGAGTAAAAAAATGATACTGAGAACAGTACTTGAACCACAGTGATTGTTTCAGTTTTAATAACTAGGACAGAAAGGGCATTCAAAGTACGTAAGAGATCTGGCTGGGGAGCTATTTACCATGGTGCTGCACTGGGTTGGCCAAACTGCTCTTTCACCTACCTTCATTACTTCCTCAGCTTTACCCTCAGGCATCACCGTATACAGGGACAGCAGGAGGTTCTCCGTGACCACCACCAGTGCCTCTCTCTTCTCAATGTAGAACAGTGTCTGGATGGAGCTGTCTGTGGATGCCACACAGGTGGTCTTACCTTTCTCATCCACATAGTGTACTGACCCTAGGAACAGAGGTACGTCACTGTGCAGGGGCTCCTGTCTTATCTGTGTTTTTGTGACATTCACAAGCAGACATTTCTATCTACTTAAGGATATTTTTTACAATCTTGATTATAAAAATTTAGAAATAAAGCACTTGCATAATCTCATAACCATCTCTGAAAAAATCTCCACTTCACTGGTTTAGGGCTGCCTTGATTTTGGCTGTCTCCAACGATTCTTTCTCTACCACTCTCATGGAGAATTTTAGCATCTATACTGTTGACCCCTCTGATTCTTCAGCCTCGTCTTTTTCATTTCTGCTCACTAACTTTTGGTACCCCTGTATCCTTCCTGAGACCCTAAATGATGACATTTCTGCTTGTTCCTCTGCTCCTGAGTCATTTGTGTGACATCTACCATCTTACTGGGTGCTTTTTGGCCCTTCCTCTCTTGTCCTCCATAGCTATAATTAGCTGTATAACAGTTCTTTCCCTCTGCTTAGCGGCACCCTCTTCCAGCCTTGCCTGAGTGGCTGCTCCAACACTGGACAGCACTCCATTTGCTTCCTTTGTTCCCTTCTGGGTATCTGAGGTAGATAGTGACCCCTGAGTTCTCAGGGTTCTCTGGCTCATTGCTGCTCTATGTAGGAGCCTCCTCACTATTCTATACTTTCATCTTGTTCCCAATGGAAAATGAGGTTTTTGTTCGTTTGATTTTTTAGTTTTTTGGGACAGGGTCTCCCTCTGTAGTTCAGGCTGGCCTTAAACTTACTATGTAGCCCGGGCTGGCCTTGAGCTTGTGGTAATCCTCCTGCCTTGGCCTCCCGAGCGCTGGGATTACAGGCATGTGCCACCATGCCCAGCAAAATGTGAGTTCTTATCAAAATGGAAAGTTCAGTGTCACCTGGGCTAATTGTAACAATAAATAGTATTTAGTAGGCACATATTAGGTGGCAGATTAGTGTTAAGTACTTTTACAGGTTACAACAAAGGAGACACTAGTAAAATTCCCATCTTCCATTCAGGAAGCTGAAGTACCTGAAATAGCACTTTTTGGGCAATGAGCAGAGTTCTTCCATGGCTCCACCCATTCCCACCCACTGGCATCTTTCTCTTGATTTTTCTACCTCACATCTTGACTCTCATGCTCTCTTCTTGCCACTCCTACTTGGATGACCTTATAGGACTTTCTCAATTTCCCCTGTCCATCAATTCTATTTCCTTTCCTTCTAAAACGAAAGGTTTCACTTACTTAAAGAAAAAAATCACAAACCCTGTGGCTCTGTCCACCATCATCTGCTCTTCTCTTCACATTAAGGTCAGGCTGTTTGGTGAAATCAACAGCAACAGCCTCTTTCCTCCTCAAACCCAGTCACTCCCATGTGGCTTTCATCTCTGGGCCTCTCCAACTGACAGACATACTGGAGGTTGCTTCCTGTGACTGTCAAAGTCCCTTTTACTTTTAGCACCACAGTCCATTTATTTTGGCCTTCGTTGGTGGGCTGTCTCCTTCCTTACCTCAAGGGCAGGCAGTATTAAAATCAACAGATGGTACTTAGTGCTGACTGCTTGGGAAGGCTGGCTGCTGGCTGGAAGTGAAAATGACCCCATACTGCTCATGCTTTTTTCCTAGATCCCAGCAAGTACTTAGCATACAGTAACTGCTGATAATTATGCAGAATGAATAATAGGGGTACTACAAAAGATCTTTCACAGCCTGGGAATGTAGCTCAATGGTTGAGCACTCTCCTAGCATGTACAAGACCCTCCCTGGTTTCATTCTCCACCACAAGAAAAAACAAAAACAAAAAACTTCCCCAAACCATCTCCACTGTCTTGGGTGTTGTGCAGTCGGTGGAATTACTTTTTCTTGATGGGTGTGGTGATGCATGCCTGTAATCCCAACACTCTGGGAAGCTGAGGCAGGAGGATTACAAGTTCCAGTCTAACCTGGGCAGCTTAATGAGACCCTATCTCAAAAATGTAAAATAAAATTAAATTTAAAAAAATTTAAAAAGGGCTGGGGACGTAGTTCGAGCAAAGGTCCTAGATTTGATCATCTAGTACCTGGGTGGATGGGTGCAGGGGGACTTGCCTATGAAAATCCTTCAACACAAATATGGCTCACTAAGTCTCTGCCAGAGCCAAATACAACTCTCTGAGTGCTGGCAAATACCTGTATAAAGCCAGCTGGCACAACACTGCACCTCAGACAAGTGTGCCTAGCCTGTGATTACTGTATTTTATACAGAAGCACTACCCATCAACTTAAAATCTTTGCCAGACATCCCTGAAATGCTGTGACTCTTAAAATCCCAACCCAAGTTCCTTACCATCCATGAGACTGATGAAGAATGACAGCCCCTCTTGGGATCCCATCTTCAGGAAACTTCCAAAGCTGCTTTTCTTCCAGTTAAACATGTCCAAGGCCTTCTCATCACCACTGACTGCTGCCCTTGCCAACTGAATGAGGTCCCTGACAAGGTAAAGGTGATAAGGCAGTCAGGATTTCTGGAAGGAGCCATACACCCTGCCCTGGCCCTGGGGAACCTCACACTTACTCGCCCGGAGGGGGGAGCCTGAAGATGCAATGAGTGAGGTGTTTTTCATATTCATGCTTCAGCAAGGGTGTCCCCTGCACCCGACCCCGCTGGTCCAACCTCCACAGGAGCAAGACTCCAAGCTATAAGAGGCCAAGAATATGTGTGCATAAAATGCTTCCTTACCAAATGACTGGCAGGTAAACAGTGCAGTAGAACAAAGGCTGATTCCTTCCTGAAGAAAATCACTGAACTATCACATCTTCACCCAGAAATACCAAACTACTCAAAGGTATTCAAAGGAAGAACCAAAAGCTTTTCTCTGTACTTTCTCCCCCTCTTCACTTCCTAGTGAAAATATCTGTCACATGTTTAGTCATCAAAATAAACTTCCTTTTAGAATAGATTCAGAATCACAGAAAGACAATAAAGGTAGTACAGAGTATCCATATCTGATGGTAGTACGGAGATGCCATATTGTCAGTATGACTCTTTTCTTGGAGTTAATAAATTAATACTATTACGTTACTAATTACTAAATTCTCTACTTCATGTAGATTTCCTCAGATTCCCTTCATGTCCTTTTCCTGTCTCACAGGCTCTTCCAGCATTCCATATGACATTTAGTCATTGTATCTCCTAGGAGCCTCTGAGTGGCAACAGTGTCTCACTTTCCTTGATGGCTGATGACCTTGACAGTTTGGAGGTGCTGCTCAGGTATGGTATAGGATTTTCCTCCACTGAGATGTGTTTGATGATTTCCCCATAATTAGACTGGGGTCACTGGATTTTGGGAAGACCCACAGAGGCAAAATCCCCTTAACCATATCTTATCAAGGGCCCATATAATCAACATGACTCATCACTGTGGATGGTAACCCTGATCATCTGATCACCTTGATATAGGTGGTATTTGTCCACTGTAAAGTGACTCTTCCTTCCATTTCTGTGCTGTAAGGCTTCAACCTTCACTTGAGGGCTATGGAGTCACATTCTATCTCCTCGAGGGTGGAACATCTACATAAACTATTTAGGATCTTCAACATGGGGGATTTTTCTATTCTCTATCATTTACTTATTCAATTATATATTTATATCACTATGGACACAGGGATATTTATTTCCTATTTTGGGTTATAACACAATACCGCTTTATTATATTGCTCAAATTGTTCTAGCTTTGACCACTAGGAACTTTTCCAGGACACACATGTCACTTTGTTGTGTGCTCATCATAGAAGGCTTTGTGAATACCTCCTGACTCTCTGGCACTCCAAGGTTCTCTGGATTCATTTTCCTAATCCGGGCCTAGAATCAGCCATTTTCCAAGAGCTCCCGTTCCTTTGTTAAAGAATGTCATTAGCAATCAGGATCCGGGTGCTAGGTACACTGTAGAGTCAATTTTAAAGTGATCAAAGTCTCAGATCAACGTGATAGATATTAGAGAAGGCCCAAGAGCAAGAAATGACTCCATGAGAATTGGTTGAGAAAGGTTTCACAAATGGGAGGTGTCATTAAATATTTGTTGCAGAAGAGTATTTTAATCTGAATTCCTTTGCTTTGATGCCCAAGTGTTCCCCAAAGGATGATTAGTGGATCAAGACAAGTAGACATTTCAGAATGTGAGTGGGAACTCTTCTTCCCACCCTCCATTCAATTAGCACATACACCGCTTTTATTGTATACAGGAATAACATTTTCAAGTCATGTCAGCTTTAAATGTAATTTATACAATGAACCTCCATGAAAGGTGCTGCAAGATCTAAAATAGAGTGTAACATATAAGTACACATATAATAAGAATAATACATCTTTATCTGGCTTCTTGTTTGCCAGCTTTGTGAAGATAAGAAGAATACTATTGACTTGTGTTTAGTCTTTTTTGAAAAGGATTACAAATATAATGCTTGCATAGTGAGAAATACACACACACACACACACACACACACACACACACACACGTACAAAAAAACCAGAATATTCCCTTCCCCTACACCCAGCCTCCTCCCTAGATCCAAGCACTATGAGGATACTTAGGTGTCCTCATAGTGCTTCTCATTCAGTATCCTTTGAGATGCTTATCTATTTGCCCTTCGTGCAATTTTTTCCATACTTAATTTTATAGATTTTTCTTATTAGCACATCAAGTTTCTAGCTAAAAAATCCACCAGGTTTGTAAACATCACTAGACAAACAGCACATCCAGTTTTCCGGGCTGCTGCTTTAGGAAAGATGCTGGATGCAAATATTTAGAGCACCTATACTCCAGAAG
This sequence comes from Chinchilla lanigera, assembly GCF_000276665.1. Lineage (NCBI taxonomy): Eukaryota > Metazoa > Chordata > Mammalia > Rodentia > Chinchillidae > Chinchilla > Chinchilla lanigera. The sequence continues at coordinate 15,638,528 of NW_004955442.1, read as the reverse complement.
CAATGACTTAAGGTCAGGCAGACAGATGTGTACCCTTTATCTGACAGGACAGATGCAGTCCACTGGGATCAGGAGTTAAACCTTCACTGTCTCACAGAGAAGGGAAGCAATGAATCAAATGTTCACCTGCTCAGATTTCTAACTAGAGAGCTACAACTGTGAGTATAAAGTATACGACTTAGAAACTAACTCTGAGAGGCCTCTGCTTCTTTTGCTACACCTTCCTGCTCCTTATCTCCAGTCTTAAGCACTGAATACCACAGAGTCCAAGCCTGGATGTCTTCTCCATGTCATTTTTTATACCTCTCACCATTCCTAGGGGGGTTGTCCTTATGTTCAGGGATATCTTTTCACTATCTGTTACTCCTTTTAAGTTATTTCACAAATATAATTTTATGCAGTGAGACCCTAAAGAAAAGTTACTTTCAAAGGTAAAATTAGCTCTATTTGTGAAGAGCAAGAGTTTGATGCACTAAGGATGCTAGGCAGTTATTCTTGGAGTTTACATGTTGGGTATCCTAATAAAGCTTTGTTAAAGATTGGTTTGCTATATGGTGGGAACAGGTCTACTTGACCCTCATACTGAACTCCCTGAGAGATACTTGAAGGAAACCAATAGCCTAGCCTGTTCTCTATCGGTGGGGCATGTAATGGACAATTATCTCCTTTCCCCCAATATAAGACCTAGCTGGAGAATAATCAGCCTTGAAAACTAGAAATCAAAAAAAGCTGGCTCTAAGGGAATAAGAGAAAGGGATGAGGAAGAGGGGACGAGGAAGTAAGTAGAATAAAGATATGCCATGTATAGGAACCTAATAACCTCAATGAATTTAACATGATAGTCCATAATATGAGCTAAGCTTAACAACAGCAACAAGAATGTGAATCGGGAAAGGGGAATTAGAGGAGGAAGAAGGGAGGGATAGGGGAGGGAAAGGAAAGGGAATTAAAGAAAGAAACAAACTGTAGCATGTACATGTATCCATTCCTCAAAATGACTGTAAACTGCCTGTACTACAAACATGTACTAAGAGAAATTTTTTTAAAAGTTAAAAAAAATGCTGGCTCCCAATCAGCCTATCCTTGCCTTATTTGCCATCACTATTCTCTTGCTTGGTAGCTACTCTATAAGGCAGGTAAGGTAAAGATAGGCTGATTAGGGTTGGGATTTTTGATCTCCAGTTTTCAAGGCTGATTATTTTCTGGCTAGGTCTTGTTTTCAAAGGAAATATGGTAGTAGGATGCTTGGTATTCCTTTCCAGGGATAGTCTACCTTTGGGCAGCACTGACTGGTGCATGGGGGCTTTTGCAGTGTGCTGGGCTGGAGCGTTCCCCTGAGTCAGGTCTGGAAATAGAAGAGGATGAGCAGGTCATCCTGAGACTGTGGCACACCTTGGCAGCCTCCAATTAAGTGTACCTTCTTGCTTTAGCTGGTCTGGGTTGGTTCTCCTGGTGAGCCCAGCAGAGCCTCTGGTGGAAGAGTGGAGAAGCCTGTGGCACCAAGCCTAGAGAGAGATGTCTGTTCACTCCTTGTACTTGTCTTCCTGCCTGGCCTTATTATTAAATTAGTTCCAGCCCAATGTCAGATTTTTCTTGGAAGGATTAGGCATTTCTGTTCTTAAATATTGTCTCACAAGACTTGTCAGCTTGCCACCTATCTTTCATTTTATGCTTGAGTATTCTGTTTAGTTAGTTATTTGTGAATATTGTCAAGATGAGAATGACCAAGTACAATGGTCTGGAATTACCCTATTCCAGTAGGGAATTGGCAACAGCTTCATAGCAAAGAGGTAAGAAAGATTACCAGAGAAGTGGGAAACTGGGGGCAGGCCAATGTCATTAGGTGGGAAATAAACAGCAAAAGAGAAGAATCATCCAGAAGAAAAGGAACAACTTCAGAGAAAAATGGGTTAATGATTTGAACAGAAAAGGAAATACAGATGGCTTCTTGAGATGAATCTCATCAACAGTAAGAGAAACAAATTATAGTACTACTGAGATACTATATTTTTAAGCTAAGCTCTTATTTGGATATTCCGTTGGTGGGAAAACACATGCTATGTGGTGGGGTGAGTTGTTACCAGCTAACAGTGGGTGATTTGGCAATATCCATCACACCATGACAGAATGTGTACTGGGTCCAGTCATCACAATAAGTATGCAGTTCTCTAAATGGATATCTTTGCAAAACGATTAATGCATAAGTGCCATTGTCTTTTTAGCAGAAGATTGGAAACCAGTAAGTGTTTATCAAAATGGGCTAGTTAGATAAATTATAATGGATTCACACAATGAAAAGTCAATTAAAAGGGAAGGAAGTTTGCTATTTATCAATATGGAAAGAACTGAATAAAAGGAAAGAAACAAGAAACATAAACAATGTATATAGTATATTATGTTTTAAAATGAGGCAAAAAAGAAGACATTATTCTTGCAATGGTTTGAATCTGAAGTATCCCCCAAAGGCCCAAGTACTGAAGGTTTGGTCCCCAGGATGTATGTTAGTGGGAGGTGGTGAAATCCTTAGGAAGAAGGAAGTTAGGTTACTGGGGGTGTGCTCTTGAAGGGAACCCTAGCTCCTGCTTCTCTTTGCTTTCCAGCTGTCACATGCTGAATACACCTCTTCCACTACATGATGTAATGGGCTACCACAGGCCCAAAGTGACATGGCCAAGTAACTGTGAACTGAAACCTCTGAAACTGTGTGCCAAAATAAACCTTTCCTCCTTATAAGTTGTTTATGTCAGCTATTTCATACTATGACAAAGCTAACACTTTTTCTATGTGATATTCTTGCCCAAAATGTTTACTTTGAAAGTAATCATGAGAAGATCAAACATATCCAAATCAAGGAACATTCTGCAAAATAACCAGTCTGGACTCCTTAAAATGTCAATGTCATGAAAGACAGAATGATGGAAGGAAGGGGAAGAAAAGACAAAACGAGAAGTCTTGACTGAAAGACACTGAAGAAAAATGACAAACAATGTATGATCCTTGGCTCAGCCTTGGCTTTTTTTTCAACCTTGGATTGAAAGAAAAAAAATACAGCTATAAAGAACATTCCTAGGACAACTAGAGAAATTTTAATATGAACTGCATATGGGGTAACTGTACTATATCAACAGTCAAGTTCCTGAGGTATATTGTGGTTACATAGAATACTCTAAATTTTCCAGGGATCAGTGCCTAAGTACAGATATCCCTCATTTAACAATCTACTTGTTTTACTGACTGTTTGAACTTTTTATCAACACTGATTTATGACTAATTGCTCACACTTATGACCCATCTTCTTTGTACAGTTCTGTACATATTGTTTATAAAGTCTCAATATCTTTTTTGGTACAGTATACCTTGTTTATACAGTACAGAACTGTAATTTTTGTTGATTTTATTGTCAAGTATTATATTTTTATATTCTGTTATATATTATAGTTCTGCAGGTAAGAGTTACAAAAATAAAAACAAAATCATTAAGTTGAAGTTTCCTTTAATCATTTCTTCATTCTGAATACTATACTATACACAGTATACACAATTCCTCAGTCAGTGACCTGTTCATTTAACAACCTAGACAAGGGAACAGAACATAAGTCATTAAAGGAGGAATGTCTGTATTTAGGAGCAAAGTCACAGTCTTAACAACAGATCTATATGACAGGCACATTGCTATTCCTTGTGGTATTGTTTCAACTGCTCTTGAAAAGTATGTGCCCAAGTGTCTGAAGAAACTGACACAACCTGAAATCCATGTGCATTGGAGAGGATGGAGGGTAGGGGACAGGGGACAGTCTTTTCACTATAAGTAGCTTTTATACCTTCTCAATTTTCAAACAAATTCACATATTACTTTAGTTAAGATAAAGTGAACATACTGTAAAATTCCTGCTGCATATTTGTGGATCAAATTAGGTCTAGACTAAAGTTTGTCAACCTCAACACCAGATTATTCTACTTTGGGGACTGTCCTGTATACTGTAGGACACTGGGCAGTGTCCCTGGTCCTACTATACACAAGATGTTAGTAGAATCCTCTCCCAAACTTGTGACAAAGTTTCTTTGCACAATGTCAAATGTCCGCTGGTTAAATGTCCCCTGAAGCAGATAAAAGGACTAGAGACTTCTGGGTGACAAAGGAGTATATTCAAGGATGTAAGTGGCTTTGGGGTGCCCTAAAAATAATACTATTTGAGGCATTCACCCCATCTCTACAACTGCAATTTTCTAGTGAAGTTCATTTTAAAAATTACAGATATACCTTTGCCCTAGAATGGGATCTTAGAATAAAAATTTCAATCCTTGCTTGAAACATAAAACAAAATCGACAATCACATCAGATCAGATCAATTGAATTTGGGAATCACACATTTCAAATAATTTTGCTTTAGTATCCTTTGCCACATGTATTTGTTAGAGCATGGTGGGGGATGCAGGAACCATGTGTGCACTTACCCTATCCCCAGACACCAGGCAGTTCCCATTGGTGTTCCAAGTGAGGACGGTGATGTCAGTGACATGTGTTGGGGGCATGGTGTGCTGCTCCTTGTCCTGCTTATTGAACACTATCACTTCTCCGGTCTCCCAGCCAACAGCAAGTAGCAGCCGCGTCGGATGCCAGCACAGGGAAGTGACGCGGAAGGACCTTTCAATATGCGTTTCGGGTACATGCTCACCCTACCTCAGAAAAGAGAAAAAATATCCTGTATTATAGATAGTGGTAGCTACTTTAAGAATTTCTGCCTAATACATGGAACTGACTTCAGGTAGAAGAGCTAAAGAGCTGTTTACTAAAGCAGATCTTCAGTTTTTATAAAAACACATTAACCTTTCTCTTAGCTAATCTATCCCAGCAGAAGGTAACCAACACTCAAAGACATACTGATGAACTTGTCAAGGAGTATGGCCATACAGTCACAGCTGCTGGACAACTAGCAAGCATTTCAATGGGTAAGGCTGAGTTCCAGTAAAACTTTATAAAACCAGGTAGCAGGCCAGTGGGCATTTTGTTGCCCCAAGGTTCTCAAAGTGAGGGTCAGAAACCTTGAGGCTTGTTAGCTCTGTGAAAGGCCAAAGTTATTTTTGAGACGACAGTAAAGCGTTATGGTAAAGAGTTATTTACCACATTTACTCTCATTCTTGACAAAAGTATACTAGAGTTTTCCAAATGCTTATGTGACATGTCATCGTTCTGACAACCAATGGACCATGTGTTTGTATGTTTTTATATTTTCTAGAAGTTTCTAACAAAGCAGGTTTGGGCTACAAGTATGTATATTTTCAGATATACTTCACTGACTTATTTTGCAACAGTATGCTTTCAGTTTTCTAAATCTTATCTAAAATTGTTATAATAATTTTGGGATTTATGTTCATTCATTTTTGTTTTTGTTTTTGAGACAGGGCCTTGCTATGTAGTTCAGGCTAGCTTTGAACTCACTATGTAGCCCAAGCTGGCCTTAAACTCTTGGCACTTCTCCTGCCTCAGCCTCCCAAATGCTGGGATTAGAGGCATGCACCACCACATCCAGCTTATGTTTATTTTTTAAAAGAAACTACAATACATATTTTGTGCTGGGGTGGAAGGACCTATGAAATAGTTGTGGCCCTCTCTGAGCTTCTTGTATATGAGGAAAAGCTTAACACAAGATACAGATGAGCTGGGTGGGCATGTGTATATTTCCTGAGGAATGGTTCACTGAGCCTCTGTTGTCTGAGGAACTAGTGTACTCATTTACAAAAGGACAAGGGAGATTCTGCAGTGCAGAAGGCATAGCATGTGTAGTGCTAGAAGGTTACAGAACATCTTGATAGACCTTGGGGTGCCTGCAGCAAGGAGGGAACATGGAGTGAGACTGGGGTTGAGGAAGGCTAAGGTGGGGGGGGATGGCTTCCATACTCACCAAGGGAGCAATTTGGGGCAGGGAGGTGGGAGCAGGGAGTGGTGGCTCTATGTTTCTGAAAGATGGCCCTGGCTCTTACAGGAGCATGCAGTGGGGAAAGTCCACTAGGACTCAGTTGCTTCAGGAGGGCAACTGTGGTAGTGTCAGGAAAGAGCTGGTATGAGACTAGATAAGAGCCAAAGGAGTAAAAAGTGGCAGATTTGCCAAAGAATGCAGAATTAAAACTGGATTCTGGTAATAGGTGAGAGAATTTGGTAATAGATGACAAAACAGTAGAGTAGAAAGTGGCAGGTTATTCCTAAGTCCCTGGATTTCAGAGACTGCAGGTACCAACAGGCAACCTTTGCAGGTAGATGTGAAGTAAGAGAAGAATGGGGGCAATTCAATTTAGTTTTGGAGTTGAGGAATGTAAGATCTCTGAAATACCCAACAGATGCAGCAAGGCAGCTGGATTCCAGAGTTTGTGTTTCAGGGAGGCCTTCTGGGCGGGAGATGTATGTTTGTACGTCATCCACTGATGGGAACTGGGGAGGCCACGATCACAGGAAGAAGAAGAGAGAGGAGGCTCTTGAAGGGGCAACCCACTTGGGGCCCCCCTTGTGTGTCTCTCGGACAGAAGCTTTCTTTCCCTCAATAAATATATTCTGTTCTTAAAAAAAAAAAAAAAAAAAAAACAAGCTCTAAGGAATGCCACAGTATGGAAAAGGAAGAAGAGTCAGCAAAGCCCCCACACTCTCTGGCCTGTTTCCCAAAGGACTTCACAGGAATGTGGAGCTGTGTGCATTATCACCCAAAGACACTTAAGATGTTACACAGAAGTTGCTGATGACTACAGCTGCTTTAAGTTAAAGTGGCAACAGGGAAACTGCAGTGTGGAGGAGTGTCAGAAAGGGAATTCACTTTTCTTTGTGAAGTATGAGGTGTGTTGTACACTAAGAGTATTAGTGGTTGGAAGTATTGGAAGTTTGAGGAACATGGAGAAAATGTCTTTATAGATTCAATTGAGTACCCTAAAAAGATATTTTAACATCTTGATCCCTGGTACCTGTGATGTGACCTTTTTTGGAAACAGGATTTTTGCAGATTACAGCAAGCTAAAATGAAGTCATTAGATGGCCATTAATGAATAATGACTAGTGTCCTTTTAAGAAGAGCAGAAGAGGAGCTGAGGTAGCTGAGTGTTAAGAGTGCTTACCCAGCATAAAAGTGAGGACCTGGACTCAATTTCTAGTGTTGAAGAAACAAAGAGAGAGAGGGTGGGAGGTAAGGAGGCGGGCAGGAAGAGGTGGAAGAGAGGGAGAAGAAGGATAAGGAAGAAAGAAAAAGAAAAAGGTGGAGGAAGAGGAGGATGAGAAGGAGGAGGAGAAGAGAAGGAGGCAGAGGAGGGAAAAAATTAGAAGGAGAAGAGACATGATACATAAACTGGAAGGCTATCTGACATACTAGCAGGAGAAATTGGACCAATATGTCTACAAGCCAAGGGGCACCAAGGATTGCTTGCCACAAAAAGGCTAAGATAAGGGCATGAAACATATTTCAGAGAGACTACCTCTGCCAACACCTTGATTGTACACTTCTGGCTGTTAAGAGAATGAATTTCTATGTTTAAGTCATCCAGTTCGTGGCAAGTTGTTACAGTAGCTACAGGAAACTACTACAGTTCAAGTGGTCAATCTAAAGAGTCAAAGAAGGAGGTGATATGACAAAGGGTCAGGATCCTCAAATAACACGAACACTAATGGACATGAACTGATTGTGAAATATGCCTTAAGCCTTCCTAAATATGTCCCCAAATTTTAATGGCAGGGGTAAAAGAACTGGCCACATATTAGGGCTTTTATAATATTGAAAATTTGGATATAGTGAAAATTGATGAGGAAAAAGCTAGAGCAGAGCTAATCTTACCCCTGCTCCAAGAACAAAAGAAAACCAAGAGCCAGAAACTAGCAGAGTCAGAATCACTGCCTCTCTTACTCACTTGTTCCAGATAGATATCCACACTGCCTCCTGAGGCTGTGCTCATGGAGGCGACTGCCAGGAATGGGTGAACAGCATGCCAGCTAATGTGGAAGGGAGACCCAACAGAATTCGGGGCTTTGATTCGATGGTCAAAATAGAGAGCCATGATGAAACACAGACTTGGTGAGGGCTGAAACCTGCAGGAAAAAAAATATTAACCAAGAACAACTCTATACAGAATTATGAAAGAGTAACCAACTACAATCATAAGATATTCGGCAACTTAAAAATGTTCCTTTGGACTGATGCTGGCAACATTACTGAGAGAGCCTTCTAGTGGCAAAAAAATGTAAAATTAGGAGAAAAGAAATGGATCTACAACGATCCAGGGATTGATGGAAAAGAATAAAGCCCACTTGCATAAAAATTTTTTTTAAAAAAAGAGGATGAAAGCAAGCAAGCCAGCCAGGTATGAAAGGCAAACTATATACACAATTCTCTATCATTTTTATTCTAGTCATCATAAGGGCAATTTTTATTTCCATAGTTGCTTTTTAAGGAAAAATTTCTAACGAAGTAAAAGCAAACTGCCCCATAAGAGAACATATGCACAGTAAAAACTGGTAGTCAGTTTCAAAAAGAAGGGAACACAGCTCAAGAATACCTCTTAGATCTGATTTTCAGGTGGTAGAAGACAGAGAGATTCCTTCACTGAGACTAGAGAACTCAAAGTCACTGCACTTGTGGAGAAGGTGAACACGTGTTACAAGAATTTAATTAACTAATTTAATCTCTTTCCTTCTTCCTTTTAGACCGGGAAAGGATACCCATATTAATCCTTTTAGGAGGGTTGGGTGGTGAACGAAATGACAGTCTGACTACTGCCCACCTTTTCATACCCAAGCCTGTTAGGGGAAGCTAAATGGCAAAGAAGAGAATGTCTGTGGGCTGGTTTGACATCATTTACAATTATTCACCCATTACAATAGTGACTATCACCAACAAAACAAAGTAAAACAGGGGCCAGGGATATAGCTCAGTGGCACAAGCGCCTGCCTGGCAAGCACGAGGTCGTGAGTTTGATTCCTAGTACAAAAAAACCCAAAAAACAAAGTAAAACAAAACAAAACAACCCCTCCCCCCCAAAAAAGTGTTGGTGAGTACATAGATAAACTAAAATCCTTGTGCACTGATCATGGGAGGAGACAATGGTGAAATTGCTGTGAAAAACAATCTAAGAGTTCCTCAAAATATTAGAAACAGAGTTACCATAAGAGCCAATCTATTTCTGAGTATATACCCAAAGAAGTGAAAGCAGGGACTTAAATTATATACATAAATATACACCCCCATGTTCAGACAGCATTATTTACAATATCTAGGGGTAGAAATAACCGAAATGTGCTTCCACAGAAGAATGGGTAAACACATTCCATGTCATTGGGTAACCTATCCCATATCAAGGAATATTACTCAATCACAAAAAGGAAGGAAATTCTGGTACATGCTGAACGATACCTTGAAGACATTAAGCTAGGAGATATAATTCTGACAACAAAAGACAAATACTGTATGATTCACTCATAAAAGCCACCCAGCATACTCAAAAATCACAGACAGAAAGTAGAATGCTAGATGCCAAGAAATGAGGGGAGGGCAGATGGATACAGAGTTTGAGATGATTAGAAAGTTCTGGAAATGAATGTGGTAACAGTTGCACAGCACTGTGAATGTGCTTAATGCTACTCAATTGTACAGTATTGGTGAAGATGGTTGAAATGACAAACTGTCCAATAGTTAAAACGATAAACTAGTTTTCTCTTTCGGTGCTGGGGACCAAACTCAGGGCAAGTGGGCAAATGCTCTACCACTGAGCTACACCCCCAGCACGAAACAGTAAACTTTACTTTATATTTATATATATATATATATTTTCCACTGTTTTGTCTAGGCTGGCTTTGAATTCCAGGTGATCTTCCTGGTTTAGCCTCCTGAGTGCTGGGATTACAGGTGTGTACCACCATCCCGGCTGTGTGTTATACACATTTAATAACAGGAAGAATTGTTCAAAAAATTAAAGACCTGTTCAAAAAATGAAAAGTTCTACCCAGTGAGTAGGAACTGGATTATGCTGCTTACTTTTAACAATCAATAGTTGTATGAAAGCACAAGAGGGGGCTGGGGATTCAGCTCAGCAGCACAACGCCTGCCTGGCAAGCGCAAGGTTGTGAGTTCAATTCCCAATACTGGGAAAAAAAAAAAAAAAAAGAAAGCACTCGAGGAAGGCTATTTCCTTCTAGAGAAAGAAATGCTTTTTAACAAGAAGCTAGGAGCTACATAGATACTAGTGAATGGTCACAATTCAAATGTGACCTTTCTCTAGGAATGTTTACCCTAAATACTAAGGAAAGTCACAAATTTAAAATTTATTTTATTTATTTACTTTTTGAGACAAGGTCTTGTTTAGTAGCTCAGGTTGGCCTCAAATTTGTGGTCTTCCTGTCTCAGCCTCTGAGAGTATTGGAATTACAGGCATATATTACCAAATCTAGTTTAAAGTCACAAGTTTTGAGGTTGTGATTTCATTACTATCAGGATCACAAATCCAAGGCCGCTGACAGGGTGGCCAGGTATGATCTCTAGATTCTCACTGGTCAAGGTCCTGCTTCCTTGAGTAATGTCCTTAAGGAAACCTTCAAATCTATTAGAAATGAAAATACACCAGATCAAAACCTGGGTGAGTTAAAATAGCAATGGAAACCTTTTAATATCAGTTTTAATGTGTTATAGCCAGCCACCAGTCTAAATCCCAGCTATGAAAAATTTCTATTTAATAAGATTTCTCTGGAAAACAAGCAATATGCTAGTTTGTGCTGAATTATGACCCAAATTTAAATCTGATATCTTCCATTTTTAATTTTCAATATCACTTTGTAAGAACTATAAATACTTATAAGGGATCTTTAAAATATTTCCTTTCTGCCTGGGGCCTTGCTAGAGCCCCTTACCTCCACACATATATTATTTGTTTGTTTTGAGATGGAGTCTTGGTATCGTTCCCAAGGCTCATCTTGGAAGTCCTGGGCTCAAGTGATCCTCTTGCTTCAGCCTCCTGACTTCATTGATTGTTTTGTATCATCACATTATCTGTCCAAGGTGGAGATATTGGAACATTGCAGCCTCAAAGAGCAGTGTAGAACAAACCTCAAAGCCAGGCAATGCGACACAGAAGTATAATTCCAGCTACTGAGGAGGGTGAGACGGGGGATTCCTACAGCCCAAGAGTTCTGAGGCAACAGCCTGGACAACATAGCAAGATACTGCCAGAACAAAACACAACAAAATAAAACAACTCCAACATGGGCACCCCAGATGAAGATGTTTAAGAAAAAAGGAAGGATATTCTCTCTCTCTCTCTTTTTTTTTTTGAGACAGGGTTTTGGTATGTAGTCCAGGCTGGTCTCTGATTTACACTCTTCCTGCCTGGGCCTCTGGAGAGGAGGTTTTTCGCTTCAATGCCCAGAGGAAGCATGTTCTTTATATTTTGTTACTTATAAGAAGTGGGTTACAGCACCCCTCCGAATGAGTCTATTTTATATAATGCATAAATATCCATTATTCCGTTCACCTACATCTTAACAAGTTTTACCAGCTGTATTATCTGTATAATAAAAAAAGTTACCAAATTATAACCAAGGAAGCAGATATCTAACAACAGATATGAACGGCAATCCATTAATGGCCTCCGTTCAGAAACAATTACACTTTCTTTTCTTAAAACAAGCTCCCAGTACCTAAGACATAAAATTGGCAAATGCATCGCTTCGAGGAAAAGGAAAAACATTTCACTTTTCTGACACATTGACTCCCCTCACCTACAGGTGTCCAACGTCCTCAGGGCCTAAGGGCCTGCATCAATTTTTGAGAAAGTTTTTTAAGCCCATTCAGCCAGGGAACACGGTAATAAAGCTTTAAGAAGCATTTCTCCTCCGGTGACAGAGAAAAGAATGCAAGGATGGACTTCACCGTGGACTTTCACGGGCAATTACCAGTGACCACCCTACAAAGTCTCACACTTTAAGCCAGTGCAAGGTCACTGGCTGGGTCTACTGGACCTGACTCGTGCAGTGCTGGTACACTGCTGTCTACTCTAGCCCAGGGTATCGTTTAAGCAACCTACATATGGTCGGCAAAGCACAGGATGTCTTATTTTCTTGTTGTCTTCCAGATCTCATGGGTTGCTCTGCAACCCCCACCCCACCGCATCCATCCACAGGGACTCGCACTACAAACAGGTGTCAGTCTGGGCCTTGGGGCTGTGTCCGGTGGTGACAAGCCCTTGCCAAGGGCGCTCCTACATTCTCTACAGGGCCGCGAGGGAAGGCAGGGTTGGAGCCCGGGAGATCCACCCCGTCCACGCCCAGTCCTAGCCCCGCAGGACTCTCCACCCTACCCTAGGCTCTCAGCTCTCTCCCCCGGAAGACACTCACCTCCGCTGGGCAGCCTTGCCGTCCGCGTTGCCGGGACAACGCCGCGAAAGTCGGAAATAGCCGAAGGGTGGCGACGCGCAGCCGAGGCTGCCCGAAGCGCTCAGGCTTCGGAAACAGCCGAGGGCGGTCGGCAGTGCTCGGCGCACCTCCTGGCCGCAGCCCCGCCAGGAGAGAGCTACTAGGCTGGCGAGCGGCCGGGCAGAGGGGAGTTCTCGCCGGGCCCGAGCGGGTGACGGGGACAGTTCTGGTCCGAGACTAGCAGCGTCTCTCGCCTTGTCTCCCTTAACTCTTCGTGGGCCAGCGGCCGGTATCTCGCGAGGCTCCGCCGCGTTCCCTCAGACTAGAGTGCACGACTGAGCGCCTCCCTAGCATCTCCAGAGAACGGTCGGTGGGGGTGGGGGTGGGGCGTGCGCAGGCCTTAGAGCCAAGCAGCCGGCCTGAAAACTGCCGCGTCGTCAGAAGCAGACGCAGCGCTGTGCACGCTGCTGACAGGCGGAATAACTAGAGGCGCAGATCTCACGCGTATGTAGGATCCTGTTTTATAAACACTACAGTTTTAAAAACACACCATCGCCATGATGAGGAAAAGTGATCATCGGCTACACTACCCAAGGAATATTCGTCTCTTTAGATGCCCTCCCATACTAACTTGCCCCCACCTGGGTTCGCGCGCGATTCCACAAGCAACGCTGAGGCGGCGTTTTCTTCTCACGCATCCGTCAACAAGGATGCAGCCAATCACAGCGTTTCCGCTGACTCTATTGGCTGTTGGTTCACCAATCCAGAGAGACGTACGGATCGCAGGGGTGCGAGGCTGGCGTCACAACACGCTTCGCATAGCAGGACCGCCTCTGAAACTGTGCGTGCGAGCACGCGCGGCTGCCTCTGGCCAATGGCAGCGCCCCTGGGGGGGCGCGTTCGAAGGACATCGCAGGCGTGCTCGCTCTCGTGAGTGACGCCTGTCCCGCCCCGCCCCGGCGCAGGCTCCGCGTCCCCAGCGGCCGCCGTAGCCGGAACTGTGCTCAGAGCGGCGGGCCGGGCCTCCAAGGAGGAGCGGCGGCAGCACCGGCGCCCGCAGTCCCGCGAGCCGCGCGCCGGCCTGCGGAGCGGACGTGCCGGGCGAACGCCGCTCGGCGACCGCGTCTCACTTGCAAACACCAGCCCGGCGGCGCAGCCGGTACTGCCCTACCCTGCCGGTTCTGCTTGCGCCCTCGGAGGCCCGGAGACCCGGGGAGCCAGGCAGCTGCGAAGCGTGGATGAAAAAGGTGACGGCAGGCTGGCTGGGGGACGCAGGGTGCGCGGACCTCGGTTCCGTGGGCGGGCGGGCAGCAGTCAGTCTCTTTGGGAGTTGTAAGCTCTCCACCCGAGACAGGACAAAGGGTGTGGGGCCAGATCGGGACCCGCCGAACCGGCGCCTCCCACCGTCAGGAAGTGACGGGGCTCGGTGCGGACTCCGGCGCTCGTCGAGCAGACCTTGTGGCTGGGGGCTCTGCTTGCTGCTGGGGCACGACTGGCCGTGGGGTGGACTTTACTACTCAGAAGCCAAGGAGAGGCCTTGGAGGATTTAGGACTTGAGCTAGGGAAATGGGGATGGCTTAATAAGTGAAGAGTGAGAAGTCCTGTGCCATGGAGCCCTTTGGTCTGGTTGTGTGTTTTGGATAGTTATGTTCTGTGGCAGGGTTTTATAAAACCAGCGTGTTAAAAATCAGTTCTAACAGCGAAAAACCGCTGCACACCATTTTGTGGCAGACGCATCAGTGGTGATGTTCCTTTGAGTTTTGCCCACGTTCCCGTTTTTCTGAGCAGCCCTTGACCGCGCTGCTGCGTTTAGGCTTCAGTGTTCTGCGTCCATCTCCTTTTCCTTTTCAATGGAACGCTCCTCTTCACAGGGTGTGGTAAACTTAGTGTCCAGTTTCATTGAGAAATGGAATGTTTCTCGTTTTTTGCACTGTTCTGACTGTGCTTGACGTGTCGGTATGCCCCTAATCCTTAGTTTATCTTGGGTGGCTGTGCCTTCTGGGCTCCCAACATTTTTGGCCATCACATGTAATGCGACAGTGGGCAGCAGTTAATGCAACAGTTTTGTTGTTACCAAAAGTGTTTACACAATTTGTTTTTTCCCTTTGTTGTAACTGGACCAGGACAAAACTGCTGTCACTTTCCTGGGTATCCCCAACCTGTTCCACGCAACGACCTCCATTGTTGCACTGGTGTTTGGTCGGTAAATCCCCACAACAGCGCTCATACCCCTCCCCAGGAAAAGACCCCCGGTTAACGGTGCCTCCCACTGTAGGGCAGCCCCGGGGCAGACAGCGCCGTGGCCGTGGGTGGTGGAGCCCTCGCGCAGGGTAGCGGGCGCGCCCTGGTCCTGCGGGCGGGCTGGGCTCTGAGGGCCGTTGCTGGGCAGGTGCGCGGCTGGAGGCTCCCTTGTCGGGCGAGGCCGGGCAGCGAAGAGAGGCCGGGAATCAGAAGAGGCACAGGCCTTGCCATGAGCTAGGCCCTGTGGAGTGGGTGGTGGGGGTAGTGGGACCCCACGGGACGGAGGCTGGGCCTGGCCGTTTAGCCGGGCTTGGCGGGCCTGGGCGAGGGGCGTCCTGGGTGCGCGGCAGGGCGGGCCGAGGTGCAGGCCGGGGTTGGTGGCCCGGGTCCGGCGTGGAGTGAGCCGAGGCAGGAGGGTTCTAGTTCGGCGCGGTGCGGGCCTGGCGGGCAGGCAGGCGGGCGGCTCTGGAACAAACAACGGCCGCCATGTTGAGGCCCGGCGGTAAACTTCTGCCTTGGCGCCGCCTCACCGCCCCTCGCCCTCTCTCTGCCGCAGGATGACAGTGAAGTTGGGGGACGCCGGCAGCGGGGAGGAAGGGCTCAAGAAGCTGGGCAAGAGATCAGCCGATGAGGAGTCCCTGGAAGGAGAGGGGGCCGGCGGCGCGGACGCTGCCGAGGACGGCAGCGGCACAAAGAGGGATGACCCGACCTCTCGGGCCGACGGCGCCCCCGCGGCCCCCGGAGGGCCACAGGCGCCATCCCCACCGCAGGGCAGTCCCCAGGACCAGCACCACTTTCTCAGGTCCAGTGTGCGGCCACAGAGCAAGAGGCCCAGAAAGGACGCGCCCTGCGTGGTGGGCAGCGCTGGCCCCAGCAACTCTGGACCCAGAGTAAAAGGTAGGTGATTCAGCTGCCCGAATGTAGCCTGCTGCAGGAGCCCCCTTCCCCACCTGGCCCACCTACCCACCCAGTGGGACTACCTCATGATACTTTGGAGAGGCATGTGTCCCTTCTTTCCTCCTAGAAGGGTATTACTTAACTTTTTACACTAGGTAAAGGGACAGTGAGTGCCCTTTCTTTGGGCAAGTGAAACATTTCCAAACAATCATTGACCACTTCCTTTGGATAGGTGTTTCAAACTGCAGACAATAGTTTAGAAGTGGGAAAAGAAAAAGTGTGTGCTGTATCTCTTTCCCAGATGCCAGGTGGTGGGAATGCAACAAAGGAACTGGCTTTTGAAACTCACTGGGGGAAGACTGATAAGACACGCAGAGTGAATGATGCCAGGCCTGACTTTGGCTCATTGTCCTCTTCTCAGATGTACCTGGCTTGAAAGTATAGAATGGTAGAGAGATGAGGCCCTTAAGACCTTTCAATCAGAGTTTTCTTGGTACTACAGAAAGGATCCTCCTGGGTTGGTAGATGATGAAAAGAACTATGGCCTGATATCAACCAGCAATACTTTGTGGTGTTTATCCTTGGGTTCTGATGGTATTGAGAATACTACTGCCTCACTAGGGCCTTCACTGAACAAAAGCAAATGTCCTTTTTGTTCTCCATATGCTCATACTTCCTTCTTGTCTGCTTTTAGCTGTATTTCAGCAGTGTGCTTTTTCTTAATTTTGCAGGTGAATTGCCCT
This sequence comes from Chinchilla lanigera, assembly GCF_000276665.1. Classification (NCBI taxonomy): domain Eukaryota; kingdom Metazoa; phylum Chordata; class Mammalia; order Rodentia; family Chinchillidae; genus Chinchilla; species Chinchilla lanigera. Next base: position 15,622,277 of record NW_004955442.1, on the reverse strand, counting down.
GACATTATTTCAGACAGAGTTTGCAGCATTTTTATACGTATCAAATATAACATGAATTTCCAGTGAGTTTTGCATGGAAAAAAACATAACTTTGACTTAGTTTTTTTCAGAAATGTTAATTTAAATGTATTAAATGGCCCTGGTAGTTTTTATTTATTTATTTTTGAGGCAGGGTCTCACTATGTAGTTCAGGCTGGCCTTGAGCTTACTATGTAGCCCAAGCTGGCCTCAAACTCAAGAAACTGTCCTGCCTCAGCCTCCCAAATGCTGGGATTACAGGCATGCGCCACCATGCCTGACTGTTTTTAAAAGAAAATATTTTCAGAGCTAACAGAGAACCAGTTTTGTAGCTCTTTTGTGGCTCCAAATATGTCCCATTAAAGTCACTTCTCCTGCCTCTTTCTCAACTGAAGAAGGCTGGCCTCTAGAGTTACTAATTAATAAGGAATTTTGGTGTAAGTATATTTAAAGATATAAGTGTAAGAAAATGTATGTTTCAGAAACTAAAACTTGCCAGGACTACATAGCAAGACTCTATTCCCCACCCGCCCCCCCCAAAAAAGAAAGAAGTGAATTAAAACTTGTGCATGCAAGTTATTTTGGTGTGAAAACTGCTGATAGGTTAGAAAAACGTTAGTTAGTTTTACTGGCCTTTCTAAAATGTACCTTTTTATTGCTAGTTACACGTGGGCCCAAGTTCTTTGGGTATGTATTTAGCGTCAGTAAGCCTTTTGCATGCTTTTCTTTGTTATTGCTGCTTTCAGAAGTTCTGGACCTGGAGTCTCATTGGCATCTGCAGTCCATTTGTCCCTGGCCCCTTACCTTGCTCTACTCATTTGACTTATCACATTTGTTTTTTGCATCAGAGAGATGTCCCCAGTTACGAAAAAAGAAGAGTAGCAGCTGCCCACTTAAAATGTGGCTGCTGGGATGGAATGAAGTGTACTTGTACAGGGCTCCTTGTGTGTAAAGTGAAGGGGCACTGAAATCTTAGTTTATAGCTGGATTAGGGCAGTGCGGTGATGAGGGGAGGTTTGCTCTCCTTCCTGGAGTTGAGGGGCTCACCCCAGTGAGGCTTCCTGGTTAACCTTTTGCTTGTCTCATTGGTGCTTCTGTTTCTGATTTTTGCCCCAGTGTGTGGCTTAGAGCAGAGAAAAACTTAATTCTGCTTTTATATTAGCAAATTGAAAATTTGTTATTAGTTGTGTTTCTTGGGATTTCTCTGTTTTCCTATTTTAGAAAGCAAATACTTCCTTAAGTTCCTAACAAAGCTAAGTTGTCACCATGCTTTTAGGAGTTGAAAGTGCATCTCCTCTGCTTTCAGAACTTCCCAGCCAGAGACAGTATTAAGCTTTGTGCTAAGGCCTCCTCTTTGTTGCCCTTAGTTCACAATTACTTGGACTCCACAAATATTTCACCATGCCCTGAATATGCCACATTAGGCTTCAGGGAAATCACTCCTTGCTCATCGCCTTCATCAGCCATTAGATGGCCAGGTGTGAGAGTGTCCTTCATGCACACTGTCTAGCCATCCGTTGGAAACAGTACTTTGGAGAAACATTTCCTTAAAGATTGGAAATCTCCACCTAGGGTAGTGACCAGGGGTCAACAGGAAATGAGCAATACTTGGATTTTTCACTTGGAAAAAAATGTAACTTGCAAGTGTGCAAGGAAAGGTCACAACTGAGCAGTTGGCAGCTTTGGTTGCTTACTTCCTTCCCTGCCAATTTCGATCCTAATGGGCATTTGGAGGAGAGGACTTGTGAAGAAGTTAGAGGTCCCCTTTGTTGGCCTTTCTCCATACACCTCTGGTTTCTTTTTCTGAGTTTGTAAAAATAGGCTTGATTTCAGTTGACTTCAATGAAAAATTATCCTTTTGTAGTGTAATTGTAGATCTTTATTGAATTGGTAAAGTGACTGTAGCTAAGACAGTGCCAGTATCCCAAGCATTTTGCATCTTTATAACTGCTTTTAAATGGGTGAAGAAAGTAAAGTTCCTTGTTTAAATCTCATGCTCAACCTAAACAAGGTAAGCTGCAAACCAGAAGTCAGTATATCTGCTTGATTCTTTCAGCAGTCCTACACTGCCAGAGTGATCCAAGGATGCATTTGAGACCATACCCAGAATTTCAAAGGCCAAGTCCACAGAACCTAGGTGAGGAGATAGAAGTCCCTTTGGCTTCCCTCATGGTCTGGCTGACGCTGACCCTGGGCAAACTGGTCTCTTTTTCAGAGGCTCAATTTCTTTGTCTATAGGTAGTGATATAGCGTCTAAAGTCGTGTCTATACATAGTGATGAGTAGGGTCTGAGTTTCTGTGTGACACTTGGCTACTTGTAGCTTCCACATATTTTTAAAAGATGTCTTCATTTAGCTTTGGGAGCACTGGTACTATACTGAAAAGAGGTTTGTACCAGGAATCAGCGGATCTGGTGTCTACCCTAGAGCTGCCACATGGCTGGTTCACTTGTGTGGCAAAGGGAAAGTTGTTGAATATGCCTGAACTCTAAATTCTTTACTTTTAAAATGAGTCAGGTAATCTTGTAGCTGAGAGCTGCACTTACCTTAGCATTCAAGGATAAATGTTACAAGGGCCTTGGATTCCATGTGTTCTCAAGAGAGCACCCCAGAAGGTAGATTTGCTGAAATCAGCATAGTTCGATATATGATAGGCCTCTGCCTACCCTTGGCCCTAGGAGAGCTCCAGGCAGGGAGTAGCCAAAGTGCTGCTGTCCAGATGGGTGGTTGTACATGGCACTTGGTACCGGCTCCTCCCTGTCTACACTATGTTCACTTTCATTGGGTCTTCATCAGGCACTTGTGCTGGGCAAGGCTGGCTGGGTGTGGTACAGAAGTACATGCTGCAAAGTCCCAGCCTCCATCCTCTGGAGGGAAGACATATCAAATCATTGCAGGATCACTGTGGATCGTCACAGGAGCACTGTGGTTCCTCTGTCCAGTCTAATCTGGTAAATGATGTTTACCGAATTTAGACACAGTGAGGACTGGGTGGAGTCTGCTATGGCCTTTTTGGGCAGTGACATCAAGCTGTGATGAAAGCTCTCAGATTTGTATCAGAAAAGAAGAAGAAGCAGGGCCTCTACCCTACTGATATCTACTCCCTGTGATGCTGAGGACAGTAGAGGACACAGCCACCCAAGCATGTGGTCCTGTTCTGTAGGACACAGACCCACCAGTGTGGCTCAGGCCACTTTAGAGGGTGGTCATGATAGCACTGTGCAGAATGAAGAAGATAATATCTGTACACAAAGGTTCTTGATAAATTACAAAGCTCAAAGTAATACAAGTTGCATTTGCTTCATATTGTGGAAGATTGATGAAAAAGTAGATAACATATGATTATTAGTTTTAAAGCTTAGCTAATTTTCAGATTTTTTTAAAGTTAAAATGAATGTAGTTTCTGTGGTGGCTTATTGTCTCTGTGGAACTTTCTTTTGGCAATGAGGTATACTTTAGAATTTTGATTTTTATATCTTATTTTGGGTCATATAGGGACATAAGAGATAAATGATTTAGATAGTAAAGTCATAAACTGAAATTTAGTGTTATATATAGTGGTATGTAGAAACCTTTTGTCATAGCAGGTAACACAATGTTTCTAGCACTAAAGAAATACGTGAAAAATACCAAGGAAAAAAAACATGTTCCCAAGAGCTTTTGGTTTCAAAGGGATAACAAAGCTTTCCTGTAGAAAACAATCAGAATGTTTTCATAGTACTACATAAAGAAGGCAGGTGTTTTTATAGAAGTAATGAGATTTTAGTTGTGTTTCTCTCAAATATTTGTGGAGGAGTAGGAGGGTCTTCAAGGGAGGCTGGTGTTGGTCTGAACCTGTCAGATGGTGCAGAGCTTTGCATGTGTCAAGGACAGTAGGCCCAGTGGAAAGAAGGTATTCTTGTTGAGGAGACAATGTGAATGGCCCTGGGATGAGGACCTGAGGTTCTAGGTTATCTTCAGAGCAGAGGGGAGGACATATTGCAGCATACTGGAGAATATGAATGACGTCTTCAGAGAGAGGTTGATCAGTGAACATTGAGAAGGATCATTGTTCATTTGCTGAGCACTTGCCATGGGAATTAAGCAGCAATGCTGTAAGTGAATGGTAACTGATTTGGGCCAGTGGGAGGTGTTTACATTCTTCCATTGAAGAAACACTAGGATTGGCTTGCTTGAAGCCTTCTGGCTGCTGCCTGCTGCAAATTCCCAGTCAGGCCTTCGGCTCTCAAAGCAGAGCTGCTGCAACTGGCTGATGTGGATGTTTTGCACAGGGCAAGGCACCGATCCCTAGGGGAACCGACTGAAACATTTGCCCACGTGCCTTGACCTTGACTTGTGTAAACTAAAGTGGCCATGTTAATCCTTAGTGGTTTGTGCTCTCCTTGGCCCCTGTGAAGGACACTTTCCTGTACCAAATTTGAGAGTGAATGAGACTGCAGGCACACTTCTATGAAAATATCAGAGTGAACCAAGGGAATGGGAGAGTTCTGGGTCACTATGACAGTCACTGCGTACCTTGCACTTAGTCGGGCTTCTTTTGTTCTGGATTGTAGAGTTCCTAGCCCTTGCAAAAAAGCTTACAAGACACAGAAGGAAAACCCAAGTACAATGAGTTAATGTTTTAAAATATGTAGATTATAACGATGTTCCCTGTATCTTACCTAAATTAAGTCCCAGAGTTTTAAAATTTTTATTATGATTTTCTCAGAGGTTAAACACGAGCTGGGTACAATGGGGCATCTTCTAATTCTTGCACTATGAGAGGCCAAGGCAGGAGAATTGCAAATTTGAGCTCAGCCTAACATTTAGTAACTTAGCAAGACCCTGTCTCAAAATTTAAAAAAAGGACTGAAGCTGTATCTCAATGTGAAGCCCCAGGGTTCAATCCCTACTACCACTCCACCAAAGAAGAAAAAAGAAAATTTGGAGTAGTATCTCTTGTCATTCTTCATCCATGTGGAATTGGATGAGTCTTGTTTTTGTTTGTTTATTTTGTTTTTACTTTTTTGAGAAATACTTGCTGTGTAATTCAGGCTGCTTTTGAACTCACTGTGTAGCTGAGGCTGGCATTGAACTTGCAGCGATCCTCTTGCATCAGCCTCTTCACTGCTGGGATTACAGGTGTGTGCCACCATGTCTAGCAGGGTGAGTCATTTAACCTCTTGATTTTCTTAACTTTTGCAAACTGAGGGAGGAACCTCAAGATCATGTCTCCTCTACTCTTAAAATTTTGAGTCCTATAACCTTGTGTTTAATGAAGCAGCAGCCACCATGATGTTGTATTGGCCCAGGAGGAACAGGGTGGCACACACAGCCAAATGTGGTCTGGAGTGGTGTAGGGAAACCTGGGTTTCCAGTGTGAGGACTGAATGCAAGCTTGGTTTTTGCTGTCTGGATTACCTTCTGGCTTTCATGTGTTGTTAGCCTTAATTTCCCTGTTTCTAAGATGGAACTGTAACTGTGCATTGGGAGGATTAGATGAAGTTATGCAGGTGAATGTGTTTTGAAAATGCTGTTAAAATACATGTTCTATTATTAACGTTCTATTAACTGTGCATTGGGAGGATAAGATGGAGTTATGCAGGTGAATGTGTTTTGAAAATGCTGTTGAAATACACGTTCTGATGCCTGCTGGAATAATACTGAAAGGTTGTGTGGCTTTGTGAACAAGCTACTTCATATGTGCCACTTGGAAGCTGGGATGATTTTGTCCTCCTAAGGTGGTTTGAGGGCATGGGCAGTGTGTGCAAGATGTACAGAAGAAGGCAGGTGGTCTTCTTTTTCTGGAGGTGGGGCAGGGGGATTGGCAGCGAGTAAAGCAGGCCAGACCATGTGGCTGCATCCCTCAGATGTGAGCTTTGGAGGGTACGCTGCATTAGGGATGATGGTGTGGGATACCAGAGAGGAGGCTGCTGGAATTGGCAGGAGAAACTGGCTGGGGAGAAGCACAGTGGCAGTGAGGCAACTGGAGGATTGTGGTTCCAGTGTGAGTCAAGAAGGAAGTAGGAGTTTAGTAGTGGAAGCCATAGGTCCCAGTGGCATGAGGGGCAGAGGGAGCCCAGGAGACCACTGTAGCCAGGGTTCCCAGGAGCCTCTTATCTCACGTGGCCCCTGAGCTGTCCTTGAGTATCTTCTGTGTGAGGCCTGGTGCCAGGCTTGGGCATAGGAGAGCAAGATACTTTCCTTTCTTTCACAGAGATTGCTATTCTTATACACCATTTCTCTTTGGCTTTCCTGGGTGTTGACTTCTCATCATGCAAACTATTTTTGAAAGTCTTTGTGGTCTCAGAAACATAGTCACACATGGAATGTTTTTCTTGGCCCTTTGCTTTTGTTGGGCTTTTTGCACACACACCTGCACTCTACTCCAGAGAAAACCACCCTTCTCACCCAGTCTTGCTCAAAATTGTCTTATCGCCTGTATTTCTACTTCTTCCATTCTCCTTAGTTTCTTCTTGCTGTTCTCCTTTGATTACCACCTGTTTTCCTCTGGATTTTCTGAACTAAGAGTTGCCTCTCCCAGGTGGTTTGTCATATTGTCCCAGAGTGTCTATGGTTCCATTTGTTGTGTCTGTTCTGCTTGAACTAAACAAGAAAGCTACATCCTCATCTGAAGTTTTGAGGTGGATCAGATGCCACATTCCCTTTTTTTTTTTCTAAAGCTTGGAATTCTGCTGTACTTTCACAAAGCTTTTGAGATGTAGAATAATGGGCACTGGATGTTAGGAATGGTTACTTGGAGTGATTTACTTCTTATTTGAATGTTCATACTGCTTTGGTTTCCTCTACTGAGGATCTCTCACCACTTTTGGAATATGAGAGGAAAGGGCTGAGCATTTGCAGCTGACTACAGCCCATGGGTGAGTGGCTTGTTATTCAGAGGAGTGGCTTGCTGCCCCAGAGCCTTGTCAGAGCCACTTGTACTGGTATAGCTTGGCTTCATGCCCACTAGTGTGATTTGCCCCATTCGCTGCCTCTGAGGTCTCTTCCCATTAAAGAAAGTTTCTGTACTGTTTTTCTTTGCTGTTTACCTTCCTTATCTTGCTGTGATCCAGGTAAAACTCCTGAAATTTAAGAAGGCTTCTGTGTTACGGGATTTTAGAAACTAGAGATGTTACTTTGAAGCATGCCCAGTGCCAGCATGGGGAGGCAGAAATTAACCTGAGTAGTAATGGTAGGGCTGGTTGGCAAGCTGTTGTTGGGAAAAGAGCTCATTGTCTTTTGAGAGACTAGACATGGCTTTGAAACTCTTGAATGTGGGTAGTACAGGAAGACAGGCAGCTTTTGCTGAAATTGCCACATGTGAGGAATCATGGGCTACTAGTCTAATATTTGAGAAGTGTGTTAAGTGGTACTTGTGACTTGCTCTCCAGTCTACAACAAATACATCCCCAACCTCTGGGAAGGGCACTCTGTTGCTGCCTTTCATGGTGAAAGCGTCTTGGGAATTGCGTTTCCTCAGGTTTGGTTTGGTGAGGAATGAGCAGCATCAGAGGTTCTGTCCAGAATTCTTTGGCCTACCTCATAGCTTCGGGATACTTCAGCCCTTTGTAATGGTGGTACAGGGTAGAGACCAGGTGGCATGCAGGCGTGTATGCACGTATTCATTCATACGTTCCTTCAGTATTAGCAGATGTTTGTAGTACATAATGATTACATTCATCATGGGGAAATGGTATAGACATATAATATATCCCAATTTTTTTTCTTTTTTTCCATCCTCTTTGCCTTAGTTATTTTTAAAAATACCCACAAAATAAAGGAGGAAAGGTTTATTTTAGCTCACAGTTTGTAGAGGTTTCAGTCCAGAGTTGTCTGGCTTTAAGGCAGGGTGGTGTGACAAAAGGGCATGGCAGAGGAGTCCATGGCAGGGCAGGCAGAAAGCAACTAAGCAGTGAGCCTTCCTTTCCCTTTTTATTCCAGTTAGACTGCAGCCCTATTGGCTGGTGTCACCCTAATCCAAGGTGGGCAGTCTGTCTTCAGTAAATCCATTCAGCCACATCAGAACTATGATAATCAGAGGATCAATCTAGTTATCACATACCCGTGATCCAGTCACTTTGACTCTAGTCAAAAGCCCCATCTGGAGTACATAAAGCTTTGGAAGATATTTTAGATATAAAACACTCATCCTCCGCTTTATTCCCCCTGGCGACCAGGCTTTTAGTTTATTTTTCATCCTGTATCAGTGTGCTTAAGATGGTGAATATTAAATATTCAAATACAACACTCTCTGGTAGCACTTTCTACAATAGCAGAAATGTTATGAACTGTCCAATACAGTGACCACGAGTCATGTGTGACCATTGATTACTGGAAATATGGCTAGTATAACCAAAGAACTGCATTTCCGTTTTTTTTTTTCCTTGTTTGCTTTTCTCCTCTTTTTTGGCAATATTGGGGCTTCACACATGATAGGCAAGTACTCTGCTGCTGCCTTTGTCCCCCTTTTGGGTATGATTCCACTTATACAAAGTTCATAAATAAGCAAAACTAAACTATTGTGATAGATAAACTATTGTAAGCAGACCAGTGTTTTCCTGGGGCTGGGAAACGATTAGAGAGGGGAGACTGACAATAGGTAAGGAAGAACTTTATAGGGTGACGTACATGTCCCAAACCTTGCTTACAGTGATGCACAGTTTCTCAAAACATATCAACCTCTGTCTTTAACGTTTATGCACTTTATTGTGAATGAATTATATCTCCATTAATTTGATGAAAAGAAGCTGTTTTATGTTTAAATATCAACATTGTTAGCTTTTAGAAAGGCATGGTATTTTTAGAAAACCAATTGATATTTAATGCTAGGATATGCACATGCAGCCAACTCTGTTTAGCTCAGCATATGATGAAAAGAAGGTTCATTCTCTAACACACAGTCTAAATAGCAAGGGAAGAGCCGGATGTGGTGGCATACCAGCACTCAGGAGGCTGAGGCAGGAGGATCATTGTGAGCTCAAGGCCAGCCTGAACTGCATAGCAAGACCCTGTCATTCATTCATTCATTCATAAATAAATAAATACATACATACATACATACATATATACATACATATATACATACATACAAGAGAAAGAGAACCCAAATAGGCTGTTTGAGACTTATCTTTGCCAGGTCTGGATCTGATTTTCATTAATACTTAAGCAAGAGAGATTGAAAACTAATATTATAGCAAAAATGGATAGTATATGTAGTTTCTTGATTAATAATTTGTTTTCTTTATGACATGCCAACCCTTTTTATTTTATTATTTTATTATTAATTTTTTAATTTTTGAACTTGCTAAATTGCCCAGGCTTGCCTGAAACTTGAGTTCCTCCTGCCTCAGCCTTCTGAGGTATAGCTAGTATTATAGGCCTGTACCACCATGATCAAACCTGGGTTGGGTTTCTTATGTTTTCAATTTTAGTGAATCAGTATTTTAAATTTAACTAACCTATTATGATTAGTAATTTTATAATTGGACAGTACAGCACTGATAAACCAGTGATTTGTTTGGACCTGGTCCTGTTCCCTCATGAAGTTAGTCTGTCTCTGTACTGTCACACCATTCTATATAAGAGCATCAAACCCCATCCCATTAGCTAAACAATATTTTCTGTGTGTGTAAAAACTCTTGTTGGCTGAGTGATGGGATGCTTTCAAATACTCTGTTTTGAAGTATGGATATTCCTTGGTTGCCAACAGGGTTATGTCCTAGTAAGCTCATCACTAAATTGAAAATGTCACGTTGAAAGTATGTTTAATAAACCTAACCTATAGGCCATACTACCTTAGCAACCCAGTGTGCTGTAGGGAGTTGTTTCCCTTCCCAGTCTTGTGGCTGCCTGGAAGCTGTGGCTCTGCTGGTGCCCAGCATCATGAGATAGGATCATTCTGTGTATTAGCAGCTTGGAAAAATGTCAAAATTCAAAATTTGAGGAACAGTTTTATACCATCACAAAGTCAAAAAATTAGGCCGGATGTGGTGACACATGCCTGTAGTCCAGCACTCAGGAGGCTGAGAAAGGAGGATCATTTGAGCCCAGCAGTTTGAGGCCAGCCTGGGCAACATAGTGAGACCCCCGTCTCAAAAAACATTTGCAAAGCTGTTTATTAAAAATACAGAATTTGAAAAAAAAATACAGAATTTGGAGGGGCCAAGGGTATAGTTTAATATACTGTGCCTGCTTGGCACGCAGAAGACCTAGGTTTGATTCCTAGTACTGCAAATAAAATGATTGAAAAGTAAGAGCAATCTTAAGTTGAGCCATTATAAGTCAGTAACCCTCTGAAGTAACACAGACCAGTGTACACACTTTGACCGGCAGGACAGATGCCGCAGAGCAGATTGAGTCTGAGCCTTCTCTGCACTTCCACACAGTGCTTAAGCTGGTTTCTTGTGCTTTCCAAATTTATACGGATTAATAGACTTTTAATTTTTTTTATCTTTCATGATCTGTAAAATTCCTTTTTTACTGCACAGTGGAGGGAGATCCTGGGAGAGGAAGAGGGAAGAAGGTGTCTCTGAGACCTTAGCTCTGTGACCCAGCCCTGTCTGACTGGGAAGTAGATGTCAGATAAAAAAGCCCATTATTATCTTACTAGGAAAACATTTTGGTAATTACCTACATTTATTTGGCTTTTGATTTTTAAAATATTTTTATTTCTGTGATCTTTATTTTTATCTTTGTAAGGTTGTTTTAGAGTTGGGAAGTTTCTCAGCACATTACAGTACTGCAGCATATGAAAAGAGAACACTGATTATCATAGAGGTATGCTGTGAGTTCCTGTTATCTCTGAGAGGAGGGAACTGAGGTAGGCAGAAGAATGGGGTCAGGTTATAAAGACCTTTGTGACCTCTCATTCAAGCCTCGCTTGCTGTATATTTCATTGTGCTGCTCTCTCCATGTGGCTTCAGACACTCTACTGGAAGTTAGGCCTGATGCACTTGAGAGCTTGCAGGGTTAGCTGTACTCAAGACCCCAGAGATGGGCTTGGTGGTATACCGTGAATCACAAGCCGAGCCCAGTCTGGGACTTCAACAATTTAGCGAGATCCTGTTTCAAAATTAAAAATATTGGAAAAAAAAAAGCCGGGGATATAGGTCAGTATGAAGGCCTTGTCTTCAATTCCAAGTACCTCTTCGTGAGGGCTCTGGAAATGTGTCAAAGCTCTTAGTGAGGGCTCTGGAAATGTGTCAAGGATAAGGAATCTTAAAACCAATGGCTCTCAAAAAAAACAAAAAAACAAAAAAACAATGAAACAAAACCAAGAAACAAAAAACTAATGGTTCTTAAGGCATCAAATGGTTCGTATTCTGAAGTTCCAGTTGTGTCTGAAAGGAGGCAGTACTTGACACACATAAATGCTTTCTTGCTTTTTAAGCTCAACTTGTTTATTTGAAAAGATGGTAAGACTATTTGAACTAAAACTTTGAATGAGAGACACTGTAATGTCATGTATAACTTTGGTGAGGGGACAGGTCCCTCTGCTTTCAGTGTGCATAGAATGTCAAATGCAACCGTGTTACTTTGTACCACACAAACTCCCTCTTCTAACTGTAAAGATATTTAAGAGTCATTTGGTCAACTTGAGCTTCTGATGTTCTGTTCTGGACATGAGTCCTGGTTCCTAGTTGCTATCCTGCTGGCATCACTGGTTCAGTAGGAAGGATCAGATAGTGGATTGGTGGCCTCTTGTCCTCACTACCCATCTGTCCTGTGTGCCCCCACTGCCCCCAGCTTTCTGGAACAGGTCACTGTATCGTCCTTTCTCTTCAAGGAGCCGACGGTGGTGGGTCATCGTCTGGAAACGTGTCTGGGGTTGCCTCTGCTGGAGGCTCACGCTCTTCGTCCCGGAACATTGGGTCTTCAGGGGCTGAGAAGGAAGAAGGCAAAAAGGTCCGGCGGCAGTGGGAGTCATGGAGCACGGAGGACAAAAACACTTTCTTCGAGGGACTGTATGAGGTGAGTGAGTTGTGGAGGTAAGAAAGGGTGGACAGAGGGTTTCCCCACACTCTGGCTTCTGCACAGCTCACTTTGTCTGGGCAGCTTTGCCTCCCTTTGCCACATGGCTTAGAGATAAGCAGCGAGCCCTGAGGTGGCTAAAGTAGGTGTGGTCCCGTGGTAGGCCTTGGCATTTTATGCTACTTTCGCTTTTTTCTATGGTTTTTAGCCATTGTCTTACCCACAGTCTGTGTGTGTGTGCACACACACGCATGTTACTGGTATTGAACTCAGGTCCTTCTCTCTGGAGTTAGCCTTTTCATGTTTTATTTTGAGACAGGATCTCCCTAAGTTGCCCACACCAGGCTTGAATTTAAATCATTTTGTTTCAGTTTTTCAAGTAGCTAAAGTTGTGGTGTGTGCCACCACACCTGCATTTTTCATGGTGTTTCATAGTTCCTTTGCTCATTTTTTGTAAATGCCTGTAAATATTGTACTTTAGATACAGATGAACTGGCCTATGTATATACTGCCAATCTTTATAAATAAAGTTTTATTGGAGCACAGCCATTCTTCTGTGTGCTGTCTGTAGCTGTTTTTGGTCGTGTGACAGAGTTTAGTAGTTACAGCAGATACTGAGTGTCCCTCAACTCTGACCAATTCCTGTAGTACCTAACCATTCTTGGATTTTGGCTTACTGAGGTTCCTTCCAGATTCTGTTGTTATGAATAATGCTACGGTGAACAACTTTGTGTACATTCCTTATTTTAGATGATTTCTTTGGCACATAAGATTAGGAATACGTTACTAGAACAACAGCCTTGTCATTTTAATAGCTAATTCACTGGAGTGATGGGAAAGTCTTGGCAAGCATGGGAAACAGAATCTCTATAAAGGAATGAAGCTTTGGAATTTAAACCATGAAGTGTTTACAGAAGGATTAGAAAAGGAGACACTTCTAAATGTGAGCACCAGATTTGATTTTGCCATATTCCCATGGCTGGTATTGCTCCCTCCTGGGGCCAAATGTCTAAGATTTGCCTATCCCCGCTGGACAGGACTGGTGTTATCAGCATGGTTTGACTCTTGTTGTCCTTAGAAAGAATGAAATGTGCACATGAGGCTTGTTTTGATAGATGCAAAATCATCCAGATAAATACAAAAGTGTTTTAAGAGTTGTATAATAAAGTATAGAGGTTGCCTTTGTATAGGGATTATCCCCACATTATACCTTTGATAAATTACTTGTTGGGCATAGAAGATTTGTGATTCCTGCTTTGTTATCAAAACCTGCAGTTATTTATTTGTTTATCTGTTTATTTATTTATTTAGGCAGGGCCTTGGTGTGTAGTCCAGGCTGGCCTTGAACACTTTTGTAGCCTGGGCTAGCCTCAAACCTGTAGTGATCCTACCTCAGCTCCCCAAGTGCTGAGGTAACAGACCTAGCTAAAAGCCAGTTATTGCCCAGTCTCACCTGAATCCATCACTACTATGGTGTGGCCCTTTCTTCCCAGGAAGACTGTGAGCTCTGTGAGGTCCACCAGTCTGGATGCAGAAAGTAGAGTATGAGATGTGGTTGACTAAAAGTAGGGAAAGGATTCCTTGTTGCAACCTACCCTTTGCTCTTCCCCAGCCCTTTAAAACTTTTTATTTTGACTTGGTGTGGTGACACACACCTGTAATCCCAGCACTTGGGAGGCTGAAGCAGGAGGATTACTGCAAGTTCAAGGCCAACCTGTGCTACAAAGTGAATTCAAAGCCAACCTGAACTTCATAGGGAGACCCTGTCTCAAAAAGACAGAAATAAGGGCCAGGGATATAGCTCAGCAGCACAGCGCCTGCCTGGCAAGCACAAGGTCTTGAGTTTGATTCCTGATACCCTTCCCCACAAATAAAGACAAAAATAAAATAAAACTTTTATTTTGAGACAGGATTTTGCTAAGTTGCCCAGAATGGTCTTGAACTTATGATCCTAGCTGGGAGTGGTGGTGCATGCCTGTAATCCCAGCACTCAGGAGGCTGAGGCAGGAGGATCACTGAGAGTTCGAGACCAGCCTGGGCTACAAAGTGAGCTCAAGGCCAGCCTGAACTATATAACGAGACCCTGTCTCAAAAAGACAAAAAAAAAAGAACTTAGAATCCTCCTGCCTCACCCTTTCAGAGGACTTGGATAATAGACAGGTACTTGATTCCTTTTTTCTACCAGGCAGGAATTTGATACTAGATCTCCTCAAATCCTTGACTAGTAATAATTCTGTTTACTTAATGCTTTCTGCTATTGGTACTGTGTATCTCAAATAGTGTGTGTTTTTGTGAGAGTTTGAGCACAAGAGAGCAAGAGCAAGCACACATGCCTTATGTCTGTCATTTTATGTGTCTGACCAAGACTAGGTGGGACTCTGATGGGGTCTTAATGTGTCGCAGATCAGTGAGGGCAAGAATAGGACCCCATTTCTAGCTGTGGGATGATAGTGGGCACTCACAGGCCTCTGCTCTGAGGAACACTGTTTCTGTAATGTTTGTTAAGATTTTACTGCCCCTACAGCCTTTTTGGTGCTGGAGATCAAACTGAGGGTATTTACATGCTAAGCACATGCCTTACGCCGAGCTATATTCCAAGCCCCTTGCTGCCTCGTTGATGGTACATGTGTGTTCTACTTTTGCTCCCAGTGTTCCCAGACTAGCTCAGAGCAACACTAAGGACAAAAGAAATTGAATAACTGTTCTAAGCAAGAGGGCTGACTAGATGCAGGGACTCTGCACTTGTTTATCCTGGGCCTCAGTCGATGATTTCTCTCTTGCCTCAGACCCTCCAGAAAGGCCAGTGCTGCCCCAAACCTGCCCTCATTACGACAACCCTGGGCCCCAGTGCAGATTGGTCTCTTTAGTGATGGTCTGTCCAGACTCCCTTTCTGTGGCCAGGAATGTGTCCTGGTCCTATCGCTGGGAAAGAATAAGGTGGACAGGTGAGTGGGTTGAACACTTAGACAGACGTCACCCTAGACCTGCTCTTACTATCTGTCTCTTAGTGTCCTTCTGTTTCAACCGTGGCTCTGTAGAGTCTACCACTAAGTGTTTATTTCATTTCCCTTCTTAATATCTGCCCATCTGACCATCTGTATGTGTTTTCACCATGTGATTCTTGGTTACCTGCCTTACAGATTCCTGGCCAGACTCTTGTTATTATTTCTCACCTTAATGAAAATGGCTGATGGCTTTGTCTCTCCTGTGCTTTATAATAGGCTCCCTTCTCAGCTTCTTCCTGTGCCTTCCCAGTCTTCTGAAAGTGCCATGCAGAGGCATCTTTGGCTTTTTTGCCATATACATACTGAGAGTCTTTGTCTGTGACTTTGGATAGTGTTCTCTTAGTTCAAACTTAGGCTGTTTTTTGTTGTTGCCACCACCATTGATTGAGTTCATAACTAGTCAGAGGACAACATAGTGTCTTAGTTACTTTTCTGTCTTTGCTGCAACAAAATACCTGACGCCCAAAATTAAGGAAGGAAAAGTTTATTTCACTTAGTTTGTGGAGATTTCAGTCCATAATCGACTGGCTCGAGGGCAGGGTGACATAGCTGAGGTGCAACAGTTCAAGGTGGCAAAAGACAGCAAAAGCAGCAAGAGTAACAGGAAGGTGGGGAACAAGCCTCTTTTCCTCCCTTATATTGTAAGCAGGCTTCCTGACCCAGGAATGTGTAACACTCACATCATCTCCCTGCCTTCCTCTTCCACAGCCTCAGGTTGTTTACAAAGTGAGGACCCTGGTCCCCTGCTGAGTCGCTTAGTTAAACTTTTAAACTTCTCAAGTTGACACAGTCCACACTTACAATATCCTGGACCTTAATCAGCTACCCTAGGGCATGTCCTCTAAACTTCAAGATATAGAACTGCTGAGTTACTTGGTTAAACTTCTGAACTTCTCAAATTGACACGATGTATCAACCATTACACATAGTTATGCTGGAAATGCACAGAAGGTCTTGCCCATCGGGGGCTTATCATGTGTTGAGGGAAACATAACAGACCACACAAGGCTGACTGAGAAGGCATGTATTCAAGTGCTGCAGACACCAGTGGCAGTATAGTTTGAAATCACAGGTACAAAAGTCAGTTTACTTCCATTATGATCTCCACCTTAGGCAGAGGACAATCAGGAAGGGGATGACTTCTAAAGTTGGACACAGAAGAGAGGTGTTTCAGAACCAGCTTTGGCTCTTCATGGTTTATGTTTGGAATTTGGAATTTTTCTGCCTCAACCTCCCAAATAGCTGTAGTCTGCACTGCTCTATTATTTTTTTTTTTTGAAACAGTGAGCAAGCTCTAATTTTTTTAACTTTTCATTTCGGAGCTATTTCAGACTTAGGAAATGTCATAAAAAACAGTACAAAGAATTCCCAAGTGTCCTTCACCCTACTTCCTCAGTGTTACAGTGCCCACAGTATGACAAGCAAAATGAGGAAAAGAAACAGGGCGGGCACTGTTCACTCACTTTCAGGCCTTTTGCAGAGTTAGCAGGTGGACGTCCCACAGGCCCTGAGTTTTCTGCCACCTGGAATGCTTCCTCAGTCTCTTTTGTCTTCTAGGACTTTAACACTTTTCAGGATTCTCTGCCTGTTAGTCAGTGGAATGTCTCTCAGTTTGAATTCGTCTGAAGTATCCTCATGATTAAATTAGTGTCAAGAATTCCATGGCAGCGATGTGTCCTTTGTACATTCAGCCAGGAGGTGCATGATGAGGTCTGTATCAGTCTTAGTGATGCCCCCCTGGACCTCTGGGTTCAGGTGTTGACTGTGGGTCTATCTACTTCCAGCTCATTCTGCTTTTCTTTGAGACTGTAAATACCCTGCTTCTTATCATGCGTTCTTTAACTAGCTTTAGCAACCATGGCTGCGTCTTACCTGAAGTAATGATCACTGTGGAGTTTGCCAGTGATGACGTTGTTTCTATTGTTTATCTGTGTCTGCTGATTAGAAATCCTGTGCAAGTACCCTTTCTTCTCCCAGGCTGACATATTTATCAATTATTTCTTTAGATACATAAACTCAGTGGTTAGTTTATTCTGCAAATCATTATTCATGTCATTGTTGATTTTGTGGCCCATATGGATCTGGCTTTAGCCAGGGGGCCCTCTGTGACTGGCTCTTGTCACTCCTTGTGCAACTTTTGGCACCTCAAGGTGTTCTGCCCTTACCCGGTGTCTCCCCACCCCAGCCTTGGAATTAGCCATTTCTCTAAGGACCACTTTTTCCCCTTTGAAAAGTGATGTTTAGAAACCAAGATGTGGGGGATGGGGTGGCTGTTGCAACTGGCACCTTCCCAGTACTTTTTTTTGTTTTTTGGTCTTTTTAAGACAGAGTCTTACTATGCAGTTTAGGCTGGTCTTGAACTCACTTTGTAGCCCAACCTGACCTCAATTCACAATGATCTTCCTGCCTCAGCCTCCTGAGTGCTGGGATTACAGGTGTGTACCACCATGCCCAGCTCCCAGTACTTCTTTTTTTTTTTTTTTTTTTTTTGCTCCCAGTACTTCTTAAAAGGTGGTTTTGTGAGACTGTCACATAGATTTTCCTTATGGAAGTCCTAAAACAGTTTCATTCTTTTTTTTCATTTTAAAGAGAAAAGAACAAAAACAAATTTACAAATACAAAGACAAACAAATAGTTTCATTCTTAAAATCTAGTTGTGCTCAACTTTTGCATGGAGACACTCCAAAAATATCATCAGGTCATATTCAGTCATGTTCTCTTCCTAAGTATTCATATTGGCTATCCTTGTTTGAATGTGGAATATACTTTCTATGATCAAAGAAATGTGATGTTTGTGCAGAATTCCTTCCTATTTTAAGATACTGGGTGGCAGCACCCTGAGCTCTTGATTTGCATTGCCCTCGGTCAGCCAGTGCTGTTCTTACGGTGGTGTCTCCTGCAAGGTCTCTAAAGAGCTCCAGAGGTTAAGCTGATTGTCCGAGTGAGGTGTATGTTTCTCCTGCTCTAGGGCTGCTTTAATTTCTTGTGTGATGTTAAACAAAAATACCTGACATGAGCCAACTCCTGAAAATAGATTTGTTTCTCATATCTGGAGGTCAGGGCATCCAAGATCAAGATGCTACAGCTTTGATATCTGGTGAGGACTGCATTCTGCTTCCAAGATGGTGCCTTTTTTTTTTTTTTTTAAACATCCTTTTGAAGAGAGGAGCACTGTGCCTCCCATGTCGGAGGAAGAAGGGCAAGATTAATAAAAACTTCTAGCAGATAAGAGCCTTAATGCCATTCATGAGGGAGGAGTCTTCTCTTAATATCGCAATGACATCACCTGATTTGGAGGGAACACACTCAAACAAAAGCAGGGCCCTTGCCTCTTTGGCACCTGCAGGCTGTGATGTTCTATCCTTTAGTTCCTTTGTTGCTTTACCTATTTCCAACCTGAGATGCTAGGGCAGCAGAGTTGAAGATGATGCACAAGTAAGTGCAGTGCGGGGTAACCTGTAGCCCACCTGTCGCCTTTTCTTTTTTGCGCTGTGCACATATCATAGAGCAGTGATGGCAGACCTTTTAGAGCTTTCAGTGATAATAAACAGCTGGTTGTGGCATGAGTGCCATAGGTTCTCCACCACTGTCGTAGAGAAAGCTGCTTTGTTTCAGCCACTGTACTTTTTTGTGGTCTTTGTTTTCCAGCATGGGAAAGACTTTGAAGCAATTCAGAACAACATTGCTCTGAAGTACAAGAAGAAGGGCAAGCCTGCAAGCATGGTGAAGAACAAAGAGCAGGTCCGGCACTTCTACTACCGCACCTGGCACAAGATCACCAAGTACATTGACTTTGACAATGGTGAGTGTGCCACAGGCTGGGCCTCTGCTCAGGAGCATGCTTTCTGGCATTGCCTTTATGCAGCTGTTCACCTGGGATTTGCCTCCAGTACTTTGGCTGGTGCATGTCCAGTGCTGCTTGTTCAAACTTACCTGCAAGGAAGCTGCTTGCATCCATGCTCTAGTGATCTTACTGACACTCACCTGAGTTTTGTATATTTCCATGGCCCTGGGTGCCTGTGGGTTCTGTATCCCCTGTGAGAGGACAGTGAGGTCCAGTGAAGGGAAGTTGAGTTGCAGGTGCACTGGCAGGATAAGATTGGACCCCTCCTTTTTTGGCCTTTCCCTCTCATGTGGGAGCACACTGACGGTGTCGGTTGAGCAGCCAGATATGCTTCTGGCCCAGAAAGGCAGTCTTTGCCACAACTGACCATTTGTATTTGAATCCAAATTTGTGTGGTCCATCTTTAGTCATATGACTATGTCATCTCCAGGTACAGTGGGGTTTCCAACTCTGATCACCCTTGGCTGATCAGTGGTTTCTCCAGGGTCACTTGGCCCATGTTGTGTTGTACTGACTTTGTCTTTGTAAAGTATTGCCGTCTCCTGTCTCCACATGTTGGGAGAAGAGCCTTGCCCCATACTCTCTGAGTTCCCTCCTGCTTGGCCCTGCTGTACATTCCTGCAGTTTTACAACATTGGGCTCATTGTAGTCATTCCTTCCTTCTAACACCTACACTTATTGTTAACCCTTTTTCTCTCCAAATGTACCATCTGTGCCAGGGTAACTGGCTCAACTGTGACCATATTGCTCCACCTTTGAACCTTTGCTTGTGTCTGTGTGTTGGCCTTTGATGTCCCTCGTCTTCCCTTGCCGTTCCCGTGGTGTCCTCTGTGCTGGGTCACTGTTTCTTGACCATGGTGCGCATCACATTGTCATAGCTTTATTTTATTTATTTATTTATTTATTTATTTATTTATTTGTGGTACTGAGGATTGAACTCAGGGCCTTTTGCATGCTAGGCAAGCACTCTACCACTGAGCTATATCCCCAACCCTGTCATAGCATTAGGAGAAGCTAATGCTCAGTACCCCATCTGCAACACGAGGCTCTACTTTGTATAATTGAAAACATTCAAGAGAACAGTGGCTAGTATGGAAGATTTCCCTCTCCCACCTGGTACCTGGGAATAGCTATTCAGGGCAGTAGGGACCTGGTGCCTCCTATCTGCTCTTTTGTTCTTAGTGTGATGCTAGTGTCTAAGATGGAACCTCTTGGCAGCACCGAAAGGAAAGGGTAAGCAAGGAGGAGGCACTTGCCCCAATTCAGCCTTTTGAAGGAGCCTTCCAGAGTCCCATAGCCTCCTTCCTTGAAGCCCAGAACTTGGTACCATGGTGAGCTGCATATGTCCATCCTGTTTGCCTCCTGCATAAAGCCCATCCAATAACTGAAAATAAGGGGTGGATACCAGCTAGAGCCATTGTGGGATCCATGGCGAGTTGCCTTTTGGAGGGTGCAGGGAAGTGGGAGCCTCCTCCAGGCTGCTGGCCTGTCTTGCTGCTTAGGGGAACTCTGTATGGGCAGAGCTGGAGAACAGGTGTGACTGTGTTCATGTCTATATCCTCTTCTTTGAGAACCTGTGGTGCTGAATGATGCATTTTCTTCTGAGGACATTTCCTCTGCCCATCAGGAGTAATTTAAAAACCATACCTGTCACTTTGTTTAGATTTTTTATTTTGAAAATTACAAAAACAGCACTATATTCCTCTGTGCTCTCTGTCAGTTCCCCCCAGGTTTTGTATCATACATGACCAATGCAGGAAATCTGCCTAAGCCTTCTTGGAAATGCTACCTAGTGTTATTCCTGTGTGCACAGGTTATAGTCTGAAGAGTGTCTGGACCCCCTTCCTAAGTTCTGCCTTCTCTCATTTTCCAGTGTTTTCACGAGGGCTGAAGAAGTCATCCCAGGAGCTATATGGCCTCATCTGCTATGGTGAACTGCGCAAGAAGATTGGGGGTTGTGAGTACCCTGCCTGTCCTCAGACTCCCCTTGTCCTTGTTGCCACTGACCCTTCATGGCCAGGATCACTTACTTTCCCTTCTGACTTTTATTTTGAAAATATTTTAATGACAGAAAAATTGATAAAGCATATGATGGGCATGCCTTCCCTTAGGTTTACCAGTGGTTAATGTTGTTCCCATTTGTTTACTCTCTACACACACATGTTCACACACACACATGTTCACACATATGTCACTTTTTTCTTGCTTTGCTATTTAACTGTAAGACTACCTAGAAACTGCACCCTAGACTGCAGCCTGCATCACCCAAGAACATAGACACACTACTGAACCACATCCCATGGTCTCACTGAAACATTTCACACCTGTCAAGCAGGTGCAGCAATCTGCCCAAATTCTTACCCATTTTCAGATTTCTCAGAATGTTCCCAGACATCAGGGCTCCTATTGAAAGCTGTTGCCCCACATGTGACTCTGGTATCTCCCTGAGTCACTTGGACCAAAAATCATGCTGGTTTTCAATCTTTGATGGTGTTGGTATTTTTGAAAAGCCTGGGACTTCTTTTACTTGCTATTTGCTGTCATGGTTTCCCAGTGACTAGATTTCCTCTAGAACAACGCTGCATGGCTGCTTGATAGGGATGCTCTCGACTTTGCAGGGCATCTGTCCCCTATGCACTTTAGCCCTGCCTGTGTTTCCTCTGTGCCCCTAGGCCTCTCTGATCCAGTGGACATTGTAGGGTCATCTAATGTGTCACAGCCTGAGGTCGGCTGTAGCACTGGATAGGACAGCTATTTGCTGGCTCCTCCTTGTGTCTTTGGCCATAACCTGAACACTCACTCATCATTGTCTGGCCTGGTAGCTTCTGTGGGCCAGCCTAGTCTTTGTGTTTAGGAGGTGCCATGCTCCCCTGTGATACCCTTGCATGTTTTCTCCGTCTTCCGTCCTTTGTCACTCTCAACCCTCCACTGCTGTTCTGTGTGTTCTGAGGTGAAGACCTGGGCCCTGGCTCACAGGTCCCACTCTTTGCAGTCACCTGCCTTCAGGCACCAGACCCTCTGCCTCCAGACTGTCTGTGACTTTCATGCCCTGGTTGCATGTGCTGATATTCCCCTTCTTCTGAATCTCAGTTCCCCTGTGGCTATGCTCACCCAGCCCTGCAGCTTCAGGCCATCCATACATTGAGCAGTCCTGTCACCCTTTGCCCTGATAGGATCAGAATGAACACCTGCTCCCTTCCGAGCCCCACCTTGGGGCCACTTGTACTCACCATAGTTGATAGCACCAGCACAGAGGCAGCTACTGAAGATGATGCCTTGGGCTGCCCTCACCTACCCTTCTACCTGCTCCTCTGCCACCTGAGTGGGTCTGCTCTTCCCATCTTGTCTTCACTGTGGACCTGCCATGTACTCCCTGATGACCTTATTCCTGTTTGTTCTCCCTCTTTGTCTTTCTCTCCTAGAAGCTAGAGGACTTATTTCCCAACCCTTTGACCTCCCACTTTGCATGGTTGGCACCCTTGACTGTGGCCTGAGCCACAGCCTGTGTCTCTGCCTCCCTCTAATCTGTTTTTTTCTACTCTGTCCTCACTTTTTCTCACCTTGAAAGGCCTCTGGTCCAGACAACACATTGAGCACCAACCCTTCTTGAGTAGGGTGCTTTGACCTTCTTTGGGCCCTCTACCTGAGTCTCTGGACATATTATCTTATATGTTCCTGCTCTGTGACCTTGAATGGTTTTTTATTGCCCACAGTAACAATGGCTTCCCTGACCAAAGGCCTCTTTACTGAAACATGAGACTCATCTTCCTAGTTATACCCATTCCTTTGACAGGAGGCAGCTTGGTCAGAGTGGGGTTCTCCTTTCCCCTGTGGCTCAGCTTGTGCTTATTCCAGTTCTGCTAGGTTTGCTGGTTGGCCCCTCCCAATCCAGCTGTACCTCACACTCAAACATATATTCACATACTTGCAGACATCTGGAGCCCAGATGGGGCTCTCGGCATGTGGCTCTGTCAAGAGTTCTTCATGTTATGGGGTTATATCCCTCCAGACCTCTCTGAACGCCCCCAGTACTACTCAATCAACTTCTCATATCTGGGCTCCTAGACCTCATCCCTTTTTTTTTTCTTTTTTTTTGTTTTGGTTTTTCTCCGGTACCGGGAACCGAACTCACGACCTTGCGCTTGCCAGGCAGGTGCTTTTGCCGCTGAGCTAAATCCCCAGCCCCCCTCATCTCTTTGTTGTGTTCTTTTGTGTGTCTTTTTTGTAATGTGCACTCAATACCTGCTAGCATTTCTCTGAGGCTTATGCATGAGCTGTTTTCTCTGGGCCATTTGGAAAATCTGTTTGAAAGCTGGTGGTTAGAGCAAGATTTTCCTTGACATGGCTTGTTCTGCTTGGAGTCTCCAGACAAATGTGTCCTAGCAAGGCTGACTTGAGTCTGCCCTATCCTGTGCTACCTGCTGACTATGTCAAGTGCCAGTTGCAAAAGGACTTGAAGGGTGTTCAGGATTGAAGGAAATGAGTGATGTGCTCAGAGCCCTCATGAAACAAGTGTTAGTCTCTTACTGCTTTGCCCTGGAATGGAGTAGCTTGGCATAGCTGCTAGATGTCATGCCTTGCGTGACAGTGCCATGGCTGGCTCTCCGGTCCTCACTATATTGAACAGACAGGTCTTGTGCAAAGTCCCCTTGCTTGGTGCTGGGATGGGGCCTCTTAGGTGCTGGGTTGGTGGCACTGGTATCCTCTCTTCGGAGATCACTTGACCAGGGCTGGGTCTACGATGAATAGCCTCCCCTCCCAGTCCTAGGAAAAAGGGCAGAAAGTCCCATGATGTCTGCCAGAGCCTGTGTGATCCAGTTCAGTCACCTCCTCTCAGGCTTTATCTTCAGGCCTTTTTCTGTGTAGAAACAGGACTGTGGGGTCTTTTGCCTGCCCTGTTGTCCCTTTTCACTGATCTGTCACCTCCTTCAGATCTTAACTCCAGTGTCCCTGAGTCCCCAGCCAGGTTGGGCTTCCTGGTCTTAAAGTCTTGTCCAGAGGAAGGGTGGCTGATTAGCTCCTGTGAGGGCACCAGAGCATCTGCTTCCTTTTATGTGAAAGTATGTACATTTGCCCTTTCCAGTGCTCTGCTTTCTTTTCTGAAGTACTATTTCTATCTGGGATCCTTTTCCTTTGATTGAAAAACTTACCTCATTTCTTTTCACACATTTGTACCAGCCATGAATTCTTTTAGTTATCATTTACCTGGAAAACATTTGTTTATCTTCATGCTTAAATTTTTGGTGGATACAGAATTCTAATTTAACAGGTTTCTTTAAATTGCATTAAAGTTGCTGTCCAGTATCTTTGGCCTGTACTATTTCTGATGAGAGATTAGTGGTCATCTGGATTCTCATTCCTTTGTGTGCGTTCAATCTGGCTGGTTGGTTTTATGATTTCATCTTTGTTTCTGGCTTTGTGTTTTTGGTCTCCATACCCCCAAAATGCAGAAGAGTTCAAGGAACTGAAGGAATTTTGCAGTAAGCAACCAAGCTCAACTGGCTTCTCTCTTTCTCTTTCTCTTTCCTTTCTTTTTCTTTTCCCACTAACCTCTTACTACCTTACTTTCCCACACATTTTCCTTGGCAGCAGTGAGGTCAGAAGTGGGGCTTTTGCTCTAACGAACAGTGAGTGTGTCAGACTCATTGTTCTGCAGACTCTGGGGTTGTATGGATTCCAACCTATATACACCTGAGGATCCACTTGTGGACACCATTGGATGTGGAGCCCAGCAGGGAAATTGTGCACAGGCCTGGCGTGATGCCTAGAGAGCAATCATCAAAACCAGCATTCCAGACCAAATAGCAACTTAGTAGTAGCAGGGGGTTGGGGAGAACTTCTGGGAGAAGTCTGCAGATTGATCTTTGAGAGAGTGGCTAAAGGGAGGTCTTCAGGCAGGCTGAGATGTGTGGGTTAGTGGAGTTCCTCTTGGGTAGGTAACTGTTTAAATGACCTTGGGGAAAAGGCTGTAGCTACCGTAGAGATTTCATTCTGGAAGACCTCAAATATTCAATGGCAGGATTTGAAGTCTCTATGGAAGATGACTTTATGAAATCAAATAGTTTTGCTCCTAACTACCCCATGACCTCATTTGTGTATCTTCCATTTAAAGGTATGGATGACAAGAATGCAACGAAGTTGAATGAGCTCATTCAAGTTGGGTAAGTACTAGTATTATTGTGAGGTTGTGTTTGTTCCTTTTGGACACTCAGATTCATTCACTGAAATTCAGAAGTTAAAAAAGTGTGCAGCTTTCTTGTTTTCTCGATGAGGACCCTCAGAATTCAAACTTACTGTCCTCTCAGGTGCCCATTTTGCTCCCACAGAAGGTGTTTGGTCCAGTTGCGGAAGTGGCCCCAGTCTTGCTTCCTCCTTCCCTTATCTGTGTTTTTGCATGTGGTGGTTCCCTGGCTTCTAGAAAGCCTCTCCTTCCCATTGTTTTTCCTTTGGGTTTCTGAGCCACTTCTAAGACTTTCCCAGCCTCTCTTGCCCACTGATACTCCTGCCCCAGAACCCATGCTCAGTCTGGCTTTCTGTTCCTCCTCCTCATGCTCCTCTACTCTGTAGCTTCAGCTGCCAGGCCCCTGCTTGTTCACTTATCACCTGCTCAGCCTCAGTTGCTTTTGACTGTTTCTACTTCAGAGATGCCCCCTTACCAGGACTTGCTGTGTGAAAGATCGTCCACTTGGCCCCTCACCAAGTGTCTCCTGTGCATTGTTATGCACTGCTGTCCTAGACTGTGCATTTGCCTTTTAAGTCTCCCTTGTTCTGACAGTCTCCTGAGTTGGTCCCCAGGGCAGTGAGTTGTTGGCACCCTGAGCTTCTTTCCAATTCTGTAACCACCATAGTTCACTCTGAGGTCACCTCAGAGGTGTTTCAGATCTTCCCGTCTCTGCGGCCTCTTTCTGGCTAGTCAACTCCTCCTGGGGCCTCTGTCACTTTTCCTGGGTGAAGGACTCCAGACGTACTCATCCCTTATGTCTGCGTCTTACTTGCAAGTCTCACAACCTAGGAGCTTCCACTTTTGCACCCTCTGTAAACCTTATTCTGCCACCTTGCCTGGTTGGAAGGTTGAAAGTTTTGCAGATGGATGGCCTGAGCCATTCTGGCCATGCCTCCCACTTCAGGCCTCTCAAAACTTGCCTTGTTCAGGCCAAGAGACTACTCTGTAAGATACAGCCCAGCCATACAGTCCTGAATTCTACATGTGTGGGGTACTAACCTAGTATAGTGCCCCCTCAGTGGTGGCTGCCATGTCCCTCAGGCATCTTCCAACACTCATCCCACCAGGTCTCTCTCCCTGTTTCTTGAACCCTAGGTGTGTGGTCAGAATCTTTTGAGCTGTCATGGATGTACGGGCCATTCTGTCTGCAGAACATTGCCTTGCCACACCTCTGGGCACTGCAGCATCTCCCACAGGCTTAGAATCTGACTTCCAGGAACCATGTGCCTTGGGGCGAGTGGCTAGGGTCTAGCTCTACGCCTGTCCCAGCATTGGGTTCCTAAGGCTTTATTTGCACAAACTGCCCTGTTGGGAGTCATGCCTGGCAGGAACTAGGTTATAGCATTGCTATATAAAAGAGCCATGACTAGACACCTTGACAAGTAGCTTGAAAAATGAATGGAGGATCCCAGAGTAGAACTGGTCTCAGAAATAGAGATCATCAGGATGTGGGGATGGTAGCCATGCTTGTAGGGGATTATCTGGTGGGATTTCTCTGCCCCTTTCCCCCACCTTGGCTCAGAGCCCACCTTTCTCCTTCATTCCTTCTCCTGCCAAGCTGAACAGTGTTTGCACATCTGACGAATCTTCTCCAGAGGGTGGAAGCTCTCAGGCTGAGACCTGATGTTACCTTCTCACTAGCAAGCTATGGTGCAGTTTGCTGGTGAATCTTGACCTTTTATCTCAGAATTCATGGAATGAAGCCAGTGTTCCAGGCTCTTTGTCTCCAGCACTAGGCATGAGCAGCATTTGTAGAAAGCCAGGGTGAGGACTGGGGCAGGTGGGGTACCTTTCCCACTATGCAGACATCTGCCATACAATCTCTAGGAGGACTTCGCAAGCAACAGGCTCTTTCCTACCATGGGTAGGTGATCACATCACACCAAGCAGCTCTTTCTAGAGTCAGAGACTGAATATACTTGACAAGCAAATGCAAGGAGCATGCCTTGGTTAGATCCTGGATCTTTAGCAAAAAGAAAAGGGAAGGAAGAAACGGTTATAAGGATATATGACAGAGACAAGTGGGAAGGTAGATTTTTGGACTATATACTAGATGATGGTGTGGTCTCAGCATTGTTGCTCCCAGATGAGACTTGGGCTGAGATACTTAGGAGTAAAGTATTTGGTGTTTCGGTATCTGCAGGAGGCTCAGTTCAGTGAAGGGTAAGGAGCAGACTTTGCATGTGCAGTGACCCTGAGTTTCTATGCCGGTGATGCTGGACTAGGCTTGTACTCACAGACAACAGATTGATGGACAACAGCATTGAAATGTGCTTTGAGTCAGGCATCCCTTCAGTGCTGTCTACTGATAGAGACCCTCTCGATGAGAATCAAGTGGGAAATGATGGCAGTGGAGCTTGGGATTTGCCCTAGATCCTCTAGGCCTCAAGTGGCTGAGTTACTGGTCAAGTGACAGCCCTAGCTTCGTTTTGGTCACCATGGTTGGCTGTGCTCCCCACAGTGCAGTGACATAAAGGGTAGCCCTAGAAGGTAGTACATTCACAGAGTAGAGCGATTAAGTGCCCTTTTTTTAAATGAGGTCAGTATTAGTGAGGATCACCTGATCAAGCTATAGGACCTGTCTGAAAAAGACTGAGAAGGTAGCCCTTATTTTTTTAAGAGCCTTAGGTGCAACTAGGAACTTGGTAATATAAGGAAGTTCGCAGCAAGTGGCAGGAAAAGTCAGCACTGATTCCTGGCCATGTTGAAAGCTTGGTGAGCGCTGGGAAATGTGTCATTTGCCACTAAGGAATCTGTCAGTACTTTCTCCTTTTACTTAGGGGCCTCACCTGGCACTCTAGGTTCTGATAACATACTTTACCATTGCTGTCCCTCAGAAAGGTACTGATGGCACAATCCAAAATGCCACAGTCCATGGAGAGAGTTCTGCCTGCAACTATAGGGGGACAGAGACAGAAAGCCTTTATAGTGTGTTCTTCTGTCCTGAAGTATCTGAGTGCTGAGCATAAGGATGGGTGCTGGCTATGCAGCAGAGGTGATTATAGCATGACAGTAAGTAAAAGTCTGACCTTCTGGGGGTAGGCATCTTACCTTGCATTCCCAGATGGTGGTGTTTAGGTTAAGGGCTCAAGAAAGTGTAAAGAAGGAGGAACCTGAGGGGATACATGAGGTGCAGAGCCTAGGCTGGAGGGTCAGCAGGCTCCCCTCTGCAGTGCTTCAGTGGTCTCCATGGTGCCTCAGCAAATTACTGAGGAAGTGAAGTGGGAGAAGTTTGTGCTGGGTGAAATTGTTTCTGGCTTTCTGTGGTGAATAGGTTTGGGAGTGTGTTAGAAGGGTTGTGTATAGATACTCATTGTCTTAATACTTTAACATATATTTTTCACTATTTGGTAGAGAGTATAGTATTCAATACACCCCCCTACTCCAACGTTTCCCTTGTCATTATCATCTTGCATTAGTATGGTTACAGCTTGTGCAGCCCAACTGATACATTGCCATCACCCAGATAGACATTAGGGCTCCCTCCTCATGTTGGACATGCTAGAAGTTTGGACAGATGTGTGACACGTTTCCACCATTAAAAGTTTCTTCCAGAGTACTTTCTTTGCCCTAAAAAACCCCTGTATTCTGTCTGTTCATCCCTACCTCTTCCCAACCCTCAATAACCCCTGATATTTTATTGTGTCCATCATATTGGCCTCTTCTACTTATGGCACAGCTTTGCGTTTAATAAGTGCATGGAGTCTTAGAGATACTATCACAGTCAGTACACAGAGCAGAACTGTGTGTGGTGGTGCATGACTGTAATTCCAGCACTGAGGGAGGTTGAAGCACGAGGATTGCAAGTTCAATTCTGACCTGGCCAACTTAATGAGACCTTGTCTCAAAACTATAATGGCTGGGAATGTAGCTTAGTGGTAGAACACCTATTACATTTTAGATTTAGGATGCTGTCTTATTTTTTCTCGTTGCTAAGACAAAATACCTAACACTCAAAGTTAAAGGAGGAAAGGTTTATTTCAACTTAGTTTCTACAAGTTTTAGTCTATAGTTGATTGGCTCCAAGGCAGGGTTACATGGCAGGAGAGCATTCCAGAGGAGAAAACAGTCCATGGTGTGGCAGGCCAGGCAAAGGGAGCAAGCAGCAACCAATGGCAGCTGCAGTGGCAGCAGAACCAGCAGTGACAGCAGAAGAAGTAGTAACAATAGACCTGCCTCTCTTTTTTATTCCATCCAGCCTTTCGGGTGGTGCCACCCACACCCAAGAGAGGGCACCCTTAATCCCAGCATCACACACTCTAGATCCAGCCACCTCCATAAAGTACCACCTATGACTGCCTGAGGCTTTGGGAGGACAACTAGATAATAAGCCATAACAAATGCCCCTTATGGGGGGGACCTTGGGATGTGATTGGATCGTGGGGTGCTGTACTCTTGCGTGGATTGATGGATTGATGAATTTATAGCTAAAGTGCTGTTAGGAGGTGGTGCCTAGTTGGAAGAGGTGTCTCACTGGAGTGTGCCTTTGGAGGGTGTATCTCCCTCCCCTGCTCCTCTCTTATCTCTGTTTCCTGCTTTTCATGAGATAAGCAGCTTTGCTCTGCAGTGCCTTTCCACGATTCTATTTTTGCCTTGGAGCCAGTCAGTTATGGACTAAATCCCCTGAACTGTGAGCCAAATTAAACATTTTCCTCTTTTAAGTTATGGGTGTCAGATATTTGTCCCAGTGATGGGAAAGTAACTAGTACAGTGCCTCTAGGCACAGAACAGTTACAGCACCCCACAGCCAGCCCCAGGCCACTCTGTTGCTGCCTTCCATATTCTGTAGTTTGTCTTTTCCAGAAAGCTATTTGAATGGAACCATTACTTACCCTCTGAGGTTAGCTTCACCCACCAAGCCACTTGCACTTGAGGTTCTCAGGTGCTGTCCATAGAACCACAGTGCATTACTGTCTCATGACAAGTGGGGTTTCATGGTGTGGATATGCCTATTGGTCTGTTCACTGTAGCAGGACACTGGGTTGTTTATACATAAGTGATTAAACCTTCATTACTCCCCATACTTACCCTCATACTGGGGATTGAACCCAGGGCTTTTGCATTGAGCTACATGCCTAGCCCCTCACCCCATTTTTTATTTTGAAGTGGGTATATTACTAAGTTGTTAAATTGCCCAGGCTGGTCTTAAACTTGCAGTTCTCCTGCCTCAACTTCCCAGAATGCTTGGATTGCAGGTATATACCACCATTCCTGGCTTTTACCAGGCTTTTTCATGAATGTGAGTTTTCATTTCACCTGAGTAACTCCCACAAGGAAGGGATGGAAAGTGTGTTTAATTTTATAAGGATCTACCAAATTGCTTTCCAGAATCTATCCCAGTTGTCCCACATTCTCCAGCACTTGGTATTTTCATTTTGTGCATTCTTCTAGTGGGTAGACAGTGGTGTCTCATTATGGCTTTGATTTGCTTTTCTTTGATGATCAATAATGGTGAGCATCTTTTGTGTGCTTACTTGCATGTGCATGCTTGTAATCCCAGCACTCTGGGAGGCTGAGGTAGGAGGATTGCAAGTTTGAGCCCAGTCTGCCAGCCAGCCTAGGCAATTTAGGGGCAATTTAGTGAGACACCATCACAAAATAAATTTTTAAAAATACTGGAGGTATAGCTCAGTGAGAAGGTCCTGGGTTCAATTCCCAGTACCTCCTCCTGGTAGTTTTATAGTTTTGCAATTAAGTATGTGAATCACTTGAATTAACTTTTGTATATGATACGAAGTTTAGGCAAAGACTTGTATTTTGCGTGTGGATGTAAGTTTTTCCAGTGCCATCTGAAAGGGTGGCCTTCTGCTGGGATACTGGTCCGTCCTGGTCAAAGATCAGGTGACTATACTACATGACAGTGCTGCTGGACCTTCTGTGTCATCTCATCAATTTATGTGTCCATTCTATCCTCAGGGGATTTCAGGTTTCCCTTTTTCTGTGGTACGATGGATTGAACCCAGGGCTTCATACATGCTAGGCAAGTGCTCTAACACTGAGCTGTATCTCCAGTCCTATATTTTATTTTGAGACAGTCTCAGTACACATCACCCAGGTTGGACTCAAATGCTCAGTCATTATGCCTCTACCTCCAAAATAGCCACTGAGCCTGGCTCAGACTTTAGTTTTTAAGTATAAACAAAAAATCTGTAAATGTAGAATGGAAAGAGGGAACATATTAACAAGATGTGTCTGAAGACTACTTGTTGATTTAAGACCAAAAGCAATTGGAGTTCCTTCTGTCCAACTTCTCATGCAGAGCCTTTCAGTTAACTGTGAATCTCCTTTCAGTTGTAGAATTATAAAATTAAATTAAGAAGTAAGTGAGTTGAGAAATGTTCCAAACTAAAATAAAATCCCATTACATCGTTCACAAACTCAAGCATACATAGAATATAGCATTACTGCTTAGATTTGTCCACTAGCTGTGCAGGGAAGAAAACACATCTCATGTCAGAAAGGAAAGCCAGGCTCTTCTTGCAGAGGAATCCCCCCCTTTGTTGTTATTGAGCCCCTAGAGGCATGTACACTCTGACCTTGTGAGTTCTGTGTTCTCTACCTCCAAGGAAAATGTGGGTTGTCCTTACCAGATAGTCCTTCTTCAATCCCTGTGGCCTAGGGCATCCTGGCCTGTTTGTCTTTCAGTTCCTGGGAGTCAGAGGAGCTTGAGTGTGGCCCTTGACCTTGTGTAGTGCTCCAGCCTCAGTCTGACCATGGAATTCCTATTTAGGAGAAAACAAAAGAAAAAGAACTGTAACTCTCAGAGTGGTTATCTTGTATTAAAAATGAGTATATTCGATTTGCTGAAGGAAGTACAAAAAGAAGTCACAGAGTAGCAGGTTAACAGAAACTGATTATTGCAAACACTGCTGGCACATGATAGCACTTTATCCATTGTTAAAATCTTGTTGTGTGTTATGTGTTTCCTACAACAACCATTGAGAATAGTTAATGATTATTCAATAGGTCACTCATGTATAGCTCTATTTATTTTCTTTAGAAGCCACTTTGAAGGTGCCAAAGTATAGTACAACAACTATTGATAATCTCCTACCTCTTTTGTCTGTAACTCACTATTATTTGTCTATTTGTTTTCCTGAGAAACTATCTTGTAGATAACAATATGTAAAACAATAACGATTGATAATTTCCTACCACTTCATCTGTAATTTGGTAAGCCCCCCCTATTATGTTATCCTTCTTTTACTCTTTAAAATTTAAAAAAAAAAAAATCTTGTTGTGTTCCTGGGCATATGAAACACACAAAAGAATGAGCAGAAAAGTGCATTTGTTTCCAGAACCTTTTGTTGGAGGCCATTGTTGGAGAGTTGACTCCACACTTCAGAACTGCTCTTTAAAAATATTCTTCTACTTAAGGCCCTATCCCAACATCATTTGTAGAACAGTTCTAGCATATCATCTGGGACTTTCACTTGGACTAAGGTGATTCAGGAATTTGACTTAATAGAACACGTTGTTACTTTGAGACTCATTTTCTTTAAACTATTCCTCCTCACCAAAAGTGAATAGGGGCTGGAAGCTTTCCTCCTAGAATGCCTTGCCTTTTTGGCCAGGCTTTCCAAATTTGAACTCTGCTCTTTGGTATCCAGCACAGAGGGAATTGAGTCAGTTACCTGGGTGGGTTAAGTGGATAGGTGAATGTGCAGATGGACAGATGTGTGAACAGATGTGTGGAAGAATGAGTGAATGCACAGATGAATGAATGAGAGGTGTGGATGGAGTAATGAAAGGTAGTAGAGGGGATGTTTGAACAGATAAGAGGATGGATAGATGGATGGATGGATGGATGGATGGAGTTGTAGCTGCCATGGCATGAGGAGTCATTGAGCTTTCTATGTCACATGCCTGTACTCAGGTACTATCTCCCTCATGACACTCACTATTTGTTTACCCAAAGCCTTAAAGGTTTTCAGGGCAGTGGTAAAATTCACTGTGTACAGTATTGAGACTCCATAATGCTGAAATTAGAGCTGTATTACTTTTCAGAGAAGAGATAGCCATTGTAGTGTCATCCTTTCTACCTGTCTGAGGCTGCTGGAGCTGTCTTCTCTTATAGATATGTACAAGTGAGCTGCTTTTTCTGTTAGACTGTGAGAAGCCAGCAGAGAGAGGCACTTGTGTTTGTTGGGTTTTAAGTCATAGTTTGCATTGTAATGTCCAATTTTAAGCAGTATTGTCTTAGAATAAATTTTTTTTAATTATACTCTTTCATAAATATAGTCTCTTAAGATTTTCAGACAGTGCAAACTCATCTGTTACCCTTGCCAAAAATGTGTATCCTAATAAATTTTTTTCTTAGGAAATTTCCATTTATATATTGCATGGGTTCTCTTATATGAACAACCCAAAGTACAAATAAAGAGCAAAATAAAAGATAGATGATAAGAAAAAGAGTTGTAGACCTTTCTGAGATGGGAAGGGGAACTAAGGATGGAGGAAGAGGGGAGGAAGGAGGCCATCTTGTGCTACATAGTGAATTAAGACTAGCCTGAAATACATAGGGAAACTCTGTCCCCACAATGCAGTATGCATATGTACCAATACCCCATGATAAGTGTATTCATTATGTATCACAAACATGTACTATACTAATGAAAAATTTACATTTATAAATGTACAGATACAAATATAAACTTGTAGGCATGTAATTTGTAATTGCATGTTTTTAGAATCACACTCTGCCTGTGTGTGTGCTGTCAGTTTTCTAACAGAATTCTTACAGAAATTGAACAAGTAGGGGCCAGGGATATAGCTCAGTGGTATGGCGTGTGCCTGACAAGCTCAAGGTCCTGAGTTCAATTCCTGGTACCAAAAAAAAAGAAAAGAAAAAGAAACTGAACAAGTACAGAAGCAGCTGTCTTAACAGACATGATCACAGCTGGGAATGGGTCAGTCAAAAAAGTTGGTTGAAGTAGAAAGTTATAAAATAATAGATATACACCATGAGCATTTCATAAAATATTAACTCACATTACTCCACCACCCCTGGGCAGCTAGAGCCAAAGTCTTTTCTTCTGTGGAGATCCACACCTTGGAGTTTCATGTTATTCTCAGATCAGAAACTCCAGTCAAGGTGAATCTATTTTTTGCTTCTCAGGTTTAAAGGGAGGAGAAAACCTGAGTCCAGAGCAACAAGACTTGAATCTGATCAGGGCCAGTCTTAATTGTCCTTCCCATACATCATTTGGCTGTTACTGTTAAAATGACCTTGTTTAACAGCCAATGTCATACTAAATGGACAAAAACTGAAAGCTTTCACTCTAAAATCAGGAATAAGACAAGAATATCCACTGTTACCACTCTTATTCAGTATACTTCTGGAAACATTAACTGGAATAATTAGACAAGAGAAAGAAATAAAAGGAATAATGATGGGAAAGGTAGAAGTCAAATTACCATTATTTGCAGATAACATGATATTCTACATAGACGATCCCAAAAACTCCACCAAAAGACTTCTTGATTTAACAAGCAAATTCAGTAGCATAGCTGAATACAAAGTCAACACTCAAAAATTAATAGTCTTCCTGCACACAAATAACAAACTCAGTGAGAGAGGAATTAGGAAAATAACACCTTTCACAGTAGCATCCAAAAGAATGAAATACCTAGGAATCAATCTGATGAAGGAACTAAAAGACCTCTACATTGAAAACTACAGTACGCTGAAAAAGATTGAAGAGGATATCACAAAATGGAAAGATATCCCTTTTTCTTGGGTAGAAAGAACCAATATAGTGAAAATGGCCATACTTCCAAAATTGTTACACAGATATAATGCAGTCCCATTCAAAATACCAACAGTGTATCTCACAGAAATACAGAAAACAATCCTAAAATTCATTTGGAACCAGAAGAGACCTAGAATACCAAAAGCAGTTCTGGGCAATCAAGGCAAAGCACGGGGCTTCGCAATCCCTGACTTGAAATTATACTGCAAAGTTACTGTGATTAAAAACAGCATGGTACTGACCAAAAAAGAGACCTGCAAACTAACAGAACAGACTAGAAGATGCAGAAACAACTCCAGACATAACCACCACATTTTTGACAAAGATGCCAAACACGTTCACTGGAAGAAAGATAACCTCTTTAATAGTGCTGGAAAAATAGGCTTTCCACACGCCGAAGAAAAACTAGAGCTGTATCTCACTATGCACTAAACTAAAATAAAAATGGATCAGAAATCTGTATATTAAAACAGAAACACCAAATCTGTGGGGAGATAGAATAGGTAGAACTCTTGAAGACATTGGTATAGGCAAAGACTTTCTAAACAAAACCCAGTCCACAAGAGAAATATTACACAGAATCATCAACTGGGATCTCATCTTATTAAAAAGCTTTTGCGTAGCAAGAGAAACCACCAACAGAGTGAAGAGACAACCCACAGGATGGGAAAAATTCTTTCCCAGCTGCTCCTCAGACAAGGATGACTATCTAGAATATATAAAGAACTCAAAAGAATCAGGTCCCCCAGATTTAAAGACTCAGTCCAGAAATGGGCATCTGAAGTAGACACTTCTTAGATGAAGAAATAGAAATGGCAAATAAATATATGAAAAAATTTTCAACATCATTGGTACTTAAAGAAATGCAAATTTAAACAACACTGAGATTCCATATCTCACCCCATTTGGACATTTGAAAATGTCCAAACGGGAAAGGGAACTGGAGGGGCGGGAGGAAGAAGGGAAAAATGATGAAAAAAGAAGGAAAAAGTGGAGGAAGGATTAAAGGGAAGGTAGGGGAATGGGGAAGTCAGTAACAAATCAATAATATGTTAGAGGGCCTGTGGGGGAACCCTTCTCGACTGTTGGTGGTAGTGTAGACTGTGGAAATCAATGTGGGCATTCCTCAAAAAGCTAGGACTAGAGCTTCCATTTGGCCCAGCTATTCCTCTTCTTGGTATCTTCCCGAAAGAATTAAAAGTATCATACCACAGTAATATGTGCACACTCATTTTTATAGTGGCACAGTTTGTAATAGCTAAATCTTGGAAATAGCCCAAATGCATATCAGCTGATGATAGGATAAAGAAGATGTGTTTTTTTTTTAATATATATATATATATATATATACACAGTGGAATACTATTTCATAAAGAAGGATAAGCTTGAAACATTTCTAGGTAAATGCATGCACCTTGAGGCCATGCTTTTATGTGAAATAATTTGGACACAGATGTGTAAATACTGAATTGTTTCTCTGCTGTGAGAAACTAAAAGTATAAATAAGGACAAAAATGTTAATAGATACTGTGAAATAGGAAGAAAATGTCCAAATGGGAAAGGGAACTGGGGAGGGGGGAGGGGAAAAGGAAAGAAGGGAAAAAAATAATGAAAAAAGAAGGAAAAAGTGGAAGAGGGGTTAAAGGGAGGGTAGGGGAATAGGGATAAAAAAGAATTGTTATATCATATATAGGTGTAAATTATCTATAACGAATGTAATTATGTATACCTAAAATGTACCAATAAACTTAATCAAAAAAAAAAAAAAAGACCTTGTTTGTTTGTTTGTGAAGGGTTTCACTTTGTAGTTGAGGCTGGCCTTGAACTCCCTAAGCGGCCTAGGCCTGCTTCAAACTTGCAGTTCTGTCCCAGCCTCCCGAGTGCTGGGATTACAGGCATGTGGAACCACACCTGGCTAAAAAGACCTACGATTATTGAGTCTTTCCTGGCCTCTTTGTTGAGCATTTTGGAAGCATTCCAGCTGTGTTTTTTAGAAGGAATCATTCTAATTGCTTCCATACTCATTTCAGTAGTCATATAGTATATCTTTAATTCATGTCATTCTAATACACTGCAGCTGGGGCAGACAAATTTGGGGCCAGCCTGAGGACTCTGAGCATGAGCCTGTGACATCTTGCTCTGGCTGCTGGTACTCTGTCCTTGCCAGAGGAATGGGGTACAGCATTGATGTGGTAAGGTGATCATGAAGTGATCATGTAGAGGTTATGTAGAGGTAGATTGAGAGCTCACATGAAGATCACATAGGGGTAGTTTGATAGCTTCTTTTCTGAGCCCCAAGTAGGAGGAGTGCATGGAAATAGAGCAGGTGGAAAGAAGAGCAGCTGTCTGCCTAGCTCCATAGTGGTGGGTAAAGGCATGGGACAATAGCTTGTGCCACATAACTTACTGAGGCAAGAAGGGATGATCCATTTCCTGTAAACAACAGTCACCCCCTGGTCAGGAAAATATCAGATGTCTAGAGGTACAGTGCTGCCTGCTGCCTGCTGCCTCTGCACCATCCTGGGTGGTGATATGGGGACAGTGCGGAAACCCGCTTGGGGCTGGCACTTCCTCCTACTTGATGTGTCTTGGACACACGGGTCTTCCCTCACTTCCATTCATTCAGAGGTCTCAGCATCTCTTCAAAATTCTTTTTTCCCAGGGCTACCACAGTACGTTACAAAGGGAGAAACCTCCGAATCAAAGCCCCCATGTGCCGGGCCCTGAAGAAGCTTTGCGATCCTGATGGTAGGTAACTAAGGGAAAGGCTGGTGTGGCTTGTAGCTCACGTGGTGGTTTTGTCCCATTTCATGGTGGACATGCTGAGCTGCTGCAGTTGCTTTGTGCCTAGCCATGCTAGGCACATGAATTTGAAGACTCATTTCCACTCATTGAGTCAAGTTTAACCCTGAAGCCATGGAAGAATTCTGATAGATGGGTCAACCCCGTGGGCTTGCTCCTCTCGTGGCCTCTCTATGGCTGGTCCATGGCTTTGCCTTGGCAAATGTGCAAGTGACCACACTGAATTTCTCCTTGGCTATGGGTTCTCTAATTTCCTTAGGTCTAGTCACAAGACAGTCTGCCCACACTGTTGGTTTTCGATGTACTTTGCTTTCTGCCCCAAGCTTGATCTGTGCTAGGCTTTCATGGTCTCTCCTTTTGCAGGCCTGAGTGATGAAGAGGACCAGAAGCCAGTGCGCCTGCCCTTGAAAGTCCCTGTAGAGCTACAACCACGAAACAACCATGCCTGGGCCCGAGTGCAGAGCCTTGCCCAGAACCCACGCCTCAGGTGATGCAGGATTCTGGGGGCAGAGTTGGGGGATCGGGTGACTAACACATACCCCACAGTATTTGTATGTGGGTTACTGAGGGAATTTCTGGTAAAAAGCTAGTCTCAGCCCAGTTCTCTGATACCAACTAAGGAGAGAGTCTGTTGTGCATTTTGTTTTGTTTTTATTGTTTTTTTGCTATGCTGAAAAACATAGCACAGCATATGCTAAAAAATAGCAAAGTCTGGAGGTGACTGTGTTATAGGAGTGTTGTGATCAAACCATCTGTGAGACCTTGAGTCACTGAGCTGCAGCTCTACCCCTATGCAGGATCATGGATGGCAGATGGGAGCTATAAGATGGTGTCATGGGGAGAAGGTTGAACAGCTACAGAACCCCCATGACCCTCCTGCATTTCCCCTTCCCCAGCTCTCCAAAGATTTGTCTAATCATGGGACACTGTCATTTTCCATTTATACATTTTTTTAATTGAGAAAAAGTTTATACAACCTAAAATGAACCATAGCCACTTGAAAGTTTACGCAGTTGAGTGTTTAGTGTGTTCACAGTGTTGCACAACCTCCATCTCTATTTTACACTGTGCTGTTACCAGTCACTCCCTGATGTTCTCCTTTCTCTAAGCCCTGGCAGTCTACTTTCTGTCTCAGTGCATTTTCCTCTTCTAGACATTCTGTATCAACAGAGTCATACACAGATATCTACTATGTCTGGTTACTCGCACCGTACACAGTGTTCTTGAGGTTTTCTCATGTGTAGCATGTATCAGTGCTTCATCCCACCTTGTGTGTGTTTGATTTTCTTAGGGTTAATTGAACTCATAAGACATTAGGAGACTAGGTGGTGATGGTACCAACATTCCTGGATAGTTCTCATGCTGGTGAATGGTATATGGATCTCTCTTGTGTTTTTTTTTGTTTTTGGGTTTTTTTGAGACAGGGTGTCACTGTATACTTCAGGCTGGTCTTGGATTAGCTCAAGCTGGGCTGGAATTTGATAATCCTCTTGCTTCAGCCTCCATGTGCTGGGATTACAGGCATGCATCACCAGGCCTTGCCTTCTCTGTGTTATTTTTTTTTATAACTTCATGTAAATTTATTGTGATTTTAACAGACAGGGATGCTTTTAAGAAAAAGCTGAGGTCCTGCTGATGGCCCCTCTTTGCTACTCCTTTTGAGGAGCTGCCCCACATCTCTTTGCCACATGGCCTTGGTGTGGGCAACCACATGTGAAAGCAACTGCACCCATGGGTAGTTGGGAGCTCCTGCCCCTTTATAACAGCCTCCTCTGTCTCTCTGTAGGATGATTGTGGAGCTGCATAGAAAGGTCTCCAGCCTCATCGAGTTCTTGAAGCAGAAGTGGGCACTCCATGAAGTGCGAATTGTATCTTTTTCTGACTAAAGCAAACCTTCCAAACTCTGTGGCTGCTCCTTTTTGAGAATGGAGCCTTGCTTCTGAATCCCTGTCATTGCTATGGAGATGTGGGGAGCTCTTTACTCCCTGGATTTTGACCAACCTTTGACCTTGAAGTGGTAGCACTCAACCACAGGCAGCTCTTCATAGCCCATGCAGTGTGGCCAGATCACCCTACCAGCAGACTGTGTGACATGACCTAGGTATAACCCAGAGTCTTTTATTTTCTTGGCTGGCTGTTGGGCCAGCGTTGCTTAGTAGTGGCGTAAGGAAAGTCCCTAGGTCAGGAATCAGGGGACACATCTGAGCCCCAGTGATGCCAAGAGTAGGTACTGGTCCCATCAAAGGCTCTACCATGTAGAATGGGTCTATGGCCCAGTGCCTCTGACTAGTTTGACCAAGGTATAGATGGTGGGGATTGTTCCTTGACAGTGCACCCAGAGGAAGACCCTCGAAGAGGGGCAGCTACAGGGCATGAACCCTGCACAGATGCAAGAGAAGGTTACGCTGCACCTATTCCCAGGCGAGAACTGCACATTGACCCCGCTGCCTGGTGTGGCTCGGGTGGTGCACTCCAAGGCCTTCTGCACAGTGCACTGGCAGGAGGGTGGCCGCTGCAAGCAGAGTGCCAAGGACACCCATTCGCTGCCCCCAGCCCAAATCCTGGGTATCCAGAGTGGGCAAGGCACAGCCCGGGGCCAGGTGAAGTGCCCAAGGGGCAGCACTGAGGGCAGGGGTGGGGGGCGGCCTCCTCCCACCACCGATACTTCACAGAGCTCTGGGGAGAGTTCCCCTGAGAGTGCCCCTGGGGAGGGAGCCATCCCTAGTCTGAGCAGCCCGGATGCTCCTGACAGGCCTCCTTCAGGGCACCAGGACTCTCTGCTGCATCTTGAGAAGACCCCTGCAGTGCCTCCTACAGAGGGTGGGGATGGTTCTGCTCAAGAACCAGGGTCCCTGCTGTGTGCCTGCAGCCAGCTCCCAGACCTGGAGGACGAGCTGTCACTCCTCGACCCTTTGCCCCGCTACCTGAAGTCCTGTCAGGACCTCATTGTCCCTGAGCAGTGCCGCTGTGCGGATGCTCGGCCCAGGAGTGAGCAGCCCCCTGTGGGCAGGGCTGCTTCCCCAGAGACTCTTGCCCCCAGTAACAAAGAGGCTGCCAACCTTCCTGTCTCTGGCCCAGACCCACAGTCTGGCCCTGCCTCTGGCCCTGGACTCCTGCTGGATGTTTGCACAAAAGAGCCAGCAGACACACCTGCAGAGGAGCCCCAAGAGAAAGGGAGCCCCTCAGAGCCTCCGCTGCCTCAGGGACAGTCTACTTCCAGGCCCCCAAAGGAAGTCCCTGCCAGCCGGTTGGCCCAGCAGCTTCGTGAGGAGGGCTGGAGCCTGCAGACCTCTGAAAGCCTTACGCTGGCCGAAGTCTACCTCATGATGGGCAAGCCAAGCAAGTTACAGCTGGAATATGACTGGCTGGCTGTGTTGGGCCCTGAGGGCCAAGCCCCTGGAGGGCAGAGCCAGGCCACCCGCCCTGGCTCCCCACCTACCACCCTCCATGAACAGCGCCTGCTGAGCTGCCTGCTGAAGCTCATCTCAACAGAAGTCAACCCCAAGCTGGTGAGTGGGCCAAGCTGTGCCCCACGGGAATCCCAAGGAAAGTATGACCAAGCCCAAAGCAAAGGAGCCCCTAAGGCCAGACATGGTGTTGCTGGTAACCAAATTTTAGCAGTGTGAGATGACCCCTGAACTGGCTAGGTTTTAGGGCTGTTGAGTGAGCTGTGACTTTTTCAAGTGTGGTTTTTCATGGAGAGGTGGCATGGCTGAAGTGCCTTAGGGGAGGCAGTGGAAGGTCTGGAGCACTGAGTAGTCCTGGCAGGACATGTTGGCACAGTATTCTACTAGAGAGCAGTGAGCAGGAATCTCAGCTGAATACCTAGAGTGGGTCAAAGCCGGCAGCCTCAGTGTCAGCTGGAACTGGTTAGAAATGCAGATTCTAGGATGCACCTCACAGACTTTGTTGATGAGCCCCTGGGACATCTGTGAGCTGCACATGGCTGGAACAGGGTTGCAGAGTACAGAGGTAAGGTGACTCAAGGAAGGACCTTGGTGTTGAGTGCTGAGGAACAGAGGGGAGAAGAGCTGAGAGTTGGGGCTTCCGATCAGGTTTTCCCAGGGGTGGTGAGGGTACCAGGACAAGAACAGAGGTGGAATTGCAGGGTAGGGCATCTCTGCAGGGCCTCAGACTCAACAGAAGTCTCTACAGGGATCCCTGACACTTGTGAGGGTGAGTCTTTGACCTAGCAAAGAACTCTTGGTCTCTGACTGTTTTCTCTCTGGGGTAAATCTATTTCTCTTCCCTGACACACAGCAGAAGAAGCTACTGCAGTTGTCTTGCACTGGGGTCTTCCTGTGGCTTTTTTTAAAAAGCAAGCTATTGTTTATTCAGAACCTCCTCCTTGCAGTTTTGACCCTGCTCAGAGTGAATGAAACCCAGACATGTTGGACCCTGTTCCCTTCCTGTGTGTAGGACTGCCTACTGGTTGTCATGCCTATGTTCAAGCAGTGGAGATATACAGGGGCTCTCCTGAGAAAGATAGAAGTTGCTTTCATTACTTACTGACTGCTGATTTGTACTTAATTTTGTTTTATCCGGGGAGTTTTAAAATTGGCAAATTGCTGAGTAACTTTGGGCAATGCTAAAGTCAGGTGTTGATGACCCCTGATGTTTGATGTCGTGGAAATCAGGTCATGACAGCTTCTAAATTCTCAAGATCATTCTCACATTTCCTCCTTGGGGTGCTTTGTCAAAGCTGGTTTTTGAGTGCTAATGTACCACCCCTCCTCCTGCCCAGGTACTGCAAAATGAACCAGGACTTTGCACTGAACTCCATCCCCAGATCTGTTTTTTATTGTTTTAGTTTTGAATTAGGGTTCACTAAGTCAGTATTTGTCTAGGCTGGGTTG
Organism: Chinchilla lanigera; assembly: GCF_000276665.1. NCBI lineage: Eukaryota > Metazoa > Chordata > Mammalia > Rodentia > Chinchillidae > Chinchilla > Chinchilla lanigera. The sequence goes on along the minus strand of NW_004955442.1, from coordinate 15,579,826 downwards.
AACTTGTGATCCTCCTGCTTAGCCTCCCACAATGCTGGGATTACAGGTATGCACCATTATGCCTACAGGTATGCACCATTATGCCTAGTAAGTTTACACATTTTTTTGACCCATTTCTATTCAGGCTCCAGAAACAAATGCCTCAGTGAGGCCTGCCCAGGAGGAACAGTCAGTGACTCCCCCAGGGAAAGTGGTAACCATCAGCTCCCGGAGCCCTCGCTGTCCTCGAAACCAGTCTGCCCTTCGCAGCAGCAAGACCTTCCCACCGAGTTCCACATCTTGCACCCCAGGTGAGGCTTGGGGAAGCCTGATGGCTTTGGGGACTGTGCAGAAGCTAAAAACACAGGTGTGTCTGAGACTGACCCTATCATCCAGTCATCCATGGTCCAGTGGTCAGGGTGAAGGTGCTTGTTTCACCTCCTGTGGAGAGGGTGAGCTAGGGGCTCACCATAAAGGGCTTGGGTCATGGGGTGCAGCGGTCGGTGAGAAGTAGAGGACTAGTGCCCTTACCTGGTTTGGTCGCTATTCATGAGGTCAGGAGAAACCTCCATATTATGCTCACTTAATGGCTTACAGTCCTGAAGAGGGCTGGTTCTGTCTTAATCCATGGCAGCTGTGTTTCTTTGCATCTAAAACATGAGAATAAGGCGGCCTTCCTTAAAGGCATATATCAGCAGTTTACCACAGTCTTAGAAAGAAAGGTCAAGTAACCTGCCATTTACAGTGTACCCTACCCCATTTACATTTAGGAAATGTTTTCGTGTGTGTGATGATGGAAATGAATTCATGGCCTTATGCAGCCTAGGCAGGCACTATACTCCTGAGCTACACTCCCAGCTCCTAGGAACTAGTTTAAATTCATAGTTCATTAATTTTGTCACTGGGGACATGAACCCCCCAGATAAGCATGCCCATTTTCCTGGGCATCAATTTTACTTTATTTAAACCTTTAGTATTTGTATGGTGAAAGAGATTATTGTGCTAGAGTAGTGATTGTACATGAACCACGTTAGAGGTAGATGAGAAGTATGAATGCTCTCTGTGGCTTTGCCCATGTATCCCAGGCATGTGTACCCTCTCCTGCCACTGTGTAGCTGGGTGACTGAGTGGATAAGTGTGGGCTGTAGTCTTGCTCCTGAAGCCTAGGAGCAGTCATACAGCTCTTCCGTAGACTGACCCAATAGGATAGGAGTGGCCTGAGAGGCTTAGGAGTAAGACCTGGAATACTCTTTTTTTTTTTTTGGTTTTTCTCCGGTACCGGGAACCGAACTCACAACCTTGCGCTTGCCAGGCAGGCGCTTTTGCCACTGAGCTAAATCCCCAGCCCCTCTGGAATACTCTTGTCCTATGCTCCTAAGGCCTTCTCACACTTTGGTATTAAGGGTGTTGTTCTGGATGCTATGGGAGCCACCCTGCCCAGCATCTATACATCCTTAGGTGACAGCCCCACCTCTAGCTTTGCGGAGTTCACACCCTAGGGTAGACAAAATTCAGGAGTAGACAGGTACCAAAAATATAGTAACTTTTTAACCAGCAGACATACAGTCCTGATATGTTAATAGTTCTCCAAGATTGTTTTCTATTCAGAGAATGTCATTGGCCTTATGATTTTTCTGTCTTACTGTGTTACAGATGACCTGCTTGTTAAGGACTCTTGTTTGCTTTAGGGTCCTTCTTGGTGGCCTTTGAGGGGATCTAGACTGCTGCTGAGTTAGGGTTACATCCTCCTGTAATGACTTGTTTTCTGTTTTCCCTTTCCCTTTCTCCTGTTTTTTTCCTGGGGCTGCTGCAGAAGACAGTAGCAAACGTGAGACACTGGGTCCTACAGACAAAGATGTATTCGCTGATGGGAACCAGCTGATATCTCTTCTGGCCTCTGCTGCCTCCTGTTCTCTCTTTTTTTGGGCGGAGTCAGGGTCTCACTGTGTAACTGGCCTCCAACTCATAGCAATCCTCCCGCCTCGTGTTCTATTGTTAAATTTCCTATTTCTATGTTGTCTTTAATTTCCTTTTGCTGATGGAGGATGCTTATATACTAAGGAGCCTGTAGTTCTGGCAGTCTGTACGGATGCTTGGAGTCCCTGGCCTACAAACTTTGCATGTCAGTTCAGAGTACCCCACCTAGCTGTGAACTCTGAGGATGCTTTTTGCAGCAGTACCGACCCAAAAAAGTAACTGTGAAATGTTTTCTGTCTTTTTATCTCTGGGTTCATTTTCCATAAAATTAGAGATTTAGACCAGAGTCAGCAATTGACAGGGTGTGGCCCAAGTCTGGCCCACTGCCTGCCTTGGGTGTATAATCATGTTGGCACATGGCTGTGCTCACCTGTGAATGTGTGGTGAGTGGCTGCATAGCCGATATTGCTCTCTAGCCCTTTGCTAGTGTCTAGTGGCTTTGGTTCTGCATGGTATTTCCAGGCCTTCCTTGCTCTGGAAAGTTTAGTGATGGGCACTGAGCATGGAACAGTGGTGATGTGCTTATCCTCTCCAGCAAGCCAGTAGTTTCCTCGGTGAGGAAAGGAATTCCATTAAGCGAGAAAAAAAGGCAGTGTGTGGGAGGAATAAGATAGCTTCGCTGAAGAGCTGTCCAGGGGATTTCTTCCTGAGTTTCTTCTCAGCAGAATTCCCTTCACCCTGGACATGCTGTGGGTAAGTGTTTCTGTCTGACTTTCCTTTCTGCTTTTTCAGGTTTAAGAAATCCCCCAAGGCTCTTGGTGGCTGGCCCCTCCAGCACAGGAAGCAGTGATTCAGATGGTGGCCTCTTTGCCGTCCCTACAACTTTGCCTCCAAACAGCCGACATGGAAAACTCTTCTCACCCAGTAAAGAAGCTGAGCTGACTTTCCGGCAGCACCTGAACTCAATTAGTGTGAGTGCCAGGCCATATTTGTATGCCAGGTCAGATTGCCAGACTTTGCAAGATGAGTCCTTAGGGCTCACATGCTGTTTCCCTTGCAGATGCAGTCAGACTTCTTCTTGCCAAAGCCCAGAAAACTGCGGAACCGGCATCTGCGGAAGCCATTGGTGGTCCAGGTGAGGGATCTTTGCTCAAATTCCATTAATTGCTTGGCTCCCTCTCTGGTCAATCTGGCCATGGCACATTGGTCTTCTGTGTCTCAGGTTTTTAGAGTATAAAGTAGGGATACTCCTGGCCTTTTCTTTCTTTTTATGAATAGGAAAATAAAAGTAACAGCAGTAAGCTTAATGGTACCTCTAAATAAAAGGTAGTCAGTATTGAAAATTGTTTGCAGAAAAGACATTTCTGAGCATCCAGGTCCCAAGAATGTCCAGGCCGCAGTCTCTTGGAGGACTGTCAGAACATATGTTGAGGGGCCAGGCCTGGTAGCACATGCCTGTAATCCTAGCATTGGGGAAACTGAGGCAGATTGATTGCAGATAGTTCAAAGCCAACCGGAGCTACACAGTGATATTGAGACCAGCCTGAACTGTACAGTGAGACCCTGTCTCAAAAAAAGAAAAACATGTGTTGATGCACATTTAGTCAGTGGAAGCTGCTGGCCAGAGTTTGGGTCAGCAAAGGCCTGGGTTCTATATAATGAGTGCTGGGGGAGACCTACACATTCTGTGTACAGCTCCAGGAGAGACACAGCATCAGAGAACCTGACAAGGAGGACAGTGTCATTTCAAGGGAAAAGTAATGGAAGTGAGAGTGCAAGTCTAAAATAATTATGGCCTTAGAAATCTATGAATGTGGGCTAGAGATGTAGCTCAGTCGTAGAGCATTTGGCATGATGCCCTGGATTTGTTCTCCAGTACTGAAAAAAAAAGAGAGAAATTTATAAATGTATATTTTGGAGGGAGCATTAATGGACAGGTTTGCTTTTTATTAGACTCTGAAGTGTTTTTCTCTTGAGATTAGTTTATGTAAAAATGAGAGTTGAATGCAAGGTCTTAGTAAGAAAAGATGCATTCCAGGTAATTTTTGTGGAGGCTGGCTTAGTTCATTTAACTATAGTTTATTTAATTCTGTGCCCTGGATGTGAGAAAACCATTGTTGACTGGACATGATCTATGTAACTTTCTTTTTTTTTTTTTTTTAAGAGACAGACTCTTGCTATGTAGCCCAGGCTGACCTTGAACTCGTGGTGATCCTCCTTCCTCAGCCTCCCAAGTGCTGATCTATGTAACTCTTGAGTCAAGGATCCAAAACTATTTCCCATGGGAAATCCAGCCTAACTGTTCTTTTTATTATTTATTTAAAATAGTTTCATGATGTATAGTTAACATACCAAAAAGTGTACCCATTTAAAGTGTACAGTTTGATGGCTTATAACATTTAGGGCAGGTAGAACCATCACTACTCCCAGAATATGTTGATTATCCAAAATAAACCATGTACCTGTAGACTGTCACTACCTTCCCTCCAGTGTTGGACAGCCCCTAATTTATTTTCAGGTTTATTACATTTTGAGTTTTTTTTGTTTTTTTGAGACAGGGTCTCACTGTGTAGTCCAAGCTGATTTTGAACTCATTGTGTAGCCCAAGCTGGCCTCAAAATCACAGTGATCCTCTTTCCTTCGCCTCCCAACTGCTACAATCACGGATATGTACCAATACACCCAGCCTGTTTTCTATCTCTATAGATTTGCCTGTTCTGACTATTTCCTAACATGGGATCATGTGGTATATGGTCTTTTCCTTTTAATATTTTTATAAATAACAGCCATGTTCATTCCTTTCTGTATTGCCTATGGCTGCTTTTCTGTGGTTGGGTCAAATATGGCCCCAAAGACTATAATACTTCCTGCCTGGCTCTTTGTAGAAAAAGTTTACTGATCCATGCCTCAGACTTCGGAGCAAGGCAGACAAAGAGCATACAGAGTTGTTAATGGATCCTTCCCAATGGTATTTTCAACAAGATCTGCCCTCTGATCTGTGCTGTCACCAGTGCTGCAGTGCTGCGGGGAGGGTCTCTGTTCTGAATGTACTTTCAGTCCCTCATACATGAGCAACTGTGCTCCAAACTCAAGCGCCTTATATTGTCTCTGGGTTGGCAGGTATTTTTTTGTGAATGTTTTATTACAAGGCACACAGAGCACCCTCTGATGTCATTGTTCATATGTGGGACCCTTGGGAAAGAGCATCTCTTGTCAAAAGCAGTCACCTTGTTTTCTTCATCCCAGTAAGGAAGACCAGGACACCCTTAAACAGATGTGTATACCTAGTTTTGCTCCAGCTAAATCCAGAACATTTTGGATTCAGTGGGATCACTTTGACATTCCTCCAGTTTTCCTTAGGAAAAGTCTAATTCCCTGGGTTTCAGAGAGAATCCAGTATTCCAGATTTGGAGCCCACAAGACCTAACAGCCTCCAACTACCCTAGGTATTCTTACGTCTTCAAATCTAAAGCAAGCTCCTTGCCCACTTATACGTGGCTGCCTTTTACTTAGAATAAAACTAGTTTCTAGAGAGATCTTTTTTAGCATTAGAATTTTCTCATCACCTTGATTATTTGTTTGTTTTTTTTTCACAGAGAACACTGCTCCCTAGACCATCTGAAAACCAGTCCCACAATGTGTGTTCCTTCTCCATCCTGTCTAACTCTCCCATAGCTGGTAAGGGCCTGGGCTTCTCTGGGCGAGCTCTCCTCCCCACTCCTTTCCTGACCATGGCCTCACCTTGGGACAGTGGGTGTTGGCTTCTTGAGCATTATTCCTAGCATTCCTGCTTGCAGTCTACAAGCAAATACCATGTGCCTCTGTGCTTTGGCTGGCTGCAGCTGAGCCAGGGCAGAGGACTCTGACAGGTGGGTTGCAGGGCACATTTCTAGATGTGGTCTCAGCAGACCCTGTTTGTGAATTGTTCTGTTCAGCAAAGCATGTGCCATCTGTCTTCTTTGTGCAGAGATATGTCAGATGTTTTATGGAGTAGATATGTTCTTGGGGTATGTAGATTAACCAGGGCCCTTGTACTTTCAAGTGCATCTTACACAGTGAGCATGTAAGTGGAACATGTCCTATGTGATCTATCTTTTTTTTAAACTGTCTTCCTGATTCTAATCTGCTATTGATTGCTTTCTCTCATGCTTTTTTTTTTTTGAAACAAAGTCTCACTGTGCAGTTCAGACTGGCCTTGAACTCCCTATGTAGCCTAGGCTGGCCTTGAACTTGCAGCAATCCTCCTATTTCAACCTCCTGAGTGCTAGGATTACAGTAGGTGTGTTCCCCTGCACCTAGCTCTCATGCTTACTTTTCAACTGAGAAGACAATATAAAAACAAATTGCAGTGGCAGAGTCTTAGTCCAAGGTCGGGATGCACTGATTGGCTCTAAGGAACCTGCACTTCATTGCAGGGGCTTGTCACAAAGGGCCATTCTCAGATGACAGTGGTCACTGTAGACTTTCAACAGCTCCTGGGAGGCACAGTGGTACCACCAAGGCAGGTTCCAGACCTGCACTTCCTGTTGGATACCTGGGTGATCTCTGACTCCCCAAGTTAGCAAATATTTGGAAAGTTGTGTGGCCTCCCTGATCCCAGCTATATCTATGAAAAAAACCTTCTGCAGCTCCATTGTGTGCTCTAACGGCATAGGCAGGCCAAGTTGATTAACTTTGTATTTCCCTCACAGGGAGAGGCTCGTTCCGGCCCATCCAGTCTTCTCTGACCAAAGCAGCCCTGTCTCGGCCAATCGTTCCCAAGGTCCTTCCATCCCAGGCCACAAGTCACCTGGCCAGTGAGTCTATAAACTTCATGGTGAAAGCTATTGTGTAGCATTTTGTTTTTCTCTAAACTGTAATGTCTCGTTAACTTTTAAAGAGAACATCAAATCTACTAGCTCTTGCATTGACAGGAGTGAAGGGGAAGCTCTCCTGGGCTTTCTCTACATATATCCTGAGGTGTCATGGAGCAGAGGTCTGAAATGTTGCTTCTATTGCCAGGTGCAATTGACCTAGCAGCTCAAAGTGCTGGCATTATCCCTGGAAGCCCCTTACCAGTCTTGGAGACTGAGAGCTTATCTGGCATCTCTCCACTGTCCTCAGATGAGGTGACAGCTACCGTCTCAAGTCAGGACTCCACTGGATCCCACCAGAATGGAGACCCTGTCCCTACCATGGGGGTGAGTGTGTTCAAAAGGGGGCTGTTTGGTGTACCACCAGCTTTTGAAGTGGGAGCCAGGCCAAGGAGCTGGTATGCTAGATCTAGCTCTGCCTATAGAAGGGTTAGGCTGATGGGTTAGAGGAGCCACTGAGTCAGAGAAGCCAAGGTCCAAATGAGTGCTGTGGTATACAGAGCAAAAGAGGTGAAAGGACAGGTTTGCTGTGTGACATTGGAGAATCCAGGAGTGAAGACACATGTGACAATAATGCTCTGAACCACAGCCATGTTAGCCAGCAGTTCAGTCCATGGCTCCCTGCTTAGGGTTCACTGACCACTTCATGCATCTGGGTGGAGAATTTGCTCATGGCCCTAACCACCTTTCCTTCATGATTCTCCAAGTGCTCCGGTTTCTTAGCCTGTTTGATAACTGCGTAGGAAGGGTGGGTGAGTTGGCCCCATAGGGTACCAGGGAGCCCTGTATGTCTGAAATTATAAAACTGGCTTCTTAATTGGACTTGATTTCTGTCTTTGAAACAACAAAATTTTCAAGTGAAAGTGAGTCCACAGCTTTTTCAGCTGAGAGCATGATCTGTTGCCTATACCTCTGACTGGTGGGAAGGTAGGGTGACTGAACAGCTCTTTCTCTGGAGCTCAGTTAGGTGAGCACTTGGGCACAGTTCTGGCACATCACATGTGGGCTGCTCACTGGTCTTCTTGGTGTTTTTGCAGGGTACAGGCGACGCATTCATCAATGTTCCCCCAAGGCCGGAGCAGGAGCCAGTGGCAGACAGTTTCCAGGTAGAGTGAGATTTTGGATTGTAAGACCCCTCTAGTGCTGAGTCCTTACCCTCCCTGCTTACAGACAGACCTTGGTGCTGATGAGTTCAGTTCTTTCTTTCAACATTATATGTGTCCTGGTGAATGAATGGATTCAGCTGTTTTCCAGCTCTCACTTCCTTCATTCAGACCCTGTTCTGAAAAACTAGTTCTGGGCCAGGATAAAAGAGGCCATCAGCTGGTGGCTCGCCAGTATTTGCTCTCTGCCTGGTTTCTCCAGTTGAATCACTAGTAGCAGTGGAAGCAGTCCCAGTGTACTCTGGCCTGGCTTTCTGACTCTGCAGTTGCAAGTAGTTTTGGGAATAGATTCCCTGATTACATCCTCACTTGAAAAGATGAGGAGACCTTTGTACCCATTGCAGCCACCAAGCTGTGAGGCTCTAAGGCTAAGCTGTGAGGCTGAGGCTATGAATGCTATTTTGGGTTCTGAGTGGCCACTTGTATCTAAACAATACCTGTTTCCTGGCAGGGTTCATCTGTTCTCTCTTTGTCTGAGCTGCCCAAAACTCCTCTCCAGAACGGTCTCTGCACACCTTTATCCTCATCAGAGGGCTCCAGCACCCGGCTCTCCCCACCTAATGTTTCTGCACTGCTGGACATCTCTCTACCTGGTCCACCTGAGGATGTGCTCTCACAGGGAGAGCCTGCAACACAGATCAGCGACTCCATCATCGAGATTGCAATTAGTTCTGGCCAGTTTGGTAAGACCAAGAGGTCTTGCTTACCCTTTCTTGTACCAGGTTCCCCCCAAGAACATGATGATCAGACATGCTCTTAGGGGTCCTGACCTGCTGAATATTTGCTAAATGTACTGGGAATATTCCAGTTTATCTCTTGTTTTTGAGCATTGACTATCTGCCAGTGCTCTGTAGCCCAAGGATCAGTAGGCATGCCTTCCTGGCTGATTGCAAGTGTGACAAGACAGCCTGTGTGGGTTTTACAGTGCTCAGCAAGTAACCCACTTTGTAGCTGTTAAGGTCTTGCACCCACTCACCCTGTGTGGTGTACCTTGTAACACAGTATGGCTGTTGCTCACTAATGTGAGTCAGGCCATTAGTTTAGACATGTAAGTTTGCAGTGATCAGCACATGCTCTTGTTCAGGCCACCATGAGCCTAAGTTTCTGGGCAGGTGATTTGGAACAGTGTATACCCTCTCATGGTGCTATGGAGATGCTCAGCATGGAGGTCTGGGCACAAGGCCTGGCTCCATCCATGGACCATGCTGTCACTGCTGTATTCTGCATCATGTCTTTCCTATGGCACAAAGCCATCCTGCAAGCCCTTTTGTCCTTGTCTGTAGACCATACCAGGATGAAATTGGGGCCCAATGAGCCCTGGTTAGCAGTACACAGCACCTCCACCACTGCCTCCTCCTTGTGGATTGGGGAAGTATCTTTTTGTTTTTGTCATTTTGAGACAGTTTCACTATGCAGTTCAGGCTGTCCTTGAACTCACATTGTATCCCAGACTGGTCTCAAATGCACAGCATTCTCTTGCTTCAGCCTCCTGAGTGCTGAGATTATAAGGGTGTGCCACCACACCCAGCCTGGAGAGTATCTCTGACCCAGGGTTTTGGTTGGCAGGTGAAGGAGTCCCTCTTTCTCCAGCAAAGCTCAATGGCAGCGACAGTTCCAAGAGCCTTCCCTCCCCGTCCAGCAGTCCCCAGCCCAACTGGATTGCCTCTCCCACCCACGACCCCCAGTGGTACCCCAGTGACTCCACGGACTCCTCACTTAGCAGCTTGTTTGGTGAGTTTCTGTAGTCACTAAGATATTCTGAAATGGATATTGCAGCACCATTTGTCACATTCTCAGCCATACATGGGAGAACGTAAGATGATGTGCCTGCTTTCCCCACCCATTTGCTTCTGTAGTACCAGGTGTGAGTGTGAGGGAAGGGACACGCCAAAAAAGTCACACAGCTACTATTGCCTGCGTAGAAGCAGTCCTATTTACACATCTGAAATTTTATAGAATGGTGAATATTTAGAGATGGTTATAGGACAGCAGCCCCAGAGAAGGGCATACTGTATACACAATGAACTTGGTCAGCTGCAATTGTGGAGCTTGTATCTCATGAGCTAGGAGGGCCTGGGATTCTGAGTCTGGGATGTGAGAGGGAGCCAGCCCACCATGAATGGTTCCTTTGGTCAAATAAAGCAGTGCAGACATGAGCAAAGTCACATGCAAATCATGAAAAGTTGGAAACAGCTTTATCGTCTGTCAGTGAGGAAGTGGCACAGAGAATTACATTTTTTTGTGTGGCAGGGGTAGCAACCAGACAGTGCACCACTTTGGGGTCCCTTTAAGATGATAGATAGACAGATCATATGGGAAAAGTCAGTCACAGTATGATGGTGTCATCAGATCCCTTCAGGCAAGCATGAGGGTAGAGGCCTGGAGGGGGCCTCCAGCCCTCAGATCCTTTAGTGAACTCAGGGTATTGTCTTTGACATTCTCTGCAGCCAGCTTCATCTCTCCAGAGAAGAGCCGAAAGATGCTCCCAACTCCCATTGGATCTAACAGTGGCACTTCATTGCTTGGCCCCAGCTTGTTGGATGGAAATTCACGGGACTCTTTTGTGTCCAGATCCTTGGCTGATGTTGCAGAGGTATGTATACTACTTTGCCCCTGAACTTAAAGGCCCATTCTGTCCCAGAGTGCCTGGTTCTTCCTGAGATCTGTGAGTAATAAGAACTATTTGCCAAGAGGTGACATCAGGAGAAAGCATGTACAAGTCTGGGTCTCTGACCTCTTAAGATCTGCCAACTGTGAAGTCAGTAGTAGACCTTAAGTAAACAGCTGGCCCTAAAGGCATCAGAGTCTGGGAAGTCCTGGGAAGTCCAAGGTGGGAAGTGGGGTCTCTGAAGAAAAGTGGAACTGAGTTAAATCACATCTTGCCCTTCAGCTCTGTGACCTCATGCTGCCTTAGTTTGCTGATGTGTGAGGTTCAGTGCTGTTGCGGAAGAGGAAGGAGTAATTGTAAAAGATTGTGTCATCACCATCCCCCCATCCTGGCAACAGGAAACCTTCAAGTAGCATGTTCATGGTTCTGTAGCACAGCCATGGCCCAGTGGAGCTTAAGACAAGTTTTGCAGAAGGGCCCTATCCAGTTTCCACTGGAGCCTCTCCCACATTCAGATCGTGGTAGTAGGAATCACATTATGGCAGGTGCTTGATATAAAGGCAAGATTTTGGGGGCCAGAGCTTTGTTCCTCTTGTTCTCAGCTAGGCTAGCTGCTCTTGCAGCCACTCACATGTCCCTCATATTGTTTGTGTGCATCTCTGGCCACTGTGCTCTGCAGGGGCATTGCTGGTGGGTGAAGTCAAGACAGATGCATTTAACTGTGTTTTAAGGAACAGAACCTTAGTTGCCATAGAGAGACTTGAGCAAAGCACATAATAAGATGGGGGAGGATCCTAAATCTAGAATGCTACTTGGTTCGATTTAGGCCTGTTGTCAAATTCCTGGAACAACATTTCCCAAACTGTTCCCCAGGATTTCAAGGCCTTGGTAGGTATTCTGCAAGGTTCTATAGTCAGGCACTTAAGGGAAATCTTGAGTCAACCACAGACAGCTCTTTCCCATGGGCTCCCTATCTTCTCATGTCCTATTATGAATCTGGAAGTAGTAAACTTACAGGAAAGCATTGGCAAGTTCTGAGCAAACTATTATGTAATTGAGAATTTCAGCCATTGTAAATGTAGACACCATAACATAATGATTTTCCCTCACACAGTACATACCATTTCTCAAACGTATTTAGCTACAGAGTTATCATTCACAAAACACCTGTCACAGAGATATTCCACAAGAAACCAGTGCCTTTCCCTTTCCATGTTAGTGTGGACACTCTTTTTAAGTCCTCAGCTCCTCTGAAGATGAGCCCTGCAGAAACATCTTGGAGTTAGGGACACACTCAGCCCTATCGCAGGACCCTGAGTCAGAGTTTGCATTGTCAGCAAGCTTCCTGGTTGACATGATGCGTGTGACATCATGACAGTGAGCTGCATAGAACACTGTCATAGCAAGTAACACAAACACAAATGTACCTGCGGATTCCGTGAGTGTCTAGCAAATGGTTTTCCTGAGAACTTTCTACTTAAAAACACCACTGGAAGAGTTTTTAAGAGTGTTTGCAAGAGTCTTCCTTACCTACAAGAATGATCTGAAACACTTATGGGTGAGGGACTTATTCCCTCACTTGTCAGATTCTGGATCCATGGAGAGCCCTCTTTGGACCCAATTCGGTGGCCAACTCTGCTTTTGTTTCCTTCAGGCTCTTTATTGAGCTTTGACTTTCATAGTATACTGTTTGCTTCTCTATAGACTGTTGCCCCCAAATCTCAAGGCTGCCAGCGCCCAATCATCAGACTTGTCCAATTCCCAATGGGCAATTCATGAGTACTTGCAGAAACAGTGCATGTTCAAATCACAGAGAAACTTGTGAAAATTCCCACTGAGCACTGGGTTTCTCCACTGCCATTTCCACCTTGGTAGCCAGTTCTCTCTAGTCTAGTGGCATAACAAGCCAGCCACTAGCTGATTTGGTCTTCCTTTTTCTTTCTGTTCTGCAGGTGGTGGATTCTCAGCTGGCATGCATGATGAATGAGAACAGCATTGATTATATATCTCGGTTCAATGACCTGGCCCAAGAGTTGTCCATCACCGAGCCTGGCCGCCGAGAGGCTCTGTTTGATAGTAGTGGAGGCGGCCCTCCTGCTGGGGACCTCTCACAGTGACCGTGCCTTGTAGGGAGGGTACCCTGAAGGCTGTAGAGAAGGCTTAGTGTGCTGGCTGTCCTCACCTGTGGCAGATGAAATCCTCTTCTCTTTAGAGGAAGAAGGCAAGCCCAAAATCCCCAGAAGACTGTTTTTGGACCCCAGGGTGCAGCATCCAAGAACAGCCATCCCAAAGCCCCATCCCAGCAAGCAGGGACCATAGTGAACTGAGCCAGGATGACCTCTGAGAAGGGCCAATATCAGGAACTGCTCCATTCTTTGTCCTCCTGGGATCTGTCCTGGGGTCTGCTTGGCTATCCTACATTGCCTTCACTGTGGTGTTGAGCACCCTAGCAGGTGAGAGAAGGGGTGCGCCCTGTCCTAGTTGTTCCATCCTGGGAGTTGTAATCTGAGGGATTCCAGGCTGTTGTTTTCTGATACGCTTTTGTCCCACTTGGCTATTATCTTACAATGTTGAGGGGGACAGTGGGTATAGCCTGGGCTCCTGTGTGGCAGTGTCCACACCCTGAGATTGTAAACAGTTTGATACCCTGGTCATGGCCCAGAGAAGGGTCACAGGGCAGTATAATCAGTGCCATCTCCCCAGAATACTGCTTCTTGCTTAGTGCTTTTCCCAGCAGTTTTGTTCTAACTGACATAACAGGAAGGGGAAAGGAAATCATGTCTCATGCAGGTTGCATGGATATTTTCTAGGATCCTACTAAGATTGTTGAAATTTTTTTTTTTTTTTTAAGAATTAGGAGATATACTCAAGGAAGAGCAGAATCCTCTGTTTTCCTCCCTGGGTCCCTATGCAGGTTCATCCTAGGTGATCCATTTTTTTCTCTCTACTGGGCTCAACCCAAAGCAGTAATATGACTACAGACAAGACTTTCCTCATACCTTCTTTAGCCTCTTATGTGTTACTGCGTGGCATCTGAGACAGATCTGCCTCTGTATGGAAGGTTTTGTCTTCAGAGCTTTCTTCCTTTTGCTGATGTTGGCATAAGGTATCCCTCACACATTCAATTAGTCCCTCACACATGCCTTTGCCTCCACACCTCAAGGAACTTAGTGAGGATTCAGATGTTCAGGTGTAGTCAGAGTTCACCAATTGATGGATTCTGATGACTCCCACCTGGAACCCCTTGGTGGCCAGTTATAACTGAAGGTGGTCCATGGTCCAGCATCCATTCTTTTCCTAGAAGGGCCCAATGTGGGCTCTGTTTTCTCCTCAGCCTCAGGAGGTCTAAATGCAGAAATCACCAGTCATATCTCATGTGGCAGTGGTGTGGGCAGATGATGTCCATGTGCCCTCTCACCTGTTCACTCACTATCCCACAGTCACAATTGTCATTTCTAGCCCATTGAACCTGCCACCTCCTCTGTTCCACCTCCTCTACTCTCCCTTCCCTTACTTGCATGGTCCCCCTTAAACCCAGACCCCACCCCACTGCCTTCTGTCTCCATCTGTAGTGAAGAAGGGAGCCAGTGTACAAGGAGGAGGAAAGGTGACTGGTATGGACCCTCTCCATCCTGTCATCTCATTGCCCCCAGTCTAGACTACAAGCATTAGTAGAGGAAATAGAGCAACAGTTCTAGAAAGCAGCTTTCTTCTTTTGCCTCACACATTCCTCCTGGTGCTTCTCTCTTCCAAATCTTTATTTTCCTCCTTTTTTGCAGTACTAGGGATTGAACACAGGGCCTTCACTCAGCTATTTTCACAGCCATTTCATTTCATAGACAGAGTCTCACTAAGTTGCCCAGGATGGGCTTGAATTTGTGATCCTCCTATCAGCCTCCCAGAGTGCTGGGATTACAGGCACGTACCATCATGCTCTGCTACTCCTCCAAACCTTGAAAGTCAGTGCTACAACTCCCTTACACTCCGCAGTCCCTAAGCTCTGAAAGAATAAGAACAGGAACATGACACTACTTTATTAGGAGATAGCTGTGTTTAAACTAGAGTATTTTATATTTTATGCCTAATGTCAGCTTTCTGGTGTTAGTACCACATTGAGCTGAAAATCACCACATCTCTCTGGTCTGCCATAGGTTAGGATGCCAAGCTGAGCTGGGGCCACTGCTAGCTTCCTTACAATTTCAGTCTAGGGCCTAAGATGTTTTGATTGTGACCAGTGTCCACTATGGTGGGCAGTCCCACTCCCAAGCTGCTGCCCATCAGGCACCCATTATCCTATGATCTTTATACAAAGAGCAAAACTGGAGATCAGGAACAGCTCTTACAGGCTATTTGGCAGGACCACCCACCCTGAAGACTGAACTTGGGAGCTGCCAGCTACAGCTGTTGTCACTTAGTGGCAGGCAGGTGAGGAAAGGAAGTAAACTAACCAACTGTCCTGTGGTCACTCTGATGGATTTCAGAGAGTTTTGCAGTTTCTCTAGCAGCCAGACAGGTATTGTCATTTGCTTGCTATGTTGAGGGGAAAATGCTGTAATGTGTAGCAGAGAAAACAGTAGGTGTCTTTTTCTCCCAGCTTAAGTGAATATTTATTTATAAAATAGGCAGCTGTTAAAGGATGGAATTTTCAAAAGACCCAGTAGGAGAAGCTTTCCAGGTTAAACTCCTCTGCCATGCCAGCAGAGCTGTGATAATAGTCCAATGTGAACTACTGATGTCCTTTGTGGATTTGAGCACGTATAATTGAGACAAGATCAAT
Source organism: Chinchilla lanigera (assembly GCF_000276665.1). Taxonomy (NCBI): domain Eukaryota; kingdom Metazoa; phylum Chordata; class Mammalia; order Rodentia; family Chinchillidae; genus Chinchilla; species Chinchilla lanigera. The sequence continues at coordinate 15,564,529 of NW_004955442.1, read as the reverse complement.
TTCTTAGAAAAATCTTTCCCCAATCTCTGTTTCTGGAATCTTTTTGTGAATTCATCTTTTCTAAAGATTGAGACCTATTATCTCTCCTGTCAGAGAAGTTGGTGTTTAGCCTTCCTTAATGTTAATACAGAGTAATGAGCATCCCATCCTCAAGACCCAGAGTTATGTTGGAAGTTCATTTTTCCATATCCTGTAGGGTAGAGTACTGGTCAAGGAGTGGGTATCCTTGGGGACATCTCACCAATCTGTCAAGCCTGATTTTCTACACCTCCAAGGTCTTAGTTTTGGACTCCTGTTCTTCTTCATTCTGTATGGTGATCTCACTGCTGGAAGAGGTTCTTTTCAACTTATTAGCATCTGTAATTACACTATTAAGTCCAAATTTACCCTGCAGGAGCTGGAAACAAGTGAGGAGGGAAACAGTTAAATCTCCTTTTTAAACATTGAGGTCTCTTGGATTTATTTGTGAGGCAATACAGCACTTTCTCTTAAGGAGAAAAAAAAAATTTTTTTTTAAAAAATGGAAGAAACCCACAGTACGCCTTTCTGAGCTTTCAGAACTCTTCCAGTCTCCCAGTAACTTGTTGGTCCTGTGAGGTCAGTCCAGTCTTGAAAGCACTACACCAACCCACCCCTGCACTGTCAGATGGGATTCCTGGTTGTAGCCTGCGGTGTGGGCCGCAGAACTCAGTGCTGTTTGCTTTAATAATCGTTAAGCCATATCATCTAAGGTTTCTGGCTTGTTTGAGATGTGAATTTGTTTTATAGATTATAAATATACAGTGTATGTAAAAAGCAGAATGCCTGTCCTTCCTGATTATTTTTTGTACCATATTGTAAATTATATTATTTATTCTTTACCAATTTTGGGAATAAAAGGTGTTTTGGTTATTTAATATAAAAGCCGGTAAACTTCTGTGTAAATTTCCAGTTCAACTTGTAAATGTTTTTATTGTGCATAAATACATACTAATACTTGATTTAACAATTGTCTCGTGCTTGTTTTTAATGACAGAGCGCCCAAGTGTAGCGGAGGTGCAATGTGGATTACATGTTACGTGTTACATGAGCCCCCATTTAGGCAGGTGTGGCTCGGGCCTCTGCTAGTTCTGGGACTGGACAGGTGTGGATCTGCCAGAGAGAAGCGCCACCTTGAGCCCTTGCTTGCTTCTGAGAACACTGCAGAGGGCACAAGCGCCTCCTGCTGCCGCAGCCCGGAAACCTCGCCTGGGTCCGGTTGGCTTGAGTACGGGGCACTCGGTTCCTAACCTAACCCGGGCTCGCAAAGAAGGGACGCGCCCAGTGACAGAGGGCGGGCGGAGTCGCGGACCTATGCGTGCGCCCGGCGTTTGAGCGGCGTCTGCTGTGGCCAATGGACTGCGAGGGCGACGCCAACCTGTCCCGGCCTTCTCTCGTTGGGGGTGGGCAGGAGCGGAGCCTGCACTACGATTGGCCGCGACAGTGAGATTGGCGCGTGCCCTCTCCAACGGGCGTGGGCGAGCCAGGATACCTGCTCGGGGCCGGGCGGGAACCGTCGCGGGGCGGCTGAAGAAGCTTGGGGCGGCGGTCGACATGTTCCAGGGCGTGGATGGCCAGGCTGACCCGGCAGGCTCCAGGTGCACGGGCGCGGGGCTGCAACCACATAGCGAGCAGGGGCCGGGAGACCTCCGAGACTTGCTGGACTGGGAATTATCAGGTCCTTTCTGAGCGCGAGCGCGCCCGGGCGTCGGCGGAGGCCCGGCCTCCCAGGAGGCTACAGGGCGGGGGCGGCTAAGCCTTCCACCGTGTCAGGAGTCCTCTGTAGCTCCCGCCCCGACCATCTTTAAGGGTGGCCGATTTAGGGCAGGTTCCGCCAGAGTTCCTGACTGAGACGAACGTTAGTCCTCTGAGTATTGACTGCTGGGCCTCCGGCCCGTCCGCCCTAAACGGGGTGGAGTGAAATGGGTCGAGTTTTAGGTGACCGATAGCTGGCCCTTGGCCTCAGCACCTTCTAAGTGACATCCGCTTTCCACGGCCCCCTGGGTCTGAGCTGCCCGAGCTGCTGTCCACAAAGTGGTGGTTAAGTCGGTACCACGTGAGGGGCCCTGGTGTTAGACTGACTTTCTGAACTGAAGAGTAGTCATCCTTTGGGAAGGGTATTGGAGAGAAATCAGACGTGGGCTGACGGAAAGTGAAACCCAGCCTTTTTTCACTGGATGGTGGAGTGTTAATGTAAACCACCTGGGACCCGTGAGAAGCTGTTTTGGCTGGGGTCCTGTCTGGGTGCAGGATAGGATAGGTCCTTGCCAGACTGAGACCTCCTTCCTGAATCCCACTCGGTCTTGCTCTAAAGGGAATCAAGCTGCCCCTGTACGATTAGCTTTGTAGGTTTTCATGTCCTCTAACCCTACATCTTCTGGCTGGTTTCAGAGGGATTGTTTTGTGCTAACGAATTTTGAACTGTAAATGCATTGTTTTAGCCATCCTTGGTCTAAAGTTTTTTTAAAGTGTAAAATTGATATTTTTGGAGATTTTATTCCAAGTTTGTTTCACAGTTTCTCCCCAAACCTAACCAATCCCCAAAAGCTTTTCGGAAACTGGGGACATGGTATTGGAGGGAAGATCAGGTCCTTCAAGGTGAGATCTGTGGGTGTATGTCAGTGTAGAGTACTTGCCTATAATGCTTAAGCCCTTTGGTTGAATGGGGATGAGGGGCTACAGGTGAGAGTTCTTCAGGTTTTTGCCTCTCCAGTACCACACTCCACTAGGGCCACGTGGGCTTTTCTTCTTGGCCCTTCTCCCTTGCTTTGTCTTGTGTATTTTGAATATCTTTACTGAAATATGTTGAAGAGTTACTACAAAAAGAAAAATTGGGATGTACACCACTTTGTGAATTTGTTCTCAAGTATCTTCAGCTGGCTTGTATTCCCCTCCCCCTTAGTATTATAGTGATAACTGCTGCTTGGAACTTCCAGGAGGCCACACTACACCATTGTTGTGGCCCTATTTTCATTGAAAGGCCTATTGAACTCTTGGTCCCATTTATGTGAGACCCTGCTGGGGCAGCCTTGCCACTCGCTTGACTGTTGCAAGCTGTGAAACCTGTTGTGCTGGCTTCAATGCCTTTGTGATGGAGATGGCCACTGCCTCTTCCCAAGTGGCCAGGCCTCTGCCATAATCCTTGTTACTGTTTCTTTTCTATGCTTGTTTACTTGTAAAATTCATAACATACAGAACAATATTAAATGTATTTAATATATGTCCACCATCCCCATATATTTTTTCTTCACCATCTCCATATTAACATTTCATTTCAAGTAACTAGCACATCCATCCTGTGCCTGACCGCTGACTGGGTCTCACCGCTCATTTTAGGACTCGCCTCTTCCAGAAGTGGGCTTAAAATTCAAAAAATACTCAGTGCCTCTGTCACGTTACACACATGGAACATTTAAACCACCAAAAAACGGATCTGGCTTTCCTGTTAACCATGATGCTTATAGTAGAGAACTTGCTCTTACTAATCTTTTTTCCTCCTACGGGCTCTGGTGCAGGGTTGCTAGTGATTGGTGTTCAAATATGTGAGAGCAAGAGGATACTTGGAAGAAGCCAAGAGTGTAGAGTGCCCCTGTGCAGATCTGCTCCAACTGGACCTTGTGGGTTTGAAAGACAGCCATCTTCCAAATAAATTAGTAAGATAAGGATTACAACTCATATTAGCATGAGTCATGAAACCCAATTCAGCTTAGTTCTAAAGATTACAGATCTCCAGCTGTTTTTCCAAGGACATGAATGGAGACTATGCTTGAAGACCTTTGTAATCCTGGGTACTGGTTGGGTTTTTGTTTTTTTAAATTTCTAACTGATTGGTAACACTGGCCTGTATTCCCAGCTACTTGGAAGGCTAAAGCCGGAGAATCAGATGTTTGAGCTAGCCTGGGCAACTTAGCAATACCCTGTCTTAGAAATTTTAAAAAAGCAGTAGGGATGCAGTTCAGTGGTAGTAGAGTGCTTGCCTAGCATGGCCCTGGGTTCAATCCCTAGTACCACCAAGAAGAGAAAAAGAGAAAAAACCCACAAAAAACAGATACATTCTTCCTCCCTTCACCAGGGCCTTTTTCAGATGGGAACAGAGCAGCAGTTCAGGTGCCTCTCAGTGTATTTTAGAGGAGACACTCATTCTGTATGCCCTGGTCTAAAATGAACAGTGAGCCATGCTAGCAGGTTGTTATTTTGTCTACTATCCTGGAAATTCAACCCAGGGCATTATACATGCTAGGCAAATGTTCTACCACTGATCTACAACCCTGGCCCTAACAAATGGTTCTTTATCTGTTTAGTTTGGGCATTTGGGTGTTTATATAAGACCTCAGGCCCATAGGCAGTTATTCAGTGTAGATACCCAGGACTTACTCAGATTGGTAGTGGTAGCCCTCTCAATGGTCTAGGCCAGTGATGGTGACCCTTCTAGAGCTTTCAGTGATAGAAACAGCCCACTGCTGCACAAGTGCCATAGGTTTGCCCCCACTAGTCTAGGCCAACACTGCACAGTAGAGGGATTGTATATTTTCAAGGAGCCACATTTTAAAAAGTGGGCACAGTGGTGTCTACTTGTGTTCCTAGATTTTTTTTTTGTTTTTTTTGTGTTTTGTTTTTTGTTTTTTGTTTTTTTTGGTTTTAGTTTTTCTCCGGTACCGGGAACCGAACTCATGACCTTGCGCTTGCCAGGCAGGCGCTTTTGCCGCTGAGCTAAATCCCCAGCCCCCTTGTGTTCCTAGCTATTTGGGAGGCTGAAGCAGAAGGATTGCAAGTTTAAGGCCCGCTTGGGGAACAGATTCTGCAACATTCTGCCTCCAAAAATCAAATTAAACCAAAAAGTAGTAAGAACAGAAATTAATTTTAACAGGTTTTAATCAACCTAATATATGTAAAATATTATTTCATAATGTAATCACTATATAAGACATAGTTACAGACATCAGATTCATCATCTATGAAAATAACCCCTTCCTTATAGGGTTGTAGTAGGGTTCTGAGTATACCATGCTTATGAGGTATTCAGAATATTATCTGGAATATAGTAAGCACTGAACAACTGTAAGCTACAAAATGGAACACTACTGAATGTATTTATAGCACTAAATGTCTGTACTATAAAATTGTTAACTTCTACTGAATGTAACTCAATTTACCTGTGTTAGGGCAACTTAAGAGAGATTATAGGAGTAATCTCAAAACATACAAACTTTTAGAGGGGTTTTTTTTGGCATAACTGAGATGCATAAAACTTTTTAAGGGAAACTTAATGGCAGTAAATAAAGTAGACTGTTCATACAAGCTTTAAATAATTGTGCTATGTGATTTGTCCATAGGTGGTGTTTCGTTTTGTTTGAAACAAGGTCTCACTGCAGTTTCATGCTGGCCTTGAGCTCACTTTGTAGCCCAGGCTGGCCTCAAACTCACAGCAGTCCTCCTGCCTCAGCCTCCCAAGTGCTGGGATTACAGGCATGCACCACCATACCCAGTTGTTCATTGATGTTGAAGGAATAACTTCTGCCCTGTCTAGCTATACCCATACTTCATAGTGCCAAGTTTCTAGGCCAGTCATCAGTAACTCATGTTTGTTCTATGTGTGTAGGGCCATGAAACCCCCAGGAGGAGAATCTAGCAATCTTTTTGGAAGTCTGGAAGAAGCTGTTCCTTCAAACAGGCCTAATAGGATGGCATCTAATATTTTTGGACCAACTGAAGAACCTCAGAACATACCCAAGAGGACAAATCCCCCAGGTATTTTATAAATCCAAGATCCATTGGTCTCTACCAATTCTCTTTTCTGTTCTTTTGAAAATATGTTCTGTTTCTTTACATTAATTCTTCCTGATGTTTTCTTGTATAGGCTATCCCTTATCATCAGAGTTCTTCTAAAATGAAAAGAAAGCTTTTTTTGCTGTTACTTTCTCCACTGAAGGTGGCTCACGCAGTCTTGGTTGGTTTTTGATTTTGGTTTTGGTTTTTGTTGTTGTTTTTTGTTTGTTTTGCAGTACTGGGGATTGAACCTTGGGCCTTCACACAGAGCTACATTTCCAGCCCTTTGAAAAATTTTTTTTATTTTGAGACATTGTCTTGTTAAGTTGCCTATAGATTTGAACTTGTGATTTTTGTACCTTAGCCTCCCAGCGTGCTCAGGTCAAGCACTCTTGAATGCTTGACAGGGTTGAGTGAAGTTGCTAAAGGTACCAACCTGGTTAGTAGGATTCTGGTTCTTGGACCTCTTGAGATTCCTTAAATTGCATGCAACTTATCATGCATTCAAACATTTTTCTTAGAGATGGAGATTATTTTTGATCTGACTTCAGTAGAATTGAAACTCTAGACAAAATCAAACCAGTATACACAATATAGTTTTTCAATACTTACTCCATTGTCTGTTAGTTACAGGGGGAGAGAATCTCTGAAAGGCTTCTCTTGGATGATAGACTGTTCTGATGCACACAGTGACAGTTACCAAATACCTTTTCCCTGCTTATTCATGAGGAGAAAGCAAGGTTGGTTCTACCCTTAAAATATTTGAGAGCCACACTGGAAGTCTAGCCACACATGCTAGAACTGTTTCCTCATACCAATTTTGAGTATAGATATTTCTTAAACAATGTAGAGGCACAAAAGCAGTAATCTGCCAGGCATGATGGCACACACCTGTAATCTGAACACTCAAAGGCAGAGGCAGGAGGATCACCATAAGTTCAGGGCCAGCTTGGACTGCAAAGTGAAACCCTGTCTCAAACAAAATGAAACAAAAACAAAAAAATAGATTCAAAAGATAGTTTTGGTGTTGGTTTGTTGTTGGGGGTAGGAGCTAATAGCTAATGTTACTATTTTGGTGGTGTCTTTTCTTTTCTTTTCTTTTCTTTTGTACCGGGAATCAAACTCAGAACTTTGCACTTGCCAGGCAGGCACTGTGCCACTAACCTAAATCCTTGGCCCCTGTTTTTTTTTTTTTTTTTTAAACAGAGTCTCACTGTATAGGTCAGGCTGGCCTCAAACTTACTATTGGCCCAGGCTGCCCTTGAACTCAAAGTGATCCTCCTGCCTCAACCTCCCAAGTGCTAGGGTTACAGCTGTGCACCACCACACCCAGATGATGTTGTGATTTGTGGTTTTGGGGTTTGTTTTCCATCTTGCCAAGTACTCTTCTAAAGCCTGAAAGGCACACAACTGCTAGTTGTGTCTGTCACCAAAGGACTAGGTCCTGCCTAGTCACACAGGCTTGGCCCTGCTGCCAACATTCCAGTTAGGTCCTGACTGAGAAAATACGCAAAGGCAAAGAATACAGGTGACTTAATGTGTGACATCTGTGGAAATAATAGAGATTGTCAGTGTCTCTTCACCTCTTTTATAGTCTATGTACTCTTTGCTGGTTGCCTTTTCTTGAACTTTGCAAATTGTTTTCCTGCTCAGCTGATGATGAGTCATATTTATGGCTTGTTTAATATGTGTCAGGGACTATGGTAAGTGATTCAACTGTGTTTCTTCACCACAACTCTAGGAGCTAGTTAATACCACCCATTTTATAGTGGCAGAAACTGAGGCTTAGAAATGTTCACTGGTGTGCTTGAGCCCCATGGTGAGTTATTGGCAGAACTGGCTTGTGGATGTGGGTTTTCCTGCCTTCAGAGTTCATGCTTTACATTTATTTCCTGAATACATCCATTGGGATAAATTTCTCAAAATGGAATTGCTACATCAGTGTGTTTTATCAGTTTAAAAAACTGACAGTTACTTGCAGAAAGTCTCCATAAAGAACTTAGCCACCATTTACCCATAATGTGTGTGCATGTTTGTTTCCACCAGTGCAGTGTTTATTCTTTGAAATTTGGTTTCTAGAAACATCTTGAATTTTGTTTTAGTTATGGGCTAATTGGTCATGTTTTTTTCAAAACTGAATTAGGTTTTCAAGGAAAATACTGAGTAATAAATATTTGGAGTGATTGCTTCCGTTTTGTTTTGTGAATGGAATCAGGGGCACTCTACCACAGAGCTACATCCCAGCCCTTTATTTTTCATTTTGAGATAGGATCTTGCTATGTTACCCAGGCTGGGCTAGAATTTGTGATTATCTTGCCTCAGCCTCCTGTGAAGCTGGGTATATGTGGGGTAAAATTGCAAGTTCATGGTTTTCAGAAAATTGAGGAATATGATGACCTTGGGTGAGAGGGCAGAGACACATAGGGAGTTTCTGACAGCTAGCACTATTCTGTCTGCTCTGGCCAGTGCTGACTTGTTATTTGTGGTAGTTATAGCCTGAAAACTTTTCTGTGTTTTATTTCATAGTGTTGTGTTTTTTTTTAATTTATAATATCTTTGAACAAAATGTTCAAATTGTGGGGGTTTTTTCCCATTTAAATAAAAAAAGGTAAATCTACATTTTTTAAAATATGTGAGCTTAATTAATTGGCACATATCTGTAATCTCAGCCACTCAGGAGTCAGAGGCAGGAGGATTGAAAGATGAAGGCTAGCTTAGGTAAGTTAGGGAGACCCAGTCTCAAAATAAACAATTAGAAAAATGGCTGGGGATGTAGCTTACTGGTAGTGCCTCTAAGTTTGATCTCCAGTACTAAAGAAAGAAAAAAAAATATTATGTAAGCTTTTGAGATCTACTGGGACCAACAAGAGGGGTAAGGTCCTTTTCTCCACCATCGTCCAGATATTTGTTGGCAGGCCATAGTGTGAGACTGCTTCACCTGAACAGCTAGTATAACCTTACTGGCAATCCTTAGTGGGTATTATGTTTACTTTTTTAAACTTGAGGAGGTGGGACCCAAGAAGGTGAAGTAACTTGTCTGAGGTCATACAGTTAACGAATGACTGAGCAGAGACTCTGACCCTAGCATTCCGGCCACAAACCACTGGTCCCTAGCATCATGCTGTGCTGGCTTTCCATGCTGAGAGTGTCCAGTGTGAGAAATGTGGATCCCTAGGAGGTCCATGGCTGAGGTTCAAGAGGTTTGCAGTTGCTCTGATGTTACACAAAGGCACATATTTTCTTGCAGAGGGACTGTCATGCGTCCCTTAGTGTTCTGTCCCTATAAAAAGGCAGAATCCTTAGTCTGAACCTCCACTTCCCATATGCTGTTAATCTTCTTTGCAGCCGTATTCCATTCCCCTAGAAGGTGAAGCCTTTTGGAAGGCTGTTCTGCTTTTAAGCCCCTCCCAGCAGTAGGGAACTTAAGACCCTAGCAAGAGAGCAGACTCTAGTCATGTGCTCACAGCGCTCTGGCTCTTGGTTTACTTTCATCACGTGGTGCCTGAGTCCTGTGGCAACAGCAAAGTTATCGAAGAAGTAACTGTTTAAAATGTTTTTTTAAAAAACACAAAACCTAGGAGTGTAGTTTAGTGTGAAGACCCCTGGGTTCAATCCCAGTGCCTCAATTTTCTTTCTTTTTTCTTTTTTTTTTTTTCCACTTCTGGGGATTGAACCCCAGAGCTTTCACACTGAGCTACATCCCCAGCCCCTTTGTTTTGAAATTTTGTAATTTGAGATAAGGCCAGGTGACTTACATGTAGCCACATTGCTAGCTTATGGGGTACATCTTCTTTCTTCTTGTAGATGATAACTTGGCTCACCAGCACTGTGATCTCTTGTGTTTAGCATAGTGCTTTGTGTAGGTGTGTGGTGTCTGCTGAATGAAGATAATGTCAGTTGATATCATAACTATAGCCATCTTTCTGCCTAAATAGGCATCCAGAGATTCTTGTGTATGAAGCTCCATCTGAGATGCACATTTTCATCACAGCTTGTTAACTCACTCAGCAGCAAGGATGTTACATGTCTGTGAATTGCTGACTTGTTTAGCTGTCACTGGAAGTTCCAGCCCAAACAAGGTCAGAATGGCTAATGTTATTTTCTAGATTACAGGTTTGCTTTGAATAATAGGGCATGTTATTAACTTTAGAACTCTGTGAATTAAACATTTAGTTCTTATAATCTACTAAAAAGCTTTTTATTTAGATAAGAAGACTTAACTGTGAAGGGTTAAAGAAACTCTTTAGGGAAATTGTACTGTTTTATTTCCTCTCCTTTCTAGAGACCAGCTAAAGTCTAGACCTGAAAGTTGCAGCAGGCCCCAAGTGAAAGGGTTGGCTGGAACCTAAGTCTTTGTGGGGAAGTTTTAGAGTCGGTTCATCCTACCCTGTTTGCCTGGAACTCAGGACTGGCACCAGGATACTCAGAGAAGAGGTCTTTGCAGTAGCAGCGAAGGTCAAATGTGTGTTCTGGTGCTCATTATTTTGTGATTGTTTCTGCAGGAGGGAAAGGAAGTGGAATCTTTGATGAATCAACTCCTGTGCAGACCCGACAACGCCTGAACCCACCTGGTGGGAAGACTAGTGACATTTTTGGTTCCCCAGTCACTGCAACTTTACCCTTGGCACACCCAAACAAACCCAAGGTACGGGCCCTGTTCAGATAGCAGACATGAAAGGAGAAAAAAATGAGCCAAGTCCTCTTTTAAAAAGGCTCTAAGGCAGGTGTAACTCCTTATTAGAAAGAAAAAGAGGGGATAACATTGATTTTTTCCCAGGTGTAGTCATTCTTCATTGGATTTGTCTGTCTGTCTTTTTTTTTTTTTTTTTTTTTGTGGTATCAGAAGTGGAACTCACGACCTCGCACTTGCCAGGCAGGCGCTGTGCCACTGAGCTAAATCCCCTGCCCTCATCATTGGATTTGGAATCTCCCCTGAATCACCCAGGAACGTGGTTCGACCTCAGAATTACTGGAGCCTTGGGCAGAGCCATCTGTGGCCACAGCAACAGACTCCACTGCAGGCTGTTCACCATGTTGCCTAAGGGGTGGTGACTGAGCACACAGCATAGGAATTTTTTCCCTCATACAGTTTTTTCTATCATTAATTTTGGAAAAGAAAAATAGTGGTTCTTTTTTATTTGCTTTTGTTTTTTTGAGAACAGGATCTTACTCTGTCCCAGGCAGACCTTGAACTCACAATTCTCCAGTCTTGGCTGCCTGTGGGCTGAAACTATAGGTATGTGCCACCACACCTGGCTAAGATGATGACTTTTGTATATGTGCTGCCGAAGTGAGCACAAGATGATGGCTTTTGTTGGGTATTTCCCTGCATGAGGTCAAGGTCCTTGTATTTGTTATCTCTGTGGCTCTATGGTGTTTGGCTAAAGCATACCTGGCATCTCTGGTGCAATAAAGGTGCCCTTGGAATGAGATACGCATGGTCTCCTCACCTACAGTGCCAGCTCAGAGGCTGCTGACCATGTGACTTTGGACATGGCCTTAGGAAATGTTGATGAGATCTGTGAACTTCCTGCGCTAAGATGGAGGCTTGACCAATGCCAGTCCTGGTTTCCATAAGTCCCAGAGTCTGCACAGCCCTAGACTGAAGGTTTATTGGTTTAAATGGTGGCAGAACTTTTCCAGGTCCCAGCCTGGGCAACTTAGTGAGACCCTGTCCCAGAATTAAAAATTAAAAGGAAAAAAGAACTGAACAAACTTTCCTATCTGTGTGCAGTTGTGTTGTATGAAAGGCGAAAAGGTTAGCATTCTCCTGACAAGGAAGGACGAAGCCCTCAGGCCTGACAACCTGCATAGTTAAGGCCTTACCTCCTAATTCATGGCATTTAACCATATTTATGTTCAGTTGTGTTGTTTTGTTTCTCCTTCTAGGATTCCGAGATCATATAATGAGAAAAGAACAGAGTTACTTCAACAAATGGTGCTGGGAAAATTGAGTGTGCACTTGGGAAAAAAAGTTGAATCTTTACCATATACCATACTAAAAAAGGAACTTAATAGGCTTCAATTTAAGGACTAAAACTATAAAATTCTTATGAGTCCTGTGTGCTGGCGCACACCTTAATCCCAGCACTTGGGAGGCTGAGGCAGGAGGATTGCCACAAGTTCGAGGCCAGCCTAGCTGGACTCTATAGTGAGTTCAAGGCCAGCTTGAACTACATGACAAGACTCTGTCTCAAAAATCAAAAACAATTTTTATGAGAAAATATGGGAACAGATCTTTATGATCTTGGATTTGGCAATGATTTCTTAAAAGGGCATCAAAAATGGGCAATAAAATTAAAAATAAATTGGGTGTTATTGAAATTAAAAACTTCGGTACATCACAAGGACACTTTTGGGATAAAGACAAGCCAATGGGTGGGAAGTATTTGCAAGTTACCTACTTGATTGGGGTTAAAAAAAAAATCCACTTCAAAAATGGGCAATGAAGTTGAATAGATGTTTCTCCAAAGAAGCTATACATACAAAAAAAAGCTATACAGATGGCAGTAAGCACAAAGATACACAAATTCTGTACTCATTAGGGAAATGCAAATCAGAAACCACACTGAGACACCATGTCATCATGTCTACTAGGATTCATAGAAAATATGTTGGTGATATAGAGAAACTCAAACCCTCATATATTGCTGGCCTTAAACTTGCAGGGATCCTCTTGCCTCGGCCTCCCAAGTGCTGGGATTATAGACATGTACTACCATGCCTGGCTATAGGAATGACATTT
>NW_004955442.1:15536108-15551900 GCF_000276665.1 Chinchilla lanigera | reverse complement strand
TACATACATGCACACACAATGTGGTTGAACCTTAAAAATATATTAGTGTTTTAAAATATGACTGATTTAAGAAATTACTCTGTAGGCATGGTGGTACATGCCTATAGTAACACTCTGGGAACTTGAGGCAGGAAGGCCAGCCTGGCTAAATCAATTTAGCAAGACCCTTTCTCAAAATAAAGACTGGAGGTGTATTTCAGTGGTAGAGCACTTGCTTAGCATGGCTAAGGCCCTGGGTTCAGCCTCCAGTATTGTAAAACTTTTATTTTTAAATATTGTTAAAAATAAACTGTTTCCAGGTTTTTGTTACCTGTTGGGATGAAACTAGAAAGGTTCTCAGTTGGGCTCTGACATGAAGGTTTGTCTTACTGCAGGACCACGTTCTTTTGTGTGAAGGAGAAGACCCAAAATCAGACCTTAAAGGTGAGCAAACACTCCCCTTCTCCATGGCTTTGCTCCAGAAGAGTTGTTGGTGTGCCTCAAAGAATGGAAGAGAGTATTTATTAGCACCTTCCAAGCCTAATGACCAGAACCAGCCTGGGTACATGCTAAGAGGATTTTATGTTTGAGGGGGAGATGGGTACAGCTGTTGTAAAATCTTAGGTTTTCTTTTCTAGTCATTGCTAATCAGCTTAGATCTAAGACCAAGATATTATCTTAACAGAAGCCTATCTCTGCCCTGAAGGGCAGGAATCCAAAACCCCTAAGAAACTCCTTGCCAAGAGGTAGAGCAGGCTGAACAAAGACCCAGAGAGAAGAGTACAAAGAGAAGAGGAGGCAAGAAGCCTGTTTATGGGGAGGGCCCTAGCCATTGTCTTTCTCAGGAGCAAGTGGTTGGGCCTCAGTCTGGAGCTCAGACCTGGAGTTGCCCCATGGTTCTCTAAGCTGAGGTTCAGATCTTTCCAGTGTAGGCACTGATCTCTGCCTTTGGGACACCATTTCTTTTAGCTGGTTAAAGATATACCTGGAAATGGGTTTGTTTTTCCCACTTGCCTAAAAAAATCTAGATTAATGGTGTCTAGAAACTTGCTAAATCCCCAGATAAGGTGTAGTCTCCTTTCTACAACCAGAAAATTTTGCTTTTTATACTTCAAATAGGAAAAATGGGAATGAAGTATTAAAAATGATAGAAATAACTAACTTACTTAGAAGAAATCAAGGCTCTTTAGCACCTTTTGGTACTGAGCATTGAACCCACCCTTACACTGGGCCACATCCCCAGCCCTTTGTTTTTTGTTTTTTAAATTTTGAAATGGGGCCTCACTAAATTAACATATTGTTCCAGCTGGGCTCGAACTTAGGATCCTCCTGCCTCAATCTCCCAGAGTACTAGGATTATGGAAGTGTGCTACCATGCTTGTCTTCAAGCAGTGTTTGTAGTAGTCAGCCCTAACTGCCCAATTCCAGAACAGTATCTGCACACTAAGTTACCTTGGCGCAGAAGGGAGAACCTGGCCTTGTTTTCTCTCTGTTCCTTGTCACCTTCTGAATTTCTCACTAGCTCCTCTGTGACCCAGATTTCTATTAGCACAGCTTGCCTACAAGGACAGTGGCTGCCTCTAATGGACATTGTGCTGACTTTGTGTCCCACAGTTGCAACAAGCACATCACAACAAGAAGAGCTGGGGACAAAGGGCAGCTTGAGAGAAGTGGACCACACCAAGAAGCCGGAGCCTATGCCTACAGTCGACAACCATGAGCCCAGGCTGGGGCCACGGCCTCGTTCTCATAACAAGGTCCTGAACCCACCTGGAGGCAAATCCAGCATTTCCTTCTACTGAGAGGCTCCTTATAGCCAGACCAGAAACTTGAGATAGGGTATCAGATGTTAACATCTTCTTTAACCCAAAAGAATGGGGTGGGAGGGTTTTTGTGTGTATGAGGCTGGCTGCTCAGTGCTTTCCTGTGCTCCTGAGAGGTGCACTGAGATCCATGCCTTCCTGACTGTTGAGAAACAGTGGGACTCCCTTGGGGTTTACCCATTTGTTGTTGCTGATGGAGCAGAACTCTAGGATGTGTGAGGGCGAGAAGATGGTGCAGGGCAACGGGTGGCTTGTCAGATTTTCCCTGTTCTTGCATCAGTGTTCTGCGGACTGGGCATCTTAAAAGCTTTTGAAAGAAAACCCTGACAGCCTGTCTTATTTCTATGGGACAGAGGAAGTAAGCATGAGCAGAAACACTAAGAAGGCAGTGGGAGTCTGTGCACGCCCTTTAGATCCTAATGCTAGTTACCTGTCACCAGTATGGTTCTCACTTCTGAGATTACTGTTGAACCCCAATGTCTCCTTTTCATTTTATACCCATTGTATTGTCCTGCAGTCTTGGTTGCTGTTCCTCAGCAGCAAACAAAACTGAGCAATTGTCTTTAGTCTGGTTCTTTACAGAAGGTATTTGTGCCCTGATCCTCTGAGTTTCCTGGTTCTTACATCTAATTCCCTGGCCAGCTGTCATGCAGCTGCTTGCCTTTCTCTACAGGGACTTACTGTGGTCCTTGACATGCCAGGTTTGCTTGTGTTCCGTTTTTTTCCTCTCATCAGCCTTAAGACTAGGCCTTTTTCCTCATTGATGATGTAGAGTTTCCTTGCCAAGCCACAGCTCTTCCTACATTTGAGGTCTGCTGGCCTCTACAGGGCTTAAAATCTGCCTTGTTACATCTGAACACTGGGCGCTTATTCGAACTTTTCCTGTGTCTCACTTTGTTCCTGTGTTTGGTTGGAGGAAGACATGCCTGAGAATCTTGCGTTCTTAAGTTGATTTTCTTTCTCTTTTTTTTTTTTGTCTTTTTGAGACAAGGTTTCACTATGCAGTTCAGGATGGCCTTGAGCTCACTTTGTAGCCCAGGCTGGTCTTGAACTTGCAGCATCCTCCTGCCTCGGCCTCCCAAGTGCTGGGATTACAGGCATGTGCCACCATGCCTGGCTCTTGATTTCTTCAATAATATCAAAAAGAGCTGTTTTTTATAAATCAGCATCACATAAATGCCTATAGGCTGCATTTCTGACACCTTCCAGAAAAAAAGTCCCTTGCTTAGGCACACCAAAGAGGAAGAGCTGCTTGAGCCACCTTTAAAAAGCTTTGCAGAATCTCCAGGCCATATTCATAAACATTGCTCCTTTACCAGGATAGTTTGGCGGTAGAGTCAAAACTGTCATTCACTTGTGAAGATACAGAGCTGGCAGAAGTCATGTTGCTTCATTGTCAGGCAGAGGTAACCCTGGAAGGCCTGCATCCTCAGTTCCCTGCTCTAAGATGATAGGAGAGGATCAGATGGTGTAGCTACTGCTCTGAGTGCCTATAAAGTTCACACCAGGTGTTAGAAACCTCATCATTATTAAACTTTGGAAAAGCCACAGCTCTGTACAGTCACACATTGGCCTAGCTGTTTTTAAGTGCCTGCAGTAGCTATATGAAGCTCTACTTCCTGTTCCTGGCACATTGAGGGGTCTCTGTATATGGCTATGTCAACCAAAGAGTTTCCCCCTTCAGTTGCCCTGCAGACTTTAGAACCAAGAGACGCGAATTCCATGTGACATCATAAGAACTCAAATGGGTTGTGGTTCAAAGTCATTTATGAGAACATGATTTGGATTCAGGCATTAGTGCTTTGCCATTTAAAAAAAAGTCCTAAATGATGGTTAGCTTTTTAAGCACACACACACTAACTTGTTTAACTTATAAAGAAGTCTAGTGGTAGAAATGTACATCATCTGTGACTGTATTTTCCTAACAAAAAAATGATCTGTGAATTTCAAATTTGATTACCAAGAAGAAATGTGCCATTAGTGTACTGGCCCCTGTTATCAGTCCATTGCAAGGAAGGCTCCTGTTTCTACCCACTGTCAAGGATTTCTGGGTAGAAATGGGAAAATGCAACTTAAAGCAGTGGCCTCTGGGCAGCAGGGCATTCTGCCTTGCTCCTCTGTCCACCTTGCCTTATCCTCCTCTAAGCTTAGGGCCTGGGCAGTACACTCGGTGCCAGGCGCAAAGGTGGCCCTGCTCAGGTGAGCCCAGCGGTATGTTGTCACCTGGATTAGGAAGATGCTCTCTGCATCAAAGATGTATCCTGTTCTCAGCTTCCAAGCTGCACGGAGAAATTACTAATCTCTGTATTTTTATTAAGCCTTAAAACCTTTAAGTGCATTTGGTGCCAACGTTTTTTCTAGAGCTGTATCAAAGCAAGAAATCTGTCCTCACATCACAATGTAATTTTGATAGGAACCTTTTTTATTTTTACAAGGCAGAATTGGGTATAACAGTTGAATTAAATTTAGTAACCATGAATGAACTCAGTACTTGTCTGTTTTGTGTGCATATGCTGTCCTCGGTGGTTGATTTTACAAACAGAATGCCTGGACTCTGCAACTTCCCTTACAGCTTTTCATTGGTGAAGGACCCCCTTGTCCTGATCCTGCCTTCCCATTTATCTAGTAGATGCAAATCAATTTTCTCAAAGCTTTGGGCAGAATGAGAAGGAGTATGCAAAAAATTATTAATAACTTAATATTCTGTAAGTTAAATGTAATAGTTCTTTTTTCTCACACTACTTGTCCTAAAGAACTTTAGGTCTTTAACCATTTATCAGTCCAGTTATTTAACTATAGGGTGACTAAAAAATGCATATTCTTTGTTAATTTTTATAAGAATATAACAGCAAATATAAAAACAATTTTATCCAGTTTATTCACTGCAAGAATTGACTGGTTGAAATGACAAGAGAAAGCACAGGTTGGATGCCTTTCCTCTATGCACTGGCTATTTTCATATGTCCTAAAATCAGACTTAATCCTTATAAGCACTATGTAGGTTCAAGGGAGATGTAACTCCAGTTGCCTGCCTGAAGAGCCTCCCTGTAGGAGGATCCACATTGTCTTGCCTATTGCATTGGGGCTTCAGTGGAAACCAAGACTTGACAAAGAAAGCCAACATGGGTTACTTGAAACACCATCTTTGTTCTTTGCCATATGATTAAACGTGTAGAGTAAGTTCCAAGACTTGGGTTAGGCATTGAAGATATATTACCTGTTAGTAGCAGCTGCTCAAGCCCTGTGTAAACACTGAAGTCTTACATAGGGGCCCAAGTATTGTTCTGTTGTATTTGTGATATACCTTAGGGAGTGAGACCTTGCAAGCATGCACATACTTCCAGATGTCTGGTTCATTCTTTCTGAACTTTTATTTCCTTGATCCTTGGCATTCTTGGAGAATATTAGTGAAATGTTCCGTTTTACATGTGACCACAAAGTGCTATCTGAAATTTAACTTGGGAAGAAATGAGAGGCACCAGCCCCGTGACTTAAGCAGGCATTAGGGCACACATTTAGGAATTAAAGTAGAACATTTGAAATATATGTGCCAGTTTTACATTTAAGGTCTTCTAGTGAAAAAGTATTCCAAACCTGAAAGCTTCGCTTAGCTATGAGAAGTAAACCAGTTATGCCATTCAATAAGCACCAGTAATTATCCAGCATTGGCATGTTTATAGTTTTAAAAAGTTCATGCCTGAGTCTGGTGGCACTCCCTGTGGTAGGCTGCCCTGTTGTATGCCACTGAGGAGTTTTCAAGGGTTGGATTTCTGGAAACGGCCTAAAGCAGAAACAAAACATCTTTGGAAATACAAGCTTACCGTAACTGACTAGGAATTATACTCTTGCTTTTGTCCTGCTTCATAATTTTGACAGTGTAAAACCAATTGTTGGTAACATTGATTCCCAATACCATTTTATAGAGATAGTCCATGTCCCGTCCCACGTTAAGCCACTTTCCCAATAGGTTGGTAACATGAAGGTACCTTGCTTTGCAGGCTCAGAAATGACTGGGAGGATTAAGTCTCTTGGGATTAAAACCCAGGCAATTTCAAACTGACAATTAAGTCCAGTGACTAGTGGTATAGGTGAACATCTTTACACAGCAAATTAAATATCAGGAGGAAAACGTGAATAATGGTTGGGGCATCAGCTACAGGAGGCTTCATGGGTTTGAGAGAATACTATGAGAAACTGAGCCAACCTGGAAACGTTTCAAATGGGGACAAGCAGGAGTAAGAAACTACTTCTGTTAGCGTCATTCAGTAATGGGGTTTGACGGGAATTCACAATGGCTGCGAGGCCCCCAAATAGTTCAGGGTTCACAGTGTCCCTGGCCAAAAAGCAACTTGTACATTTGGGCAGCAAATTACTGAAAGAAGTCTCAACTAGCGAAGTCTATTGCAGAGTCGGAGAGCGCCTGCGCAAAGCAGGCCTACCAATACGGAGCTGCGTGGGTATCACATAAGGCAAGATCACGTAGGAAACAGGCAAAACGGGCGAAGTGTGGGGGCCAAACGTACAGGAACATCGAAGTATAGTCCTGTGAGCAACTTGAATAAATTACACTGGCCTGAAAAAAAAAAAGCGGACAGGGTGAAAGTAACAAAGTGAGGTGGAGAAGCGCGCTGGGGACCACGCTGGTCCAGGCGATCCCAGTGAAACGTCCGCATATCCACCTTAGGAACTACCGCAGGGTGATAGCCAGGCCTGGAAGAACGCGGCCGGAAGTGTAGCTGCCCCGCTTCCTCTGACATCACCGCGCAGGGCGGGGCGCGATGCGGCTCAATCCCCTCCGCCCGGCTGGCGCGACTTCCGGCGAGCGAGTGACGGGTGCGGCCGAGCAAGCATCTACGGCGGCAGGTGCAGCTGCGGCCTGAGGTGACGCCGGCAGGCCTGAGGCGACAGCATCCTGCGAACCCGGGCAGCCGGAGCGAGCCGCGCTGGCGGCCGCGGTGGCCGCCGCGATGATGGAGATCCAGATGGACGAGAGCGGCGGGGTGGTGGTGTATCAGGATGACTATTGCTCGGGCTCGGTGATGTCGGAGCGCGTGTCGGGCCTGGCGGGCTCTATCTACCGCGAGTTCGAGCGCCTAATCCACTGCTACGATGAGGAGGTGGTAAAGGAGCTCATGCCTCTGGTGGTGAACGTGCTGGAGAACCTGGACTCGGTGCTGAGCGAGAACCAGGAGCACGAGGTGGAGCTGGAGCTGCTGCGCGAGGACAACGAACAGCTGCTCACGCAGTACGAGCGCGAGAAGGCGCTGCGCAAGCAGGCGGAGGAGGTGCGCGGGCCTGGGCTGGGGAACAAACCCGGGGCTGCCCCCTCCTCGCGTGCCCGGGACCTTGGTCGTGCGCCCGCCCTCTCGAAGTTTGATATTCTGTAGGTCGGAGAGCGAGTTGCCCTAGATGATCTCCAAGCCCAGAAATTCAGTTTTTCTGTCAGTGAGCGATGCTCTTCTTTACGATAGGAAGCATCTTCATAAATGAGATTAAATTCCTTTTCAGTGAAGTTGCCCTGAACACAAGCTTAGAGTCTTTGGTATTGAAATTAAAAATTGTTTTGGTGTTTGGCTCTTTCTTAAACTACCGTAGTTGGTGCCCTCGTTTGGTTGAACGTGTGTTTATCTTGAATCATTCCTGCTTACTGTGGTTTGCTTTTGGCTCTTGCGCCTGTGCAGAGGCTGGGTCTATTGAGTTATCTGAGAATTGGGGTGAGGTGAACCTGACCTTTGGGGCAGAAGCCCTGATGGAGTCAGTACAGTGTTGGATGGTAAGCCCTGGGCATCGCTGCTGCAGGTTCGGTGGGCTTAGACCCCACTAGACAGGCTCCATCCTCTCAACGTAAAGAGGCTCAAGAGCTCCCAGAATTTGAGACTTCAGAGTGACTAGAGGCATTTCAGTGGAGAGGAAACTGGATCTGAGGTGTGGAAGGGTTGGACCAAGATCATATACTCCAAAAGCACCAGGCCAGGATGCAGAGCAGACCTTTCTGCTTGTCTTGGGCACTTCCCTCCTGGTCAGGCTGCTGCAGGGAGTTACGGCACTGCTTCCCAGAAGTCAAGTGCCGGGGCTCCCACTGGCCAGTCATGCAGCTGTGACTGCCTGCCTTGTGCTGGGTACCACCCTCTGCTGCTCTGACCACTTACTGTCTGAGGCCTCTTGGGGGCCTTATAATGCCTGAGAGAGGTTTCAGGTTGATTTCCTTTCTTTTGCATGTATGCCTGTGGTCATAATAGTAGATAAGGAGGAACTGAAAGGAGAAAATCAAGATGGACAGCTTTAAGGCTGAGTTGTAACCTTGTAGTTCTACCTCCATTAAATATCGTTGCCTTCCTACTTACTTCAGGCAGGACTAGGAATGGTGGTGGTGTATTGTGGTCTGCAAAAGATTGTAGCTGGGCGTGGTGGTACATGCCTGTAATCCCAGCACTCAGGAGGCTGAGGCAGGAGGATCACTTCGAGTTTGAGGCCAGCCTGGGCTACATAGTGAGTTTGAGGCCAGCCTGAACTACTTAATGAGACCCTGTCTCAAAAAACCAAAACAAAACAAAAAAAGAAGATCGTTGCAGTGTCAAGACTCACCATTGCCCCAGGTCTCAGAGGAGTACAGAGAGCTTTGTGAGCACAGTAAGAAACATGTTGGGCTGATCAGTAGAAGCTGAGGTTAAATGCTAATAGTATACCCTTGGAAAGACCTCAGGTGATGTTACAACTAAAGAAAAGGGCTAAATACTGTAAATATTGGCTATTCTAACTCCATTATGGAATCAAGTGGACATTTCACTTTCAGTTTTGTGGAAGCACTGTAGAGTAGCTTCTTTTTCTAGGCAGAGACTCATCATCACAGATGTGTGTGATGCATGTGGACATCACAGGCTGCAGGCGTGTGGTGGTGCAGAGCATCTGGGTTGAGCTGTCAAAACGGCCCAGCCATTCTGCTTGATTAGGCTTAGTCAGACATGGGTAACCTGAGCCGCCTGCAGCCTTCTGAGCAGGCAGAATCTGCAGAGCTTTTATGGTTTGTTTTTGTTTCTAGCCTTGAACAGAGCAAAATCTCTATCTTCTCTTTATCCTGTGCCCAGTAATAACCCCAATGAAAGAGATTCCTGGGGTGTGAAACTGGGTGGCTAGTACTTTGGGACTGGAATCTGCAGACACCAGCTTGAACACTAGCCCTGTCTTCAGGAGCTGCACTCATCTTTCCCCAGCCTCTAGGTCACAGTGACCACATTTGTGAAGTGAATGGATTACCAGCTGAGGCAGATCGGTTCCATCTTAAGTGCCGAGAGCCATAGTTGGCAGTTGGTTGCCTGGAAAATTGGGGCAAGGTAGATTTGGCTACTAGGGCAGAATCCCTGGTGGAATCAGGGTAGACTAGGATGACAAACCCTGGGCATCCCTGCCTGCAGGTTTAGTGGTTTCTGATTGATCATGTTTGATATAAAGTGTTTTAAATCCCTCAGTTCTTTCCATTGGAAGAGAAGAGGATTGGAAAGGGGCAGCTGGCTGGCTGTCCTGGGACCTCATGTGGTCTCCAGGGAAGCCAAGTAGAATGGCTGCATGTGTTGTGCTTGTCTAGGCAGCAGAGCCCTTTTCCTTGTAGTAATGAGCATGTAGCTTAAAAGAAGAAAAATAGTATTTGAGAGATGACAAGTAGCAGCGGTCATTATTTGCCTTAAAATCTCCTAAACCCCAAAGAAGCCCCTAGTAGCATCCCTCAGCTTATCTCAAGCAACGTAGGTAGGTATTCTGTCCCCAGGATGTGTATGTGGATATTTGCTGATGATTCAGCATTTGACGCTACTTAAGGAAAGCATCCAAATGGAGGAGAGTTTGATCCAAGACTTATTTTTTTCCTGTTTGGACAAAAGTAACTATAGAAGAATATTTGAACAGGGTTAAGCTGGAAGCAAAAAGAAACAGTACCTAAATACTGTAATCCTACTCTGTAGAAGTGATCTTTCATAAACGAATTACTCACAGATCAGAAGTTTTTGCTCTTGTTTCTTATATTACAAATAGTAAGTTCACCACTGCTTAGAGCCTAAAGTTTCTTCGGCTGCCTTGTAATATGAAGAGTAAGTTGTTTGTTGTTTGTTTTCCTGGCATACTAGGGAAGAAACCCAGGGCCTTGTCCATGCTAGCCAAGCATTCTACCACTGACCTACCTTCAGCCCATAATGAACAGTTTTGTTTTGTTTGGTTTGGTTTGGTCTGATTTGGTTTGGTTTTGTTTGGTTTTGGTTTTGGTTTGGTTTTTTTCCGGTACCAGGAATTGAACTCACGACCTTGCGCTTGCCAGGCAGGCGCTGTGCCTCTGAGCTAAATCCCCAGCCCCGAATGAACAGTTTTTAAACATTAATTTTTTCCAGATGAAGTTGCTAAGATGTAGCCAGAGCTGCCTTTCCTCATTGCCTACAAAAGTTGTTTCAGTGTAGCAGTATCAGTCACTAGCATTTTTCTCCCAGTGCTGGGAACTGAACACAGGACCTTGTGCATGCAATGAGCTATATCCCTAGTCTCAAACAGTCACTATTAAAAATGGAAGCAAGTAAGTTCAGACATCATGAGCAAAAGGAGGTGCTTCTCAGCCAGAAAAAATATGGGGGAGATCAGTTGCGGCCCAGATAGATGGTGGAACTGAGAACTGATGAAAGTCAGTTCCTCCACAATCAGGATTTCTAAATTAAATATCTTTTTTTTAAAGTTTTTAAAAACTATGTGTTTTGGGACCAGGGATTTAGTTCACTGGTGTAACGCCTGCCTGGCAAGCATGAGAACTTGAGTTCGAGTTCCGGTACCTGCGCCCCCCAAAAAACTGCAAACAAATAGGGTGGTATTTGTTTGCAGGGCTGGGGATAGAGCCCAGGGTTTTCTTTGCACATGCTAATCACATACTCTGCCATTGAGCTATCCCTCTAAATTTTCTCTTTTAAAATAATATATAGAAATAAAATAAAATAATATACAGAGAAGTTGCTTAAGTAGTACTCTTCACTTGGATTCCTAAATGTGCATCTTTCTGTGTTGCTTTTCTTACTCTGCTAAGGCCTCAGGGATCCTGAATGTCCCTATAGTCTCCAGTATTCTGGAATGGGTCCTCATTCTCTCCTCTTCTTGACCTTGCATTGTGACAGCTGAGGTCAGTCCTTCCCCAGGATGTGCCCTAATCTGGCATTTGTGTAA
This sequence comes from Chinchilla lanigera, assembly GCF_000276665.1. Taxonomy (NCBI): domain Eukaryota; kingdom Metazoa; phylum Chordata; class Mammalia; order Rodentia; family Chinchillidae; genus Chinchilla; species Chinchilla lanigera. Next base: position 15,540,909 of record NW_004955442.1, on the reverse strand, counting down.
CCTGGTGATAAGATTTCTGCTCCACAGGAAGACCCACAGCTGCTCACTGAGCCTGTGACATCCTGACAATGTGCAAGACATAGGATGTCTCCTTTCCATCAAGTTCCCATGTGCTCTTAGGGTAGGAAGAGACCTGATCTTCACTTCCTCTCCCATATGTGCTGGTCCCACTGTCCGGACCCCTTTAGGGGCTTTAGCCATCTGGTCCCTGTACTCAGACTCCCTAATATGACTGTATGCTGAAGAGAGTGTGAATGGCCCTCATTATTCCCTGGCTGTCCCTCCTCATGTAGGCTTCCCCAAGTTAAACTACAAAGGGACCGTTCATCTGATTAGTCTAGCCCCAGGACTGTTCTCTTGTTCCTTGCTACACACATAGAGAAACTGTCCACATTCCTGCCTCTGTGCACATCTCATTGCACAGATACTTTACTTCCTAAAGGTTAGGGATGATCTTTTTGGAGAAGTTCTTGTGTCCAGCCTATTTTCTCTGGTGGTGGACATTCCCTATTTTGTGTTGTTCAATTCAGTAGTCATTGCCACTGGGAACCTTTAAGTATGTACAGGTGTGACTCATGGAACTGAAGAACTGGGTTTTCAATTGTTATTCTTTATTCTTTATTTATTTATTTATTTATGTTTAGTTTTTTTTTTTAGTTTTTCTCCGGTACCGGGAACCGAACTCACGACCTTGCGCTTGCCAGGCAGGCGCTTTTGCCGCTGAGCTAAATCCCCAGCCCCCTATTCTTTATTTTTTTTCCCCTCAGTGTTGGGCATAGAACCCAGGGCCTTATGTACATACGGCAAACATTCTGCCTTGTTTTTCCTTTTAATTAATTTGTGTTGAAACAGCTGCATGAAGTTAGGGTCACAGTACTAGACAGTGCATCTGTGGACTTCATATAAGGGCCAGTGATGAATTTCTAAGTTAGTATTAGGCAAGAAAGGAGATGCTTAAATGGTAGGTTTGGAGTTTTTTCACGGAATGTGTTCCAGAAAGAGAGAAGATCCCAAAGCAATGGGTTTCTGATACAGGAAATCAAGCAGAAGAGAGTAGTATGAGATGGGAAAGGAGGTGCTAGCTGTCTAGGAAACAGCAGGAAGGTGATGAAATTCTCACAGGGCTGAAAAAAGGTCTGCTGGGAAATCCCTGGCACCTAGAAGTAATCTGTGCTGATGGGCACAGGATTGACTCTTTCAGCCTGGGTTGCATCTTTTATTCTTTCTTTTTTGGGGGACTGATAATTTTATTGAGGTATCATTGACGTATGCTATACTAAACTACACATGTTTAGTGTACAGTTTAATGTAAAACCCTGAAACCATCTCCCACTGTGAGGGCAGTGAAGGTGCCCTTCAGCCTGGAGTTCTCTTTTGTAATTTCATCCTCTACCACTCTGCCTCCTCCATCCCCAAGTGACCACTGATCTGCTTTCTCCTACTGAGGGTTAATTTGCATTTTCTAGAATTTCATGTGGATGAAATTGTGCAGTATGTACACTTTTTTTGTCCAGTTTCTTTCGTTTGACTTCTTGACTTTGAGATTCATCCAGATTATTGGGTGCATCTTCCTTCCTTACTGAGCAGGATCCCATTGTGTATTTGTTCATGTCTTGTTGATGGAGCTAATGGGCTCTACTTTTATATGATCATGATACATATATCAGTTGCTTCTTTATAGGATCTTGGGACAGCCACCACACAGGAGCAGGCTTGTTAGCACCAACAAACACAGGTCTGCTGGAGGAAGTCAGAAAACTGAGAAGCTGGAGTCTGTTTCTGACTTGATTTGAAATTGGCCCTATCTTAAAGACATATCACAGTCACTATGGGGAGGTCTCACCCTTTGGAACTGCAGTGTTTGTGGAGACATTTGGAGCTCAGGTGTCCATTGATCAGTTGTGGGCAAGAGATTTGGAGGGTGGCCAGTAAATGTGACAGGGCCCCTCTCCCCAAGGATATACCTTCATTTGGTGGCATTGGGAAGTTTCTATTCCTGTTATGAACAGCAATAGATTCAGCCTGTTATCAGAGTGTTCGGGATACCCCTGGTCCCCAGGGCTCTATGAATTTAAGGGTGGTTACTTCAATCACTGGGAGTTAGCTTTGGAAGGAGTGCGTTTCTGCTGGGCTCAGAATCCTGCACCCAGCACCCAGATTTTTGCCTCTCTGCCTACTCAAAACAAAAGACAAAACAAAACAAAACAAAAGGCAGTATTTTGGAAATTCTCCCAAATAATGCAAAAGAACAAGATCTTTGATTCCTATTGGCATTCATTTCTAATAAACCAGCTGGCACTGAATGAGTTCCCTTGTTATCCTGGCCTAAAGGACATATAAGAGGGAAGGATTCAATCTAAAATGTTAATTTACTTTCTCACTAAAATGTGTTTGGGTTACAGAAATGTAATGAGTATATTCTAAGAGAGTTTGCCAGATCATCACTTTACATCCTGGGACTTTTTTTTTTTTTAATTGCTAAATTGTCCAGGCTAGGCTCAAATTTGCAACCCTTCTACCTCAGCCTCCCAGAGTACTGGGATAACAAACCTGTACCACCAGGGCAGGCACACTTGTCATCTTGATTTTACTTTGACACAAAAAGTCAATTGACTTCTTTGCTTTGCCTTTTTACATATAAAATGAGAAAAATGATCTTGTTCCATGGAATACTAAGAAAAACCTACTCAGCTTCAAGAAGAGTCTGTGCTATCAGGTTATTTTAATATATATGTTGAAAATTACCAAACAGCAGATTTTAAAAACAAAAGCTGAATTTAATTTTAAAATGATACTTCATTAATGGGAGAGTGGGGAGTTCATCTTTGAAACATATCTTAAAGGGAATTAGAGGATATTTGTACTTAGAAATGAAAACCAGCCCCTTCATATCTAGATTGTAGGAGTAAAATGCCCAATGTATTTTCCTTCATCACACAAGTGGTAGTCATTGCTCTGTGAGGTGCTCAAAAGATTTGGCATGCGAGTGGCCTTATCCATCTGGTTTATCACATGCCATGTGACATCTTATTAGACTTGTTTAGATAGATGTTAATTTCAGTTACAGTAGATTCCAACCCATGGAACATACAATGAATATGTGCACAAAGAATTTTGTCTTGACCTAAAAACTCTAGAGTGGTTTTTACTGCATTATCTTTAGTTTGGAAATCTTTCAGCTATCTCTCATACATTGAATGCAGGTGGATACCACTCCTTTGATACTGGGGATTTACCCAAGGCCTTCGCACTAAACTACATCCCCAGCCCTTTTTCATTTTGAGGCAGGATCTCTTTAAGTCACCAAGATGCCCAGGCTGGGCTTGAACTTGTAGTCCTCCTTCCTTGGCCTCCCAGAGTGTTAGGATTGCAGGTGTGCACTAACCACCCCCAGCTAAAATACAAGTGGTGTGATGAAACATAGATGGGAAAAATTCTAGTGAATGACACAGTCACCAAAACCCTGTTTTTTGTATGAAACCTTGGTAGTATAGTTCAAAAGAGGACAGTTAGTGGCTTAAAGAAGGAAAAATTGCCCTTCTTCCAGCCCCAAGTGCCCATCACATACTCCCCTCTTGCTCAGGACGAGTTTTCTCTTCACCATGAATTTCACTGAGGAAGAGGACTGAGGTTCTTCCCCATCCCAAGGATTAGGGCCTGTTGCTGTCCAACAGGCAGATACATGGTCCTTACGTGAGCAATTCAAGGTGATTCCCAAGTCCATCTGAAATAATCAAGGTGATATTGAAAAGGAGGATTTGATAGGGAAAGCATCCATCAGGTACTGAAACATACTGTAACTATAGTGCCCAAAAACCCTTTCTTTGAGTGCTGGACATATAGCTCAGTATAGAGTGCTTATCTGGTATGTGTGAGGTGTCATGCTTAAGCTGCAGCCCAAAAAAAGAAAAAAAAAAAAAAAAAACAACATAAGGCAATTCTTGGAAAAGAATACAATAAAATGATAAATGATTATGTATATTTTAAATAAATAAACTTTTCCAGAAAAACCAGTCTTAGGTATATGGGACACCTATAATCCCAGCACACCAGGACAGTGAGATAAGATCTCACGTTCAGTGTGAAGGCCCTGAGATTAGTCCCCAGTAACACAATCAAAACCCTAAAAACTTCTGTTGGTCTAGTTCAGAGAACAGTGAAATGTGTAGTAAAATTTAGCACATGAAAAGGACAATATTTTAGAGCTATAAGGTTTGTTTATGGGAGTTTGGTATTTGTCTTTTTGACATAGGGTTTCACTATGTAATTCAGGCTGGCCTCGAACTTGAAGCAGTCCTCCTGCTCAGTATCCCAAGTGCTGGGATTACAGGCCACCACGCCTGGCCTGTTTAATTCTTGGTTTTTGGTTCTTGGTGCTGGATACTGAACCCAGGGCTGTATGCATGCTAGACAAACACTCTACTACTGAGTTATACTTCCAGTCTGAAAGAATCAATTATTAAGTAAATGGAACTGAAACTGCTTCACATACAAGGTCCACCTTGGGAAAAACACTTGGCCAGTGTAAGACAAGGTCTCAATTAGTCCTTAAAAGTCAGTAAGAAATATATGTCCAGAATGGTTGGTTACCAAAGAAGTAGTATATATGATCAATAAGTTTATGAAAAAGTGTTTGGTATCACTAATAATGAAGGAACTGAAATTGTAAACAGTGACCCATGTGATCTTCCACCTATCTTTTTTTTTTTTTTTTTTGTCTTTTTTGAGACAGGGTCTTGCTGTGCAGTTCAGGCTGGCCTTGAGCTCACTTTGTAGCCCAGGCTGGGCTCGAACTCACAAC
>NW_004955442.1:15476220-15535968 GCF_000276665.1 Chinchilla lanigera | reverse complement strand
GTTCAAGGTTTGTTTTTTTTTTTTTGTATGGGAATCAAACTCACAACCTCATGCTTGCCAGGCAGGCGCTGTGCCGCTGAACTATATCCCCAGTCCTAAATGGAACTTTTTTTTTGTCTTTTTGAGACCATCTCACTATGCAGTTCAGGCTGGCCTTGAGCTCACTTTGTAGCCCAGGCTGGTCTCAAATTTGCAGCGATCCTCCTGCCTCAGCCTCCTGAGTGCTGGGATAAAAGGCATGAGCCACCATGCCTGGCATCTTCCACCTATCAGACTGGCAGAGACATTGTTCAGCTATACAGAAATGGCAAGGATTCTGGGAAAGGCAGTGATGCACCCTACTGAGGGAGCCCTAGTTGGGACCTTGAAGAACCTTGGTAGCACATGGCAACAGCTAAAGATGAACAGCGGGCAGATGAACAAAGGCATAGGTACATAGGGCCCTGCTATAGTAATGGCATTTTAGAGCAACCTGAAAGCTCTGAAAGATGACAAACACACAGAGGCAGATGCACACCTGTGAGAAGTGGGAATGGTAGAGTGTGTCACTGATGTAGAATGGTGTCCCATGATGAACAAATAAGCAGGATGATTACATGCCTGGCTGCCACATGCTCACACACATACATCCTGCACACATGCACCTCCACACTCACATGCATATACTCACACGACAATTTGGAAGAGTGTCAGTGTCACAATTTTAAATGACTCTAAATAGTACGATCATGGTTGTTAAATAATAATCCTCTTTTTACTTACCACCCTCATCTGATTTTTCTAAAAATATGTTTATGTCTCACTATTTTATTTTGGTTTTTTGTTTTTTTGTTTTTCTTCCAGTACCAGGAATCGAACTCACGACCTTGCACTTGCCAGGCAGGTGCTGTGCCACTAAGCTAAATCCCCAGCCCCCAAAAATATGTTTATTTGATTAAACATAGCACCTTTACACTGAGCAGTATCCCAGCCCTTTTTTAATTTTTTGTTTTGAGATGGAGTTTTACTAAATTGCCCAGGCAGGGCTTACATTTTCAACCCTTCTGCCTCAGCTTCCCAGAGTGCTGGGATTACAGGTGTGTGCCACCACATCTGGCTTATGTAATTTTTTTTTAAGTGATAGGACTTAAAATTATCCAATTAAAAAATATATTTGGACTAGGGATGTAGAGCAAGGCCTTAGATCCAGTCCCTGACACAATAAAATAAAACTCCTAGCAATGCATTCATTTTTCTTCACAAATTGATCACATCCACAGTTAATTCACAGCCACTTATTTCCAGTTTAGTATCGCTACACTAAAATTGCATTTTGAGCCTGGTGTGGTGGCATGTATCTGTAATTACAGCACTTAGGAGGCTGAGACAGGAGACTTGCAAGTTTGAGGCCAGCCTGGGCTACATAGTAAAATCCTTCAAAAAACAAAAAGAAGAAAAAGGATCTGCATTTTCCTGTCTGTAGATTTTTTATCCCCTCATTTTACTTGAGGCACATGCAGTATCCTTGATCCTGTGCAGACTTTCTCCCTGCTTTAGCTTCTTCTTCCCTGTCTGCCCTTCACTGGGTTTTCTGCCCTGATTCATGGCATAGAACATGTCATCCTTCAGCAGGAGCCTATAGTTTTAACACAAAGGCCTTGTAGAAGCTGCTACTACAGGAAAGGCCTCTGGCACCCACTGCCACTGCAAGACAGGGGAAGAAGGTGTGTTTATTGCAGGAAGCACAGCTGTGGCCTGCAAGGGTAAGTCTCCTCTTCTAGGCAGCTAAGCCTGAAGTCATTTTTACATTCCTGTCTTCTGAGAAGCTCTTTATGCCTTAAAAGGCTGGCTGGTGTTTTTACTTACTGCAAATGAAATTTATTGACATGTACTGTATTCCCGTTTCCTGCTCAGTAAAACCAACGTTTTGGCACCCCAACCTCAACCCCAACCACTATAGGAATTACATCCAGTGGTGCAGTGCTGCCTGCCTGGCCTGATCCCTCTGTAGTGACTGAGTCTACACCAGAGCCTATAAGGCCACTGTTCCTCAGACCTGTCAGTTTCTTTCATTTTGCAGAGTACTTTCTTTTTACTTGTTCATTGATTATTTTGCTCAGAAACTCTCCATGTGACTTACTGTACCAACTCTAAACCAGTCTCCACGCCTCTTCCAGGGACTAAGGTGATGCTTTGTGTGGTTTGTTAGTCTAGCAATGGTGGATCCTTATCTGAGTGGTGACTGAAATGCACATTAAGAAAAGTAACCTTTACCGTGTTTCAAGGTTGAGTATCCATAGGAGTAACTCTGCTATATTGCAGACAGGACCAGCTGCATCATTTATGGCACTCTGTGTTAAATTAATTAAAAAGTTCAGAATGGCAAAAGCAGAGCATTAACCAAGCACAGGCTCTCCTGCATGCAGGGCCCTGTGTGATGGCTTAGGTCACACAGATGCATGAAGGCAGCCTGACTGAAATTCATAGCCCTTGATGAATGACCTTAACTGGGGAGAAAGTTCCATGTTACTCAGTTTTGGAGTATTCCTCTTGCCTGCTCGCAGGGCTTGTGTGTGCTGAGGTTTGCCTGAAGAGGGATGGCACCAGGAAGGGGTGGGAAACCAGGTCTAGAATGGGGATACTGTACTCTGGCCCTGCTACTGGCCAACACTTAGCCTCAGAGGTGTATCTAACCTTGTTATGGTTTGTGTCTAGATGTCCCCCTCAAATCCTCATGCAGTCATGGGGCGGGCTTCTAGAGTTTATGACTGATTCATGGTCAAATGCTGGCAATATGGATGTGAGTGCTACACCCGCCCTGGGGTGGGTAGTTTGCATACAATATAAGGGAGGGAAAGAGGCTGCTTGCTCTCACTCCTACCTTTTTGCTCTTGTTACTTTTGCTGTTTTCTGTGGCCATGAATGTTTGCCCTCTGCCATGTGCCTCTCTGCCTTGGAGCCAGCCAAGTATGGACTGGAACCTCCACAAACTGTGAGCCAAATAAACCTTTCCTTTCTTAATTTTGGGCATCAGGTATTTTGTCTCAGCAAGGAGAGAAAAGTAACCAAAACAAACCTCTTGGTCTTTGAAGCCCATGGCCCTTCACATGAAGGGCTGCTGTCACCCAGCCAGCTCCCACTCATGACACCTGCTCCTTTTCTCTTTCCCATGCATAGAAATTCATTGAGTTTGAAGATGCCTTGGAACAAGAGAAGAAAGAGCTCCAAATCCAGGTGGAACACTATGAGTTTCAGACACGCCAGCTGGAACTGAAGGCCAAGAACTATGCAGATCAGAGTAAGTGGCTGGCAGGAGAGATGAATCACCACTGAACGTATGTTGTTCTAAGACCAGTCCAGCTGAGAAGGATACAAGAGCCTTTGACAAAAAGAGATTAGAGGAAGCCCGAGGATGGCCTGAGTTTCTTTGGACCATTTCTTATTTTATCTTTTCACACTACAATGTATTTCTATAACAGGCTCAAATCATTTGTAGAAATAAGGAAAATAAGACCTCTTTGATCACATGGCACTTTTATTTACTGGTATAATCTGACCTAAAAAATAATAAATACATGATTCTGTAGGTATTCCTATGGTCCTGTAGACCAAAGCCCCCATTGCCATGGGGTCCTCATATTCTGACCTGCCTGAGGAGTGACTGTACTTTATGGAGCTGAAGGTCAGGCCCATAGATGGAGCCACCACTGTAGAGAGTGACAGTTCCCAGGAGAGGTTCATGTTTGGTCAAGGATGTTCATAGGAAAACCCTGACCCCACCAGGCAAGTAGACAAGATGTTATTTTAGAATCATTACTATAAGAATACACATTTTAAGCTGGGCATGGTGGCACATTCCTGTAATCCCAGCACATAGGAGGCTGAAGCAAGAGGGTATCTGCAAGTTCAGGGCCAGCCTGGGCTACAAACTGAGTTCAAGACTAGCCTGACTACATAGGAAAACCCTGTCTCAAAATGACAAAAAAAAAGAAAAAAAAAGTATGTATTTCAATTTTTAAAAAATATATTCAAGTGCCAAGTATGGTGGTGCATACCTGTAATCCCAGCACTTTGGGAGGCTGAAAGAGGAGAATTGTTAGGAGTTTGAGACCAGCCTGGGCTACAAAGGGAGCTCAAAGCCAGCCTGAACTGTATGTCAAGACCCTGTCTCAAAAAGACAAAAAGACACACCCCCAAAAGAAAACTGTATTCAAGTATTAATGTGGGGTTTTGTTTTTCTTTGGTTTTTTGGTTTTTTTTTTTGGTTTTTTTCCAGTACCAGGAATCGAACTCAACCTTGCGCTTGCCTGGCAGGCGCTGTGCAACTGAGCTAAATCCCCAGCCCCTCAAGTATCAATGTTTAATTACCTATTTAATCTCAGTTTTCTGTAATCAGAGGTTTCCATAATTAAAACCCATTTTACTGCTTTAGCTGGCTACTTTGAATGGCAGGCACTTAAAATCAGATTGGGGGAAAAATTGATTTGATATGTTGGGCCTGTTCCTATCCCAGACCAAGACTTGGAGGCCACTACACTAGACTGACAGCCTGATGACAAGATTGAGCACTGATAAGTGACCAACAGACTGGTAGTAGCCTCCACACATTGTGATATTTACAAGGACAGAAGGTCAAACAGAGAGCTGCAAAGAAAGGCTTCCAAGGCTGGTGGTGAGACAGAGGGACAGATTACCTGGCGATTGCTGGTAGTTATCCTGTTGGGTAGGTGTGCTGCTTTAGCAGGCACATGGTGGGCCAGAAGGGACCATCTTGGGTGTCAACATTGGCCCCCAACTTTGGGAAGCCTAGTTGTTAACCTGGATTGGGCACAGGCATCACCTGATTTTCTCAGTCATCTGCAGGTTTAAGGGGTGCTCCTGTTGGTTTTGTTACACACTTTCCATGTTCTGTCACTTCTTACATGTCTCAGAGGTTACTTACTTCAAATTCTATCTCTTTTCATAAGCTTCCTGTTTTGTTTTATTTTGCTTTCATTGCTGGGGATGGAACCTAGGACTTTGTATATGTTAAGCAACTATTCATCCTATCATTGAGTTACATACCCAGCCCTCACTCCTTTTCTATATTTACCACATGCGGGGAGTTTCACCTAAGTCACAGAAGCTCTTGGCTGACCTGGGAAGATTACCATGGGACCACATCCTGGGTCCTGGATTTTCTTCATCAGAACTGAGCATATTCACATGTATACACAGACTTTATGCCACCTAGCCTCTACATGGTAGTGATTCCTCTGAACATGAGGTCTTAGGCCAGAGTCTTGTTTGCATCCTAGGGGAGAGGTACAAGCCACTGAGAGGGTGCTGTGCGGCTAATCCACAGTGATTGTGTTTTGCAGTCTCCCGGTTGGAGGAGCGAGAATCGGAGATGAAGAAGGAATACAATGCCCTGCACCAGCGGCACACGGAGGTAGGCACCAGAGGGCAAAGGCAGCCATGCCTAACACTTGCCATTTGCTACTGACCTTTGGTTGCCCTTTGTAGCACCTTCTTTATCTAGAAGGCTGTCCACCTCATGCTGGTGAGATTTCCCTTGACTGTGCCTTGAGCTTATCTATTTCCCTCTGAGCATGGCACATGTGGATCACAGTGGAGGGGCTTGGCCGGCCACACTAATGAGAAACTCTTCTTGGCAGATGATACAGACCTACGTGGAACACATCGAGAGGTCCAAGATGCAGCAGGTTGGGGGGACCAGCCAAACGGAGAGCAGTCTGCCAGGGCGGAGGTAGGTGACCTCAGGAAGGCAGGGCTCCTGATGGGAAGAGGGAGGTCAGAGGATCTATGTACACATTTTTCCTCAGGGCAGTGGTTTAATATATACTAACCCACAGTTGAAGATTATCTAACTATGGTTTGGAGAAGGCCAGGCTACCTTGCCTAGCAGGCTGCCTTGCCTAGCCATCTCTGAGCCTCATTCTCTCTGCAAGCAGAAAGATAGCGACAGATCTCCAGGCCCCTCTTGATACAAGTTTAGGACTTGGTGCTGATTTTGCTCAGGCAGCAGGGAGAAGCTTTCCGAGGCTGGGCTTCTCCCCAGTATGTGCCTTTTGAGTCAGGATAGACCTGGACCACAGGTCCCAGGAAGGAGAACATCAAAGATCTTATCCAAGGTATAGCACCTCAAGGAGGTACGTGGATGACCAGTGATGGCAGCCTGGACCAGGGGGTTCCAAATCTTCGTTCAGTGAGGGGAAGGGCCTAAAGCCAGAGCCCCCAGAATCACAGATTGAACCTCATGACACCCTGTTACCCTGTTGTCCCTGGTTCCTGCAACAAAGCTTTCTGAAATCAGCTGGGCCAGAGAAAGCCTTACTCAGTTTGCATAAAGGCCTTTTGCCTGTGTTTTCTATGCCTGCCTGGTCTGTGGATTGCACCTGCAAATAACAAGGTTCAGGAATCTAGCTCTGACCTTTACCAGCCACTTTTTGTGTGACTGGGGCAAAACTCTCTGTTTCTATGCCCCAGAGTCTTTGACCTAAAAACGAAAATACATATGTGTTCATGTGGAGGCCCCTTAGAACCAAGGTAAGGTGTTGGGGGCTGGTAGCTTGCCTGCAGGCATGGTGTTGCTGCCCCTAACATAGAGTGCGACCTGTGCCACATACGGTAATGCAGGTTGGTTGGTGAGGGGTAGAGACTTTGTAGACCTTGAGTGCTGCAAGAATTATCAAGGTAATATAGGTGAAAGAGTTTAGTTAATTGTAACCCTTGAAGTTATTTATTACATCAACAGACAGAAATACTGAATCCCAAGTTGCTAGTTCATGGCTTAGGAAACTTTCTCTTCTGCACCCTGAAAACCTAATTTCTGACCTTCAGAATGCTTAAGAGGATTTCCAAATAACTGGACTTGAATTCTGATTTGGAGTCCGGGGTCTTTGTGTTCTTTTTATGGGGAGCTGAACAGAGCAGTCCAAACTGAAGAAGTTGGGCAGGTTGGGCATCTTCCTAGGAGACCTACACCATTCTACAGCCTTCCAGCTATCTGCTACCAGTGCCCTTCTAGAGAGGGACACTTGGAGGCCATGTGGTAGAGAGTGCAGGGAGCATGGCCCAGTGTGTCTCCAGATCCTAGGCAGTTTGACTTCAACCTAGGACTGTAGGCAATGAGTACTCAGGATCCTATGTCACGTTGATCAGCACCCCAGGCCCTGTAGATGCTATCTATATAAGTAGATCCCCAAGGATTCTGTGGGCTGAGCAAAAAGTCAGGCTGAGCCAAGTTTGAAACCACCCAAACTCTAAAGCCACTGTAAAACATTCTGGCTACTATTCCCTCATCTGCTATAAAAAGTGCAGTTCAGGGCAGGATGTGGTATGTTTTGGACATCTCTGTGGGGAGGGAAACCTGCTGCCAAGATGTCCTTGAGGAACCCGCTGTCCTGAGCCCTGTACTTCCTCTCTCCCTACAGTTGCTCTGTGGCACCAGAGTTTAGCTCCAGCTCCCTGGCAAGCCAGCTGTGGGAAGCTCCTACGGTTCTTGAAGGAGCCCATGGCCTGGTGCTGGACACATAGGGCCTCATTCATGGGTCCGCCTTTGGCTGCACAGCAGCCCTGTGACCTGTTTTGTAAGGGCTGGGTCTGTAAGTCTGCTTTGTGCTGCCATTACCAGGTCCCGTGGACTGACCTCTACCATCCGTCCTCTGGGGAGCAGAGGCTTTCAGTGCCCAGCAACAGAGTGATACCTTCAGTGAAAGGCTGGCAGGAGACTCTTTCTCCATGCCTTGTATAAGCCCTGGGAGCCCTTTCCTTTAACAAATTAAACCTTCTAGCCTGTCTAAGAGAGGGAGGGACATCTTGTTCATACTGACACTTACTAGGCCTTGGTGGCCCCCATCTATGCTGCCAGGAGAGGCTCTGTAAGGCCAAGGTATGAGTAGCCATGTTACCACAGTCCCCATACCTCATGAGCTCTGTTGCTTGACTGCCCCACACTAGTCTCCATGGCATATAGAAAGGATGCCTGCAGCTGAGTTGAACAGTGGGGCTAGTGGCTGCTGTCTCTGCAAGCCTAGGCTGTGACATATGTACCTAGGGTTGGAGAGACAGGAAGTAAGAGGGCCAGCGCCATGGGTCTGGGCTGTCCCCATCATCCTTCCCAGTAATCTGGTGGCATTGAGTTTCTTCCCCAGCCCATAGACTGTTCCCTGAGGCATACATAAGGAGCTTCCTCTGGCTTGTGCCCTCCTGCTGCAGTTCCTGTTCATGAAGCCCCCACTGGGAACAAAATTATCTAGGGCGCCTGGGTGTGGACTGCAGTTTCTGCCTGACACATGCAGAGGAAGTAGCTGGTTTCAGTGAAGAAAGCATGCCCCACTTTTACCCTGTAGGGCATGTGCCTCATAGGGCTCAAGTGTGAGGACAGTCCTTCATGACCTGTGCTGCTGCTTTGTCAGGTGGGTGAGGTGAGCAGTCCCTCCCCACTCATCTCTGTTCCAGCCAGAGCCTGCACACTCTTCCTTGGCCTAGACTCTCCCATCACAGCCTTTGTCCTTAAGTCTGTGCCCCTTTGAGCTCAGATTCTTCCAGGTCCCCACAAGGCTCTTATGCCTCCTCATTCTGAGCCACTGATCACTCCACGAGGCCTTTTCCTGCACTCCTAGCGTGGTTTTCAGAGTCTGTATGTCTCTGGGATGAACTGAGTGGGATCTCAAACACTGATTGTGCCTGGCCATTACTAAGGATGAGTGTGAGCCACAACACGTGTGTCTGTGTGTGTGCTGTCACCCCATGTGCCTTGCACATGTGTGCCTGGGGCCCTGTGACAGGTGTGTGCCCACTGCTTGCTGATCTGCTCACAAGTCCCATCTCAACCTCTTGTTGGAGCCAAGAGGGTTTGTGTGCCATGTGTCTGTCCTTGCAGGTACCTGTGTGTAATCACTGTTGTTTGTGTAGAGGGCAGCACAGGATGGGCCGCTGGATGCCCACTATCGTCGTCATGCACTTCTCCCTGGGAGTGCATGCACAGGCGAGAGCTGGCCTGATCTTCACTCTCTAATATAGTCTTCTTGTCCTGCTCTTGTGCTGTCGCTGCTGTGTGCTGGCCATTGTGTCTGTTGCTGCCCTGCAGTCCTCGCCAGTCGTGGAGGAAAAGGTAAACCTGCGGGTCTTTGTCCACTGTGGTGCTGGGGTTGACCAAGGGCAGAGTAAATACAGGCCAGTGCCTTAATCACAGGCACCCGATTCCTTAGTTACATCAGAATGCTTTGTGCAGCTGATGCTGTGGATTAGAAATACTTGTCAGGTGCATTCATATAGCTGTGACTGAGAAGGTCACAGGCTGATCAGCAAATCCCTAGCACAGGCACAAAGTATGTAGTGGGCAGGAGTTCCCTGAGTTGTCCAGGCCTGACTCAAATTCTGTCCACATTCAGCAAACTTCTCCCTTATTGTAAATAAAATCATGGCAGCAACTCACAGCAGTGAGCAGCAGGCAGCCAGAGCACCAGTTGTTTCCAGAGATAGTAGGCAGGTGGAAGCATCCTGTCTGCTCCAGCATCTAATGTTTCTATACCCAGGCCAGCCTTGAACTCAAGGTGCTCCTCTTGCCTCCATCTCCCAAGTGCTAGGATTAGTATGCTGTTGCACCCAGCTTCAGCTCAGTTTTGCTGGACTATGACCCCTGTCAGCAGTGTGTCCTCTGCAGGAAGTGGTCTCTAAAGTGAACAGCCACTCAAGACTGCCCAGGGAGCTGTGCAGATAAAAGAAGACACAAAAGCCAAGCTTTGGACATTCCTGTCAGTTGGCAGTGCCACCGAGTGTTCGCAGGAAGAAGTGAGAAAAGATATGTTCCTAGATATAGATTGATTTCTAATGGACCCAGCAGGCTGGCTGGACAGTAGAAGTCTGTGACCTGTAGTGTATTCATTGCCCCATCCTGTGAGGCAGGAGCCTTCCTCATACTCCCAGCTGTCTTAATAGCATCTAGTGACAACCATGATTTGTTGGCTTGTGACCTAGGGACACAAATGCTTTTTACCTGAGGTCATGAGTAGAAGTGCTTAATGGGTTCAGAACTGGGCCTCAGGGTGTTCTTCTACATGAATTGGGAGCCCAAGGGAGGCAAAACGTAGTCAAGTTGGCCCAGAGCCTGCAAGGACAGGCCAGGCATTGTCCTGCTCCCCTCATGGGCCAGTGGTATCCTACGGGGACTTATGGGCTGTTTCCTGCACAGTTCTAGTGGAGCTGAATCACGGAGGTCTGGTGGATTGGCAGGTACAGAATTTTCCAACTCTGGTATCCTTTTCAGGATCTGAGTTTCTCTGGCTCTTACAGGGACAGGCCCAGACATGTCCTTTGCCAAGGGGTCCTGAGAGCCAGCCACAAGAGAATGCCTTCTTTCTGGGTATGCCTCCTCTGCCCCAGCCTCTTATGGAGCATGCTACCTCTGTGGTTCTGTCCTTGCTACAGTCTAGCAGCTAAGACAGCCAGCCAAATCCCACGGAGCACTGGAGACCCTCTTGCTATAGAAGACACCACTGTCTTGAACAGGGCAGGCCAGTTGGCTGGTCCCTAGAACTGCACAGGTACTCCCAGTCAGGAGACTCCTTCCTAGAATCATGCTTCATGCTTCTTCCTCCCAGCTGCAGAAAGTTCAGTCATTGCCCCACCACTCTCCTGCCCTCTCTGTTCTGTGAATCCTCAAAGTGCCAGTGAGAGAGCCCCATATCCTTCCTTTAGAGCAGGCTAACCTCTGCACCATACTCCCTTGGATGTGAAGGAAGTGCCCCCAGTCTTCTCTAGGAATGAGTGTCAGAGACTGTACTGCGAGCAGGTGCTAGTTCTTGACCTGAACAGCTCTAAGCAGTGTGGACACAGTCTGTCCCAAGAGGGTAGTTCCCAGGCCTCTCTCCCCACTGCTATTTACAGCCCACTGAAAGCCTTCCCTGGACTCAGCCCATACTGGTACAGTGAGCTTTGCTCTTGTGACTCCAGTCTACTTGATGTTCCTGGTTTATTACTAGAGCCTCAAAAGGACCCATGTTTCTCTCCGTGCTCCCAGGACAGCTGGGATGGTTGTATTGAAAGAGGAGATGCCCCTCCCTCATGGGCTTCTATAGACAGGACAGAGATTTTTTAATTTTCATGACTCTGGACACAACTATTTAAACATTTTACAGTGAGAAGGCTTTATGAAAAACCATAGGATTGATGGGGAAGCAAAAAGCAGAGAGCCAGAAAAGGATTGATTCCTCTGTTAGCCCCAGGAGGCAAAGGCAGAGCTGGTGGCCATGGTTGTGGGAAGGCAAGTCTGGGCTTTATCATCATAAAATTCACTCTAGGCCATCAGTCAGTGCTGGCTATGTTGCCAAAGGTCCCACACTGGGACTGCTGTGGGATTTCTAGTGACGACACTTAAAATTGAGCCAAACAAAATGATAAATCATGTGTTAGAAGGAAAAAGGTTATATGTGTAGGATTGTGGGCTGTCAGCTGGCCATGTCCTCCTGAGCAGGCTGCAGGGCAGCATTTGAACAGTGCTGTCCACCAGATAAATGTCCATGTACCAATACAAAGATTTTGTTTCTCTTGCATCTCTGATAACCACCTACTTCCTCTCCCTCTCTCCTTCATATTCCAGCAGGAAAGAGCGCCCTACCTCTCTGAATGTCTTCCCCCTGGCTGACGGCATGGTACGTGCACAGATGGGGGGAAAGCTCATGCCTGCGGGGGACCACTGGCACCTGAATGACCTCGGCCAGCTACAGTCCAGCTCCAGCTACCAGGTTTTGTAGCCGTGCATGGAGTGAGGGTCCCTTCACTGGTGTCCTACACCTGTGTAGAGGAGCCCAGTCTCTGCATGCAACTGTCTCACTGACAAGGGAAGAGAAACCAAGTGTCAAGGGACAGGCCTTAAAGTGGACCCTGTGCTGTTGCAGCTTCTCTGTGCAGCTTTGTATTAGTGCCTGGTGGAATGGACCACTGTGGAACCACTGTCTGTTAGGGCTGAGTTTAGCAACCCTCTGCCAGACCATACCCGAAAATACATACCTTCCCCTCAGATCAGACTGTAGCCAGGATGCATGTTGCTCCTGAGAGCTGCCTTTACTTCTACACTGGACCTCAGCTGGGAGGAGATAAAGGCAAGGTGATGGCTCCCTCCACAAGCCCTTACCTTCTTGTTACTGGTAATGGATATTGGCTGTGAGTTGAAACCTATCCACTTGCCCACTAGTCTGCACAGCCATCCAGTGAGTACACCCCAAACATGGGGTCCAGGGGAGACCAGGTCACTCATTCAGGGCCAGGTCAGTTGCTGCTATTGAGGTTTGTGTGCTCAGACCCTGGAAAGCAGCTATAGCAGGGCAATATGCTAGCTACATTGCCAGGTAAAGTGGTCACCTTCCTAGGGCAGAAGAGCTGACCTTAGTTTGGTGAATTTCTCACAGGCCACTGGAGGACTCCTGCAGAAGCCAAACCCCAGGCTTCCGTACTTGGTGGGGCTACTGGCTGTGGGGCCCAGGGCTTCTTAGGTGTCTTTTCTACTGCTGCTCTTGGCAAACTGTCTTTCTGCCTTTGTCCAGCTTATCTGCAGGGGCTGCTGTATGTTGCTGACTCTGTTGGAAAGTGACTTACTACTTTTACTTTTGTCCTAAGGCGTGTGTGTGTCTTCGAGATGTGGGGACACTCACACCCATCTCTCACTGTTCTGACAGTATTTGTGACCTGGGGAGAAGGCAGTGAGGCCCATGGGGACCCGGCTGTCCTCTGGCTGTCTAGGCGAGGCCCTGTCTTTTACATTGACTGCTCTCTCTCACTCGCTCACTTCATCACTCGTGCTCACACTGGGCCTGTGGTGGAGGCTTGCCCCGTAACCATTTGCCAAAGCCATAGAGAGCCAATACCTTGCTTGACCCTCTGGCTCCTGGGCACCCTGCTCATGCCTGTGTCTGGATCAGTCTTTCTTACTATGTCTGTCTTTTCTCTACTGCATTGTCTGAAATAGTTTTTCTCCATAAATCATAGCATTTTGTGTTTTAGTTCATAGTGTGTTTTGTTTGATTTTTATTTTTTTAAACAATTACATTTTAAGTTCTTTTTATTTCATTCTCCAAGTTTTAAGGTTTTTCTAATTTCTTAACTTTTTTGTTTTTTGTTTTGTTTTTTGTTTTTATGTACTGTAGTGTTTTAACCAAACAGTTGTGGCTACTCATGGTGAGGAATGACCGCTAAGAGTGTGGGTTCTTTGCAATACATTTGGAGGTCACTGCTTCACGTTGATGTTTAGGAGGTTGAGAGGTTTGGCCTAGGTAAGTGGTGGCCAGGGGGTATCCCCTGGGTAAGTGGTAGCCCTATAGAGTAACAGAGCTGGGGTTCTGGGAGCGGTGTCGCCAAATACACCGACAGTGACCACCAGAGTCACAACAGGTAAGAAACCTGACGGTGGAAGAGGAGGTCTGGAAATGTGTATCTGATTCACGCCCCTGTATTCTGCCTAGCCTTCATGGAGTCACACTGTGCCCTATTCTGGGCACACTAGGGGGTACCCAGTGCCTTTGCTGTATCAGAGCTTCATCTCCAGAGATTTGGGGGCCACCGTTGCCTCTCCCAACCTTTGTGATACAAAACGTAAGGACTCTCCCTCCTCAGGTTGTACCTAAACCTCATCCCCAAGTCTAAACCACTATCTAAGATATTAATGCAGAAATACTTGAGGAAAGCTAGAATATGTGCTAGCATGCTATTTTTCCCCTTGGGACTGCTGATGTTTGGAGCAGGATGGTGCATGACTATGGGGCCGTCCTGGTGCCATAGGATGTTGGTCGGCATCCCTGGCATCCATCCACTCCATGTCAGAAACACCCCCTCTTCCGTTGTGACAGTAAAACTTCTCCCTGTCTTTGCCAAGCATCTCTGGGGGAGCTGGGGCATAACTGTCTACAGTCTAGAGCTGCTGCTGTAGAAAAAGATGTGAGATTTTTGAGACTTCTTTTTTTTTTCATTGTTTCTAAAAATAATGTTTAAGAATAGAATACACAAAAAAATTGTTTATTAAATTATACCAAAAAGCAGCAAAAGTTATTTTTAAATTATAAAATTAGTACAAAAAAAGTTGGTGCAAAGTTGATTATTAGATTACAACAAAATGTCTAAAAAGGTTGTTTATTAAATTATAACAAAATGCAAAAAAAGAACAGCATATAATACCATAAATGGCATGTATTGCTACCTGAATCAAACATAAAAGTATCGATACATATAATTATATACAATGAAACAGAATAGAATATTAATGACACTTAGAGTTCATTTTCAAGCCAGCTCTCTATTTACTTCATCATACTGTATCAGGCCTAAAACAAAGGATCTCTTTAGAAGAAATGAAGTTTTTAGAAACGGCTCAAAAGGCTATATTGTAGAAGTTAGAGGAGGGACGATATTCATGCATGGGGAAATCAATCCCTTATGAAAGTTTAGAAAATAAATGTATCAGTCAGCTTTTCCTTTTCTTGACAAAATACCTGACAGGTTTTGAGACTCCTTTTGTAGAAATTCAGGAGCATAGTAGATGAAACCAGAAGTCTGTCTTCTGAACAAGTAGTGGTGTCCACTACCAAAAGCCCTTACCCTAGCCTGCTGGGGACTCAGTGGGTCAGGCAAAGGCAAATTGAAGAACCGGCTATGATTCAGGGACCCAGGTGTATACTTCTTAGTTCAGGTGCTGCATTCATATGGCTCTCAACAGAACTGCACACTTTCCTCCTTTATCCACTCCTTCCTTGGGAAGCCTAAGAACACAGGTCAGCTGTCTGCCTGGGCCATGCTCAGAGAGCTGTCTCAGTCCTCCACCCCAGCCATACCTCTCCTGTACCACAAGGCAGGTCTGAGAGAGAAGCAAGGAAAGTACAAAAGCCTGGACACCTGCACAGGGCTGTTTAGGGATTGTCAGTAGTTATGGAAGAGCATTTGGCGGCTATGATAGTGAAACTGTCAAATATTTTCATCAGGAAAGACTATAGGAAAAGAATATGTTACATGTCCCATACCATTCAAATAGAATGTCTTCCTCCCTAATGAGATTCTTAAGGTAAGTAGCTGATTGTAGTTTGTGATAGCTGGGACTTTCTCCACAAAGCATCTGGCAATGTCCCATTCTATCAAAATAGAATTTCAGGCTGGGCGTGGTGGCGCACTCCTGTAATCCCTGCACTCAGGAGGCTGAGGCAGGAGGATCCCTGTGAGTTCGAGACCAGCCTGGGCTACAAAGTGAGCTCAAAGCCAGCCTGAACTGCATAGTGAGACCCTGTCTCAAAAAGGCAAAAAAAAAAAAAAAAAAAAAAAAGAATTTCAGGCCATTTGAACATGTGCTGATATTCAGGACTAAACTTTGGCTCAGTTGAGCTATGAGATACAGTCCCATGCATCAAGGCCACAGAATTGGTAAAAAGCTGTGGCCCTCTACTACCCCTGTCTTCTGCCAGAGGCAGGAGGAGTAGTGGGGCCATCCCTGCATACAGCATGGCTTTGTCATCCCTTCTGAGAAAAGCCCTTCTGGTCCCTAGGCAGTTGGTACCTGACCAACACTGACTGCAGAGGTCACCCATCTGTCCTCTTACCATGTCTTCTTGTAGCATCACACCCATTGGTCATGTTTTGCCAGACTGTCCTGAGGAGGGTACAAGCTAGAAGCACCATTCCAATCCATTTAGTAAGGTAGTGGCTGCAAGAAGCATTTGGCAGATGAGCGAGACAACTCAGGAGTGGCAAGGCTGAAAGGGTTAGCCCGATGGGTCAGCAGAAGGAACAGGGAGCAGTATTGTTTGATTGCAGCAAAGTGGCAAAGGAGTGGAGCAGTGGGGCCTTGGTGGCCACCCCTGGAACCAAAGCACTGTGGCTCGTGATGACATGTGTCCTTCCTCCCTGTGTTCGGCCCTAGTGTCCACACGATGAGATGTCTGAGTCAGGTCAGTCCTCAGCAGCTGCCACACCCAGCACCACAGGCACCAAGTCCAACACACCCACGTCCTCTGTGCCCTCGGCTGCAGTCACACCACTCAATGAGAGCCTGCAGCCCCTGGGGGATTACGGTAGTGGCACAAAGAACGGCAAGCGGGCCCGAGAGAAGCGCAACAGCCGCAACATGGAAGTCCAAGTCACCCAGGAGGTGCGGAATGTCAGCATAGGTATGTGCCAGCTCTGTACCCTAACCCTACTGAGTCCTACAGGGACTGCAGACCACCTGCTGCACCCCACCAGGGAGGGTTCTCTTCCTCTTTGGTTTTTAGTGTTGGCAGATGTATTAGTCACCTCAGGCTTCCATAACATATGCCACTGATGGGCAGTTAACAACAAAAGCTTGTCTCCTCATTGTCCTGGAGGCTAAAGTACAGCAGGGCTGGCTTCTCCTGAGGCTGCCCCCCTGGCTTGCAATTGGCCATCTTCTCACTGTGTGTGTTTGTATCCTCATCTCTTCTCAGAAGGACCCCTATCATGTTGGGTTAAAGCTTACCCTAGTGACTTCATTTTACCTTGATCATCCCATATATCTGTCACCCATATATGGTGACTGTCACCCATATATGGTGACTCTGGCAACATAAAAATTTGTGGGGAAGACACATCAGCATAGAATCATCTAAGAGCGTATAACTAGAGAGAAGATGACATTTGGCCTGTTTCAATTTGACCATGAAAAGGAGGTGCTGTTTATGGCTTGTTGAGATCTAAGTTTGCAGCAGGGTGGGCCCAGAGCTGAGCTGTCCTGTGCAGATAGGCCTCAATGGGCCTTCCCCTAGCAGGACTCTCAAGTGCTATGCTTGATGAGGACAGAGGGCAGTTGCAAGCAAGGCAAAGGTAGTGGGCTGGCCCTTGGCCCCAGGTTCCCTTTGCTCTGCCCTAGGCATGGGCAGCAGTGACGAGTGGTCTGATGTTCAGGACATTATCGACTCTACCCCAGAGCTGGATATGTGCCCAGAGACCCGCCTGGACCGCACGGGAAACAGGTACTCATTCAGTAAGGCCCTTAGACAGAGCTCAGTGCACCTGAGTTGCTGCCTGTGGTGTCTCCCACCACACTTGCACCCGTGGTGCAGTCTTGACTTTGAACATCTGTTTTCTGTCACCATACCAAATATGTGAGATAATCAGCTTAAAGGAGGAAAGGTTTATTTTGGCTCACAAGTTTCAGTGCATGGTCACCCTTGCTTTGGGCCTGCATATGGTGGTAAGGCAGCATATCGTGGGATAAGAGTCCCCATGGTCCCTTCAAGGGAACACCCCCAGTGACCTCACTTCCTTCCACTAGATCCACTTCTTAAAGGTTGCACCATCTCCCAGTAGCACTATGGGCTGGGGACCAAGCCTTTAGCACAGGGGCTTTGGGGGAACATTTCAGATCCCAACCATAACACCACCTGTGGTTGGAAGGTTTAACAGGGTCCAGATGGACAGCTGATACATGCTGTCCACTGACTATGTTTTCCTGGTCTTTATCCTTACAGCCCAACCCAGGGAATTGTCAACAAAGCTTTTGGCATCAATACTGACTCGCTGTACCACGAGCTGTCGACGGCTGGGTCGGAGGTCATCGGGGATGTGGATGAAGGGGCCGACCTCCTAGGTAAACACAAGCAACCCTGCCTGCAGCTCTGTGATGATGGGGCTTTCTGTTGTGGTAAAGAAAAATTCTGTGTCCTCAGGGGCTAGAAACTTTTTTTCAGTACTGGTAATTGAACCCAAGGCCTTGTGCATGCTAGACAAGTGCTCTACTGCTGAGCTGTACCCCAACTCCATTTAATTTTATTTATTTTGTAGTACTGGGGATTGAACCTAGGGCATGCTACCACTGAGCTACATCCTCAGCACCTTTTATTTTTAATTTTGAGACAAGGTGTCACTAAGTTGCCCAAGCTGGCCTTGAACTTGTGATCCTCCTACCCTGCCTCAACTTCCTGAGTAGCTTACTGGCATGTGCCATCTCGTCCACTGTAGGAGCTTGCTTGCTTGCTTGCTTTTTTTTTTTTTTTTAACAACTTTATGAAAGTAGATTTCTCATACCATTAATTTCACCCCCTTACAATATACCAGTCATGGGTTTCAGTCTACTCACAGGTTGTACAAATATTAGCACTGTTTGTGAAATCTTCTCAACCCGCAAAGAACCACCCCCCTAAAAAAAAGAAGCCTCGTGCCCTCAGCGCTCATTCCAGTCCTGCTCCAAACCCCTCCTAGACAATCTAATACTTTCTAGGGTTCCCTCTCACCTTTGGGAGCAGTACTAGGAATTAAACCTAGGGACCTCTATCACTGAGCCATAGCCCTAGTCCTTTTTTATTTTTTTATTTTGAGGTTTCTCTATGTTGCCAAGGTGAGATTTGAGTTTACAACCCTCCTGCCTCAGCCTTCCTCAGTGGTGGATTACAGCTGTGCACCACTGTGTCCAGCTCTAGGAACATCTTTAGAGAGTGATCATTTGCCAGCACCTCTGCTCCACATTACAGATGTACAGTCAGTCCTTTGTAGTGCCGACGTGGAGTTGAGCTCATGGGCCCTGTCCTCTTGCTGCCTGACCCTTCTGTTTTCCCAAGGCATCGATGGGCAGCTAAGTGCTACCTAGGTGGCTGTGAGTCACCTTGCTGCCTGCAGCCCTGCTCTGTGAAGAGCTGTAAGATCCCAGGGTGCAGCCTGAGCACCTCTTTCCCTCAGCAGCCATTGGGGAGGGGGCTGCAATGTCAATGGCGTCTGCTTACTGGACAAAGAGCAGTTCTACTTGATGTCTCTGTCTGTACTCAATCTCAGGCAGATCCCTCAGGGGTAGTGTTTCTTCATTCTCATGCTCTGGAGTGAGCCATAGCTTTGTGAGGGCAGCCGCCTCATGACATAGGGCAAGTCTGGAAGTACTTCTGCTCCCAGAACCTTCAGCACTGCCACCACTGTCTTATCCTCTCCTGCCCAAGCCAAGCTATCTCTTAGAGTGGTTATTGCCAGATTTTCTGCTGCTGTCACTTCCCCTGGTGTAAGCCAATGATGTTTTGCCATCAAGAACTCACAGGTGTTTCCTTGACAGCCAGGAGGCCTTCCAGCTGCAGACAGCACTGGGCCTGAGTGTGGTAGGGAGCTCTTGGCTGGCCTTGTCAGTCTGGCATCCTTGTGGCAGCTCT
The DNA here is from genome assembly GCF_000276665.1 of Chinchilla lanigera. Lineage (NCBI taxonomy): Eukaryota > Metazoa > Chordata > Mammalia > Rodentia > Chinchillidae > Chinchilla > Chinchilla lanigera. Next base: position 15,516,865 of record NW_004955442.1, on the reverse strand, counting down.
CTGGCCTGTATCTGTATCTGTATCCATAAGTTGGATGGCTTTTCTGGGGCCCTAGGGAGCAACACTAGCTCAGGTGCTCAGCATTAGTGTTGCCTCTTACTCAAAGCCCAGCTTGAGTCAAAAGGCCCCTTATAATGTTTTCTTCATTGTAGTAAAATGTTCACAGCAAAATACACCATTTTAACCATTCAGTAGAGTGAATACATTCACACCCAGTGTTAAGACTGAAAGCTGTCCCCCCAAAGATCAGGGAGCAGCTAGGCACAGTGGTACATACCTATAATTTCAGTTACTCAGGAGGTTGAGGCAAGAGGATCTCAAGTTCAAGGCTAGCGTGGGCAAGTTAGTGATACTCTGTCTCAAAATAAAAATAGAAAAAATAGGGCCTAGGGTATAGCTCAGCAGTGTAGTGCTTGCCTAGCATGCTCAAGGCCTTGGGTTCCATCCCCAATACCTCAGAAAGGGCAGGGGGAGGGGGCCAAGGATGCCTACCTTGCAGGACAGGCTACCAGTGGGATTTTTCTCAGAAGTATTTAAAAATAAATGTTCAGATATAAAAATATTTATAAAGATTCTACTAAATACAGCAGTCACTTTTAATAATAATAATATATTTCCATTATTCTTTACATAAATCCTAGATAGTGCTATCGATTTCACTTTTAGATTTTTGGGGTTTTTTTTAGATAAATGATTTTTCTTTATAATAACATTCAAAATAGTAGCAGAAAGGCCAGATGTGGTGACACACCTATAATCCCAGCACTCAGGAGGCAGAGGTAAGAGGATCACTGTGAGTTTGAAGCTATCCTGGGCTATAAAGTGAGTTCAAGCCCAGCCTGAACTGCATAGTGAGAAACCCTGTCTCAAGAAGACAAAAAAAAGTATCAAAAATTCCAAGAAGGGAGTGAAAATCAAAGGGACCCCCTAACTGTCGTGATGATTATATCAGGCTTCTCAGCTGTTGTACCTTTTTGTCCAGGATAGCACTGTTTCTATGAACAATTAAAATCACATAATTCTTTTTCCTTCACACAGCTATAAATTTATTTGTATTGTAAATTACTTGATCAACTTGATCAGCCTTCTCTTATTTCTAGTTTTTGCTACTGTCCTAGGGACCTTTTCTACTTTTCTTTTCAATTTTTATTTTTTATTAATACAAGTTTACAATACATAATGATTACATACCTAGTGAGTTGGTACATGTACCTGACACACCTTAATTCTTTTTTCATCCCTTTACCCGCCACCTCATCCCCCTCCTTATCCTAGGGACCTTTGGCATAAACATTTGCCTACATTTCTGATGATTGCTGTTGGGTACATAGAAGTGCCCAAGTGAAGGCAGGACCCTCACTAGGCGCAGCTTCCAGGTGCCTACATCTGTTCAGTCTCCTCTCATACCTGCCAGGGGCACAACAGTCCCATCCTAGAATATTTGATGTCCTAAGTCGGTTTGGGGAAATGTGTCATCCATGCTGTACTAGAGTCCCATGGGAACACGCCACTTCTGCCCAGCGCAGACAGGAACTTGTCAGTGAGCTGTCTGTGGTGTCTAAGACATGGGCTGTGCACAGTGGGTGCTGAGGCTACTGAGAGGCAGAACCTGGGTCACGAAGGCTTCATATGGACACTGCAGCACTCCACAGTAACTCAGTAAGCTCTGGAGTTTTTGATAAAGAGATATCTTTTCCTTAGAAAAACACATACGCATGTAAAATTTTTATTTTCATGTCAAAGGTTATAGCCTCACTGAATATCCTGCTCTTGACCTCTGCTTGAGGGTGGGGAATTTGGAGGTACATTCAGGGGCCCTGCGCCTATAAGGCGTGATAGATAGAATGTAGGGAAGAGGGCAGAGCAGGATACCACTCTTATATCTTTGCAGTCTGATATCCTGTGATAAGATTCACATCCTCAACTTGGTCATCATATGATCAGCCCAGTGTTCCACGCACATGGCCACTATGTCTTCAGCATGGCCTCCAACAGCTGCATGCTGATCGTGTTTCCAATTTAGGTAAAGGGACTCAGGTCCAGGTCCAACTCCAAGTTGCAGCCCTGACTCTAGCCATCTTCTGCACTGCTTTTAACAGCTGTACTGAGGTATAATTCCCACACTATACAATTCACCCACTAAAAATGTACAGTTTAGTGGTTCTTAGTGTTTTCAGAGCTGTGCAACCATCACTACTTAATGTCAGAACATTGTCACCTCCCAAAAGGAAGCCTATACCCAGTGAGCAACCTTCCTCCCCTCCCTCCAGTCTTTGGCAACACCAGTCTGCTTGCTGTCTGTGGATTCACCTATCTCGAACCTTTCCTATCAGGGGATTCTTCTGTGTGGTGCATCCATACGCCAGCTTTCATCCTTGTATCTGGATGATCTGCCATCACCTGCTGGTATACACGTACTTGGGCACACCCACCTGAGCACTTAACAAGTGTAGTGCTGTTCCAGCCTTTACATGGACTGTTTCATGGGAATTTCACACACTTACCTAGGGAGATTGTTTTCCCAACTTAAAAATGAGGAAACTGAAGCTAAGAGAGGCTGAGTGGCTTGCACAGAATCACTGTTAAAATCTGAAATTCTGACATGGGCTGACCTGACTGTGATCCCTTCCCTGCTTGTTGGTCAGCTGGCTGTCCATTCAGGATCAGAGCCTAGCTCGATGTCTGGTCATAATCCTGAGAAGTAGAGACACCTGCATAAAAAGAATTAGAAAGCATAAGCCTGGCGTGGTGGCACACTCCTGTAATCCCAGCACTCCCAAGACTGAGGCAGGAGGATTGTTTGGAGTTGAGGCCAGCCTGGGCCTACAAAGTGAGCTCAAGGCCAGCCTGAACTGCATAGCGAGACCCTGTCTCAAAAAGACCAAAAAAAAAAAAAAAAAGAATTAGAAAGCATAACAAAAGGACCTAAAACCCTCAAATACATAGATAAACAGGACTACTCTAGGGCCTAACAGTTGATCACATGAGCTGTCAGGTGACATCACAGATGAGCCTACAGTGGATGTATCAGTTCAGGGAAACTATCTAGAGTTGGATGTTTTCCTGGAACTTTCTGAATGGATTCTGAAGTTCATCCAGAAAAGTAAATTGTAAGAACAGCTCAAAAGTGCTTTTTTAAAAAATTGGTACATTTTAGATATACATAATGATAACATTCATTGTAGAGAATTTGTACCTGTACATGATATATCTTGCCTCTTTTTTTCCTTTCTTTTTTTTCCCATTCCCCTCCCTTCCCTTCAGCCCCTCCCCTGGAAGTTTTTGAGGCAGCATCAGTTCACAGGATTACCAATCTAAGTGTCCATTAGTACCCTGAGGCTGCAAGTGGATAGAAAAGGCTCATAGCAGAGGGGAAAGTACAGACCTGAGCTGCAGGAGGCTCTCGTGATACATGCAGTCTCCAGCCATGAAGGGTGGGTGGGTTCTCCAGTAAAGGTGTGGGTCCCAGCTGCTCCAACTAAGGTGAAGTAGACCCCATACTCTAATGTGGTATGAGTGTGATCACACCAAACACAAGTAATTTCTAGGTGGATTAAAGATCTAAACATAAAAATACAAGGACAAGTGGTGGCACTCACCTGTATTCCCAGCATTCTGGAAGGCTAAGACCTAAGGCTCACAGGTTTGGAACCAGCCTGGGCAACTTGGCAACTTAGTGAGACTCTGTCTCAAAATAAATGAAAGATAATACTTAGGGATATAGCTCAATTTGAAGGCCCTAGGTTCACTCCAAGTATCTGGAAAAAAAAAGAAAAAATGGAGGATACCAGATGGTCACAGCAGGTGCCCTGGGTATCCAGGGAGGTGATTTGCAAGAAGACACTGCTTTTGAAATGGTGCACTACTTAAATTCCAATAACAAATTGCATATTTTGTTCTTTAAATCAGCTAAGTTTTTAATATTCTTTCCTTATGAAGTACATTAACTAGGACAGGATGGTTTTACCAGTTCTGTGTAGAAGAAAGAAACATCTTCCCACCCATGTTCATTTTTCTCAGCAGCCCCTTCTGTGCACCAGAGGTCTGCATCCAGAGGGGATGTGCCACCTCATGCTCCCCACCTTACTCCTCTTTGCTTTTTGACTAATTTATTTCCCCCCTCTACAGTGGAATCCTAGGTCCCTTATTCTCTGGTCATTCCTCACCTGAGATTATGCTTTCCCATGAGACCTGGACTGACCAGGAGAGCCAGCTTAGTATGGAGGGGCTCCTGGGAAGCTGTACCCGCTTATCATGCAGCTGTTTCTCAACACATACACACACAGCTGTGATATAGGCCTTTATTGTCTGCAGAGGACTAGTCTCCTGCTGGGTGGGTGATAGGTACAAAAAAGTAGGTTCCTGGCAAAGCTAGGATTGCAATACTCTGCACCTTTTGTGGACTGAAGATTGCCTCCTGGCCTCCCTTCACCCCAGGCCTCCCACTGCCCCATGAGATATGCCCTGGGCCTGCTGGAATATGTTGTCCTCCATGCCCTTCAGCATGGGAATGGCTGAGTCATTGTTGCTTTTTCTTTAATTAGAATTCCTTTATTTGTTGGTTCCAGTCGCCAATTGACCTTTGTTGCTTCCTTCCCATCTTTCTCTGCCTCGCTGGATGTGGCCCAGGGGAGTTCTCAGGTGTGTATCTCTCCCATCTGTCTCCTGTGCCCCACCACCACCTTGGAGAGTAGCTGGAGCAGGGTGCATACGCGTGGGTGCTCCCCTGCTGCTGGCCATCGCCAAGGCCACTGCACTGACCCCTGATTGCTGTCCGGCTGCACTGAGCTGCTCAGCCACCGAAGCCCTGTGCTTTACTCACAAGCCTACTACTGCCCGAAAGCTGATTTGGGTTTGCTCCATGAGCCGCTGGCAGGCCCTTGGTATCTGACCCTCTTTTTTTTGAGCCTGAGAAGGCCCCTAGGGAGCCATTGAGAATGTAAGACAGTTGACCCTGTTGGGTGTACCTCAGAAATCAAGGTCCCTGGGATACCTGCTAATAAGCACAGCCTAGGGCCCTGTCCCACATGGGTAACCAGGCTAAGCTGTTGCCTTGCTTTGCGGCAGGAGTCCCTGAAGTCCACCTGCCTCTCTGAGCCTATACCCTGGTCCCAATCCCTTCCCCATTGTGGATTCCTCTAGCCCAGCTTCTGGGAGCAAGATGTTAGTGCATTCTCCACTGGTGGTTCTGGCCTGGCAATCTGGTTTGCAGCCCAAGGATAAACTTTCTGGAAGGGGTAGCTGGCTCCATCCCGTTTCCTGACCTCCTGTTCCCCTCCTATCACCACCCTAACCCAGCCAGAAGTGACCCTGAAATGCCTTCCACCCTGCAGTCTACACAGGCTTAATGCGCTTCTTTTCTTTCCCTCCTCCCCCTGCCCTGTTGCCCATCTCCTGTGGGACTGGGACGCTCCCGCAGTGCGTGATGATTTTTTTGGTAAGGCCAAGGCCCAGCTTCTTTGTGTGTTTCTCTTATCTTTGGCTTCCTCTCTCCAACCCACACCTTCTCATGCTTCATGAGCATCTGCTTTGTTCTGCATGGCAGGGGTGGTGGGGTCAGCAGAGGCTGCAGGCTGTCATGGGAGGCAACACCTCCCTCTGAGCTGCTGTAGGCAGACCCTCAGAGCCTCCACAGGCCCAAGGCAGACCCCTAAACTAGAGAGCCCGTTTCTGCTGTCCCTTGTCCACAGGAAGCAGGCACATGTTTGAGGCAGGTGAGGTCAACAGCGGGTCAACCCCTAGCTCAGGCACCCTGTGTTTTTGTTTCATGACTGCACAGATATGGGGCTGTTTTTGAAAGATCAAATTTGGTACTTGAGGGATTCGTGGGACATGCCTGTAGGGAACTCAGTCTGTAGAGTCCACTTTGAGGCCAGTAGCAAAAGGTCCAGGTCAGTTCTTCCACAGAAAGGCACCAGGAAGCCCTATCCTTGTACCCAGGCCCCTCCTTGCCTCCTGCTACCCCACTCTATTGCCCATATCCTGCCAGGCCTGCATGTATCCCTGGTGGAGGGTCACACCTGCCATGGGCCATCCCATCTGTATGGCTGGGTGTTTTCTCTGAATCCTGTGCTGTCATCTATCCCCTCTCATTGTGGCTCTAACATCTATTCACCTGGGGGATAGCTCTGAAAGGCACATGTGTATGCTGGGCCTGGAAATCACACTTTAGGAAAAAGGGTGATGCTGGGGACAGGAGCAAAGCAGCTGCACATAGGCCATTCCAGGCCCTTCTAGTTCATCTACTTCCTGTGCAGAGGGATCTGTGAGAGCCACTTCAGGGGCCTGGTTATAAGCTCTAGGCTGCCACCATGGGGAGCCTCCTCTGTGTATGTAGGCCACAGGCCTGGCAAGAACAGGCGCTTCCACTGGCTGTGGAGCCCAGGGCCAGGAGCCCTCTCCAGGCACAACTCTGCAGCTTGGCTCCTGCAAATGGGGGTGAGGTATGCAGGGAAGTTTGCTCCTTGAGGCAGGTACAATAGCATCAGAATGGCCTCAAATGCTCAGGGAAACCTTCACACTTTTCATTGCAGGAATGGGCAAAGAAGTGGGGAACCTGCTGCTGGAGAACTCACAGCTTCTAGAAACCAAGTAAGAGGTCCTCTGTGCCAGGCTAAGCAGCCCCCTCAGCAGACCATAGAGGAAGGACCATAGAAGCCTCCCCTCCTGTGTTGCAGGGCCACCTGGACAGGATCTTTGTCATTGTCTTTAGTAAGGAGGACTCAGCAGAACCCCTGAGTAGTTTCCTGGAGAGCTTATTTTAAGAACCCTTTGGCTAGGGTGACCAGTTTGGTGTCCTGTCAACAGGTGGTCCCACACCCTCAGCCACATTCTTGACTAAGGTGAACCCTCTCAGATAAGAACATGTGGGCCCCTCAAAAGTCCCTATAACATGTGCACAGGGTCTCTCAAAACACCCCCCAACCCATCTTTCTGCCTTTTAAAGAAATGCTTTGAATGTGGTGAAGAATGACCTCATTGCAAAGGTCGACCAACTGTCAGGAGAACAGGAGGTGCTGAGGGGGGAGCTGGAAGCAGCTAAGCAGGCCAAGGTCAAACTGGAGAACCGAATCAAAGAGCTGGAAGAAGAGCTAAAAAGGTGAGAGGTTTGGGGGAAACCAAGACTCAGGCTCCCAGGTACAGTTTTTTGAGCAGCCCACTTCGTCCCTTCACGTCCCCCATGAATCTGTTCTCCTAAATCTTGCACTATCCTGAGAGGCCGCTCCGGCCTCAAGTAGCTTTGTGTGTTCATTCCTCGGCCCTCTCTGGGCTCTAGCTCCAGCCACTAGCCCAGGTCTATTGTCTTCCCAATGCCTGTCCTCCTCTTCTCTCTCTTCTCCTGAGCCTGCTATGCGGGGTCCTGTCTCGTGTATGGTCTGTGGGTGAGGTTAACAGCTTTGGCTGCCACTTTCACACCATTCCTTTATTAGCTGGAGGAAGGCGCTCACTGTCCTGGTACCCTACATCCCCTCAGTTCCCCAGTCCTCACATCAGCCAAGGTCTGGCCTCCCAGCCCCTGGAGTCCCTATGTCCTGACTCTAGGCCTGTTGTGATGGGAGGGATAATTTTGAAGAGAGCCAGTGGGAGCCAAGTCTGCTCTGGACTTGCCTTATCTGCCCTGCCCAGGAGTGTCCCTGGCTCTTTTTGCCTTAAGATTTTTTTTTTTTTTTTTAAGATACTCTTGCTATATAGTCCAGGCCAACCTTCTATTCACTGTTGTAACCCAGGCTGGCCTCAACTTCTGGCAGTCCTACCTTAGCCTCCCAGGTGCTCGGATTACAGGCATGCACATCCATGCCTGACCCCTTCCAAGCATTAACTACCTCTTCCTTGGTCAGAACAACCCAGAAGTCTGGGCTTTGGGGTCACATGAGGCAAGGGTGTGAGGCCTCCTTGACCATAAGGAACTGACCAGATCATTCAGAGCCATCACTGGGGTCCGTGTGGGGCAGACCTTGAACCTGGGCATTTGTGAAGGCATTGCAGCCCCTCACTCTGTTTCCTTTTTTGTCCTATAGAGTGAAGTCAGAGGCTGTCATTGCTCGCCGTGAACCCAGAGAAGAGGTGGAGGATGTAAGCAGCTATCTCTGTACAGAATTGGTATATTCCACTATTAACCTGTGGGCGTGGGTGTGGGTATGGGTGGGCAGGGGTGTGAGGTGGGCTTCCTGGGGCTTACTGGATCTCCTGGGCCCTCTCCACCTATCCTGTGTGACCTCTGAACCTGGTGCATTATTTGCCATCCCTCTGTGACTTTGTGGTTTTACAGCCACACCCTTGGAAGGTCCCCCCCTGTATGAGTCATAGCCCCCTCCCAGCCCCAGTCCTAGTGAATGTGTTCTGCTGTCCCAAGCCACCCTCTGTCCTCTCCAAGTGAGTCTGCAAAGTCAGTGCCAGCACTTCTATGCCTTCCTAGGTACTATGCACAGGAGCCATAGTGTTCTGAGGAAAACCACCTATAGCCTAGGTGGGAGAGGCCCCCAACTTGGAGCCTCAGCCTCCTGCAAAACCTGAATGAGCAGCCTATATACCTGTGACATAGCCATGTTCCTTAAAGCAGGCTAGGGCCCTGGAGTCACACCAACATTCGACCTCAGCACTTTACAGCTCAGTCCATGGGGGTGTAAGGATAAAGGTCCTATGTCAAGGGTTCAAGAACTGGTAGCCACTCTTTTCTGCCCGTACTGTGCACCTCCCACCTCCAATAGCCCAGGAGAGACAAAGCCCAAGGTGAACTGTGGCTCCCTAGACTCCCAGCACCTTGAGTGGGCAGTGGCTGAACTGAGGCTCAGTCCCTTCCAAGCCTAAAGTTAGATGTATGAGGCAGGAGGGGACAGGACACCTCCCCATAGGCACCCTACTCCCTGCAGCTCTGTTGGGCCTTCCAGCATTTTCCAGCATATCCCAGGGCCAGGGAGAGCACAATGGTGGACCCCACTCAGGTCACTCAAACCTAAAGCACTCTGCTGGTGAGACCTTCCCCAGAACTTTCCTTCTTATATTCCACATGGACCAGTCCTTCCTGTTTTTTTCTTGAGATATCAGGAACCTGTAGAAAGGGTCACCTGTTTTATCCTCAAGGGATCATGGGACATTCTAGAAACAGACAGCCCTAAGAGGACGAGTATATTCACCATCCCCCTCTCCCCTACCCACATGCTCCCACTGTCACTTGCTTGAGCTCTGCAGGATGTTAGCATATGGATCCCACACTTGGAAGTCATGTGCCCACCTAGGAGACAGGTGCCCCAGAAGGAAGCAAGGTGTCTGGACTGACCCGAGCCCTTCTTTCTCAGCTGATCCATGGTGCCCTCTCCCCTTTGCAGGACAAAATCCCCATGGCCCAGCGCCGCCGCTTCACGCGGGTAGAGATGGCACGTGTGCTCATGGAACGCAACCAATACAAGGAGCGGTTGATGGAGCTACAGGAGGCTGTGCGGTGGACCGAGATGATCAGGTAGGTCTCTTGCTCCCCTGCATTCCACAAACCCCAGAGATGAGCTCTTGTCTCCAATTTGGGCTGCGGTCCCTGAGTGAGGGGCTGAGCATTATCCCAAATGATTGAGTGGAGCCTGGCCTTCACTGCCCCTACCTCTTGGAGTGGGGTGGAAAGAGGCCAGTTCTTTGGTGGAGTCCCAGGCATGGGATGCCAGAGAGCTAGCAGGTTCCATCTCTTCCCTTCCCTGCAGAGCATCCCGAGAGCACCCATCTGTCCAGGAGAAGAAGAAGTCCACCATCTGGCAGTTGTGAGTAGGGGACCCTGGGGGAAAGCTGGGCTCCCCTAAGGCTAATGCCACTCACCCGCTGTGCCTCTACTGCCAGCTTCAGCCGCCTCTTCAGCTCCTCCTCCAGCCCTCCTCCAGCCAAGCGGTCCTATCCCTCAGTGAACATCCACTACAAGTCACCCACTGCTGCCAGCTTCAGCCAGCGCCGCAGCCATGCCCTGTGCCAGATCTCAGCAGGCAGCCGGCCCTTGGAATTCTTCCCTGACGAGTGAGTGTCCTACAGCCTCCACTGCTCTCTGACCTGCAAGGGGAGCAGGTGATGAATGGCAGAGCCCTTCTCTGCCAGGCCCAGAAGCAGGACAAGGAGGGCAGGCCTTCACCTCGCTGTGCTGTGGGACAAGGGCATGCTCCCTCTTCCCCCTTACAAGGAGCACCGCTGCTCTGGTCTAGCTCTAGTATTCTGTAACAGACACCCCTTGTCAAAGACTGCATTTTCTTTCTTTTTTTCTTTGTGTTTTGGTTTGGTTTGGTTTGTTTTTTTGAGATGGTCTTGCTGTGTTGTTCAGCCTACCTAGAACTCACTGTGTAGGCCAGGCTGGCCTTGAACTCACAGCAATTCTTGTGCCTCAGCCTCCCAAGAGCTGGGAATGCAGCCTGCACCACCATGCCTGGCAAAGGCTGCACTTTGTGGCAGCCCCTCTCCTTAGTCCCTGAGGGTTGTGCTGGGTTCTGTGGCCCCCTGCTCTGTGCACTCACTGGCCCTGAGCGTTGTGTATCCCTGGGCTCTTGAGCATCTGGAACTGCATCAAGGAACTGTTTCAGCACACCTTGAAGTGAGGAGCCACTGACCAGATCCTGCCCCAGGCTGCAGTGAAATCCCCGCCAGCTAAGCCCTGGGGCCCAGGCAATGTAGCAGGCTCCTAGACAAAGGCATCTGTTAGATGTGGCCTCTCAGTCCAGGGACACTTCCCATACTGGAGAAATCTACCCTGTCAGATGGGGCTCAATGGCCAGTAAAAGGCCAAGGGAGACTTACATAGGCTCCTAGGCAGAGCAGATGCCCTGCAGGGGAGGAGCCCTGTGGGATCTGTGTGTTGTGGGCTTGCATAGGCCACTCCCCTTGATCAAGGACATGGCCTTTCATTCCTTCCTACCCAGTGACTGCACATCATCTGCCCGGAGGGAGCAGAAGCGGGAGCAGTACCGCCAGGTGCGCGAACACGTGCGCAATGATGACGGGAGGTTGCAGGCCTGTGGCTGGAGCCTGCCTGCAAAGTACAAGCAGGTATGTGTAGGGGCAGTACCAGAAGAAGGGTATAGGAAGGAGATGCATATGGTCAGGGATGATAGGCAGGGCTGAGGTGGGTGCAGGATTGGGAGGTACACTGAGGGTGTGCAGTGTCAGACTGGTACCCACCCCTTAGCCTGGCCAGGGCAGATCCCAACCCTGGGGGAAGGAACAAGGTGGAGCTCTGCAGCCCCTGCTGCTCACTGCTCAGGCCTGGAGAGCCAGGCTTCTGCCCATTGTGCCCTCTGCACCGGAAGCCAGCGGGCTTGGTTGACCTGGGACTCTGAAGGATAGGTGCCCGCGCCTGGCCTTGTGCCCACAGTGCCTTCCCACTCTGTACAGTTGAGTCCCAATGGGGGCCAGGAAGACACACGGATGAAGAATGTGCCTGTCCCTGTATACTGCCGCCCTCTGGTAGAGAAAGACCCAACTATGAAGGTGAGTCTGGAGGACCCACAAGACCACCCCCAGAAGCTGAGCAGCCGATCTGGGAGGTGGGCAGAGGATCTGTATGTCAGACCCCACAGCCTTAATCTTGCAGCTGTGGTGTGCTGCCGGTGTCAACCTGAGCGGATGGAAGCCAAGTGAGGAGGATTCTGGAAATGGAGTCAAGCCCATGCCTGGCCGTGACCCTCTGACTTGTGACCGGGAAGTAGAAGATGAACCCAAGAGCAACCATACATCTCCAGAAAGGAAGAAGGTCAGTGTGGCAACAGGGCCCTACTGCCACCTCCCTTATGCATTGTCTCTGGACAGCTTGCTACAGGTTGGGGCCGAAAAGGACAGAGTTAGAGCATGCTGGGATGGTGTCTCTTGTGAGGCTGAGTGGAGGAGGCAGGAACTTCTGAAGTCAGGGAGGTTTTCTTCTCCACAGGATAGGCCTGGGTGGAGCTGTATCTGGCTCTCACCAGGAACCCAGGAGGTAGGAGTACAGTCCAGGAGTCTGTGCCTGGAGCTGTGGTAGCTACTACTCCCTTTTCAATACCCACTTCAGGTCAAGAACACAGCAGGTGCTTCTTGATTCATGCAGAGGAGTGGATAGTGGAATGGACTGAATGTGGGAGGAGGCAGAAGGCTTCATGGTTGGAGCCAAGGGGTAGTTTTATACTCCAGTTTAATTTAGAGACCAGATCTTTCCCTTGGAAGTGAACCGTCTAGATGTGGTTCTGAGTTTTCTGGACTACAGGCAAGGACAGCCATGTCCTCTGAAGCCATGGTCAAGGAGAGATCCTGTGAGATCCTGGAAGACTCCTGGGCACTAGCCCTGATCCCCTATGCTCTAAAATAGGCAAAGGAGCTACCTGAGACAGATGCCACCTCCAGCCGGGTATGGATCCTCACCAGCACCCTGACCACCAGCAAAGTGGTGATCATTGATGCCAATCAGCCAGGCACCATTGTGGACCAGTTCACAGTCTGCAATGCCCACGTCCTGTGTATCTCCAGCATTCCTGGTGAGTCTTGGGCCTTGGGCATAGCCCTTGAAAGCTGGTGTTCAAGGAGGGTGGTTCTTCATTTCTATCAAGGGATGACTAGGATGTTAAGTAAATGATGACAGGAGGCCTGCCAAGAATGTGAGTGGACAGTGGGAGGCGGTCTGGCCAAGTCCAGTGAGACCGAGGACCTCCTGTCTAGGAGGAAGCTTGCTGGTGGCCTTGTTCTGCCCATTGCTGGTGCTCACTCAGAGGAGAGCCTGATGTCACACTCAGCTGGTTAAAAGTGACAGGTGGGAGCTGAGGATATAGTTCAGTGGCACAAGCACCTGCCTGTCAAGCACAAGGTCCTGAGTTCAATTCCCAGTACAAAAACAAGAAAGAAAGAAAAAAGTGACAGATGGAGCACAGCATGGGCCAAACTGAAACATTGCTTTTTTTTTCTTTTTTTTGGTACTGGGAATTGAACTCAGGACCTCACACTTGCTAGGCAGGTGCTATACCGCTGAGCTATATCCCTGGCCCTGAAATACTGCTTATAAGCAGTAAGAAAACTTCTGTGTGGTAAATGTGAGACTCCACTGGGCCCAAATCCTGCTACTTTACTGAGGGCTAGAGAGCTGGGCACAAGTGAAGAGTCTGGCTTCACATCCTTGAGCTGTAGCATCTGTAAATTCCACAGTGAAGACCAATGGATGATGAGGGCCCTGTGGGTCTCAGGTATAAAACCTCAGCTCCTTAAAAGTTCTTCAGGGTTTGTCACATGATCCGATGCTATTTGCTCCAAGGACTACACCCTCTTCTCAGTTCCCTTTGGTCTGGGGGCCTACCCAGCAGAGCATGCTTGCTGGTCTCCCAGGTCTCTATGTGGATAGAGGAGCCAGAGTGCTGCCAACTGTGGAGGCTGAACAGGCTCAGCATAGAGCTGGGTCTAGCTGGGAGAAGGCAGAACGCTGGCCCTAGCGGATGGCACCCATCTCTCCTACTGCCTCCAAGGGACTGAGCTCTGGTATGGCCTTGAAGTATTGGGCTCTTTGGCATGGCTGACAGGCTGTGACTCTCCTCCCAGCGGCCAGCGACAGCGACTACCCCCCAGGGGAGATGTTCCTGGACAGTGACATGAACCCCGAGGACTCCAGCACTGATGGTGTGTTGGCTGGCATTACGCTGGTGGGCTGTGCCACTCGCTGCAATGTGCCACGTAGCAACTGCTCCTCTAGAGGGGACACCCCAGTGCTGGACAAGGGACAAGGTGAGTCTTGGGCAGCCTTCTCTCCATCCACCTTGTTCCTCCTGTCTCTGCCCAGCCGAGCTCACCCCTCCTTCCACAGGAGAGGTGGCTGCCACTGCCAATGGGAAGGTGAACCCATCCCAGTCCACAGAGGAGGCCACAGAAGCTACAGAGGTGCCAGAACCTGGGTCCAGTGAGCCAGAAGCAGCTGCAGTGCGGCCTGGGCCCCTCACAGAGCATGTCTTCACAGACCCGTCTCCTGCCCAACCCTCTAGCACTCAGCCTGGCAGGTAGGCTCTCTTACATCCAGCACAACGGAAATGGAGAGGAGACTGGCAGATGTGGCAGGGTCTCTGGGCAGGGGTCAGGCACAATCTTTGGACTACCTTGGAGCCATCGTCCTTCCTGCAGTGAGAATGGGCCAGAGGTTGATGGAAACAGTGTACAGCCCCAGCCGGAGCCAACCGGGGACCCCTCAGCACCAAGTAGCAGTGCCGCACCAACCATGTGGCTGGGAGCCCAGAATGGCTGGTAGGCAGGCTAGGGCAAGGGTTGGAGGGCTCCCTGGCTTTACCTGCATTTGTGTCCATGCCTACCTCACCCTCCTTCCACAGGCTATATGTGCACTCAGCTGTGGCCAACTGGAAGAAGTGTCTGCACTCCATCAAGCTGAAGGACTCTGTGCTGAGCCTGGTGTATGTGACCCCACACTGAGGGCTGGGAGTCAGATGGGGGCCCAGGTGGCCTTGCTGGCCTGAGCCTGGCTCACTGTCTTCCCCTTCCAGGCACGTCAAAGGCCGTGTGCTGGTGGCTCTCGCAGATGGGACTCTGGCCATCTTCCACCGTGGCGAGGGTAAGTCTTGGTGGCCCTACCACCATTGGCCAGGGTGCTCCCCTGGGTCCCTGGGGCTCTCCTCAGCCTGGCAGTGGGTTCTACACTCCTACCTATGAGTAGTAGGACCCTGGTTCCCCTGAGCAAGGGTCATGGGCTTTCTCTAGATGGCCAGTGGGACCTAAGCAATTACCACCTGATGGACCTGGGCCACCCCCACCACTCCATCCGCTGCATGGCTGTCGTGTATGACCGAGTCTGGTGTGGCTACAAGAACAAGGTGCACGTCATCCAGCCCAAGACAATGCAGATAGAGGCAAGTTCCCACCAGCAGTGTGGCTCCAGGGAGGGGAGGGAGGCCAAGTGGAGAACCACTCAGAGAAATTGCTCCTTTGTTCAAAGGCATGGGAGAATAAAGGGCACCTGGGCTATAGTTGTCAGTCTGTCTGTAGCCTGCCCAGTGCTATGTACCCTTAAAACAGAAGTCAAAGACACACACCTCTCCTATGGCTTGGCCTTTGTCCAGGGCCTAGACCTCTGGGAGCAATGCAGATGCTGGATCAGAGGCTGGAGTGGGTTGACTAGATATTGGGGTGGCCCCTGGGGCTGTGGCAGGATCAGGGTCCCCTCCCAATTCTCACCCTTCCCAGCCCTGCTGATTGACTGCCATAACCCCACAGAAGTCATTTGATGCCCATCCAAGGCGGGAGAGCCAGGTGCGGCAGCTGGCATGGATCGGTGATGGGGTGTGGGTGTCCATCCGCTTGGACTCCACCCTCCGCCTCTACCACGCCCACACCCACCAGCACCTGCAGGATGTGGACATAGAGCCCTATGTCAGCAAGATGCTGGGTGAGGAGTGGCACTGGGAGGAGCAAGGTGGGGACACTGACACGAGCTACACTGACCTAGCATCTCCTGCCCCCTCCCAGGCACTGGCAAGCTGGGCTTCTCCTTTGTGCGCATCACAGCTTTGCTCATCGCAGGCAACCGCCTCTGGGTGGGCACTGGCAATGGAGTTGTCATCTCCATCCCGCTGACTGAGAGTGAGTGACTGCCATCCTGGGATACCTGCGGAGATAGTGGTGGCTACCCCTAAAGGGCACATGTCAGAGTGGGGTGGGGGGAGGCCACACAAAGCCATCCACACCCTAGTGGACCCAGCCACCTGGCTGTAGCCACACTCAATCTCCACCTCTCCTCACCAGCTGTGGTCCTGCATCGAGGCCAACTCCTAGGGCTCCGGGGTGAGTACACAGCACTGCCTCTGCCCCAGACACAGCCCAAGGTGATCACTCTGCTCCTCTCCTGTCCTTTCTCTCCCCTCTTTTACCTTCCCTCCTTCTTACCTACTGGAAATGAGGCGGCTCAGTGCCCTCTTTATCTCCAGCCAATAAGACATCTCCCACATCTGGGGAGGGCAGCCGCCCTGGGGGCGTCATCCACGTGTATGGGGATGACAGCAGTGACAAATCAGCTAGCAGCTTCATCCCTTACTGCTCCATGGCTCAGGCCCAGCTCTGCTTCCACGGACACCGTGATGCAGTCAAATTCTTTGTCTCAGTACCAGGTGAGGGGTTATTCCTGCATTCCCCTGCATGCCATGGCCCTGTACGGGTACAAATGGTAGCCCCTCTAGGAGGCTGTCACACTGAGCCCCTTTTGCCCCCATGACAGGGAATGTGCTGGCCACCCTCAACGGCAGTGTGCTGGACAGCCCATCTGAGGGCCCTGGGCCTGCTGCACCTGCTGCGGACACTGAGGGCCAGAAACTGAAGAATGCACTGGTGCTCAGTGGCGGTGAAGGCTACATTGACTTCCGCATTGGTGAGGGGGTACTGCCCAGGGCAGGGTCATGGGTGTTGGCAGCCAGGAGCTGCTCCTGACTGCTGTGACTCTCTAGGGGATGGAGAGGACGATGAGACAGAGGAAGGTGCAGGGGACATCAGCCAGGTGAAGCCGATGCTGTCCAAGGCGGAGCGCAGTCACATCATCGTGTGGCAGGTGTCCTACACCCCAGAGTGAGGCCACTGCCCCAACTCTCCACCCTGCCTGATGCCAATGTGTACATAGGACCCCTGCCTGCCTGCCCTCTATCTCCTCCCCTGGGGCAGCCAGGCGCCCAACCACCCCCCTTCTAACCTCTCAACTTGCAGCTTTCACCTGAAGTCCAGCCCCCTCCCCACAGCTGGCAGGGAGAGGGGTGATACAGGTCACAGGGAAGGAGGCAGAGAGCAGGTAGCATTCCCAGCAGGGAGGGGAGAACCTCTGGGAACTCCTCCCCAGCAGTACCTGGCTGGCACCCAGCCCAGTGTCATCAAGTCGCAAAGGCACTTCAGGGTGAGGGCAAGGCTGAGGTGACTGTGGGCAGCTCCTTCAGGCAGCCCTGGTCCGCTATGGACTTCCCACTCCTGGGACCCCATGGCAGGAGCAGGGGCTTTGAGCCGCTAAGTCTTCCTACCCTGAATCCACCTGCTTTGCATGCTGCCCATGGAGTGGGGTCCCTTGGACCCCAGGCTCTTGCTCTCCCTGAAGAGGTCAGGTCCAGTAACCATCCTGTGTCAAGGGAGGTGGGGTTCAGGCTGCCCGGACCCCACCCAGCCTTCTATGGGTATCCCCCATCCACAAAGTATCCATTCCCTCAGCCCTATCCAGCCTCCCCTGGGATCTAGCATTAAAGCTTGGGGCCAGGCTCTCTCGGGCAGCTTCTGCAGAAGACAAACCAGGTACCATCCAATCCAGCCCTTGCTGACCTATGCCCCTCCCTGAGGTCCCTAGGGTAGAATTTCTCAGGCTGTCAGAGCAGGCCCAGGCCTCAGGGAGGCCAGAGGTCTCTGGCCTCTCTTGGGGAGGTAAAGAGAGTTGGTCCAGAGTGCAGGCTCAGCCTCAGGTTGATGGGGGTAGTGTGCTCTTGGAGTCTGTCCGCTGCACCGGGCTCCAAAGAGCCTAGCTCCCAGACACGTACTAAGTGCCTAGGGTTGCCCGCTGTGGCCTGCTCCCATGAAGAGCAACTGATGTGGGGCTGCCCAGAAAAGGCCAGAGGACAAAGACAGGGCTACTGCACCAGGCCCTGGGCATTGCCCTGGGCTGCTCTCCTTACCCACCTTCCCCGCCCAGGCCTTACTCCTACTCCAAGGCACTGATCAGGGCAGCATGGCCCCTGCTGCCCACCACACCCTAGAGAAGCACAGATCTTAGGGCGCTATGCCATGAGCCCAGCTGGCCACTACAGGCTGCAGCCATGCACAGCTGCAGGCTTCTCCCCACCACCCTGCCACCTCTCCACTGTGATGTATGTCCCTGTCTGTCCCCACAGGAGCTGAAGTGACTGGGTTTAGAGGGTGGGTGGAGCTGGAAAAAGGGGCCGGTGCAATTCTCCTCAGGCTTTGTTTGGTCCTGCAAGTGAACCCACATATCTGCTCTGTATGTAATAAATGTCTTGACACCATGCCTCTGCCTCCCAGGGATCAGGCCAGTTCCACATGGGTTTTTATCAATATATTATGAAAACAAGTGTGGTGAGTCCAGATGCTGTGGGCCAGGGAGGTGGCTCTGCTGCAGAGTAGTCGTGGGTGGCCTGCACCCACTGCTTAGGGGAGCTCTGCAGGCTGCAGTGTTCTCCCACCAGGCCGGCTCCTCACTACTCATATAGCCAGTGTGAAGTGCTGTCCTCCCAGCATAGGATCTCCTCCTTACGGAACCAGAGCGCAATCTCGCGGCGGGCACTCTCCACAGAGTCGCTGCCATGAATCAAGTTCCTGGGGTGTGCAGAGCAGAAGCCAGCTGAGCAGGGCTAACAGGCAGAGTGTGACCAGGGGGCGGGGGACAGAAGTAACTGTGGGCCTTACTTGCCAACCTCTACGCAGAAATCCCCTCGGATGGTGCCAGGCACGGCGTCCACTGGGTCTGTGGCCCCAATAAGGGCCCGCGAAGCGCGCACCACGTCCAGTCCCTGCCACACCTGTGCAGGCGAGGGTGCATGTGGGAGAGTGTGGGCAGATCTCTGAGGACGGTGCCAGCCCACCCACCACTGGGAACTCACCATGGCCACCACGGGCCCCGAGCTCATGTATTTAACCAGGCGACCATAGAAGGGGCGTTCGTGCAGATCAGCATAGTGTTCCCGCAGCAGTTCCTCAGAGGCCTGGAGGAGGGATGGCCGCATGCGCCTGGGCCGCGTTCCCACCCCGCTCGGCCCAGTAGCGTGCCCCAGCACTTGCACCGCCCCCCCCTCACCTGCACCAGCTTCAGTGCCACCAGCTTGAAGCCTTTCCTCTCGAAGCGCCGCACAATCTCGCCCACCAGCCGCCGCTGCACCCCGTCCGGCTTGACGGCCAAAAGGGTGCGCTCATGCACGCCGCCACAGGCTGCGGGGAGCAGGTCGTTAGGCCCGTCGGGTAGCACGCTTCCGTACACGCCCCGGCCCGGCCCAGCGCTCACCGGCGGGGAAAAGCTGAGCGAAGATGGTAAGCACCAGGCAGATCATGGCGGCCGCGGGCGTGGGGCGGGGCCGATGGGACGGGCAGGCGCAGGATCCGCCCGCTGCGCCTCACCCCGCCCCCATCCGCGGCCGCACGCGCAAAAGAAAGCACGACCCAGGCCATTTGGAGCGTTTATTTCTGGCCGCAGGTGCGGAGAAGGGGCTGCCGGGAGTCTTGACTGCCAGCCCGCTGCTCCCTGCAGTACAGCCTCGGGGCCCCGTAGTCAGGTCCTTGTATCAGGGCGCCAGGGTCTCCCCAACGTTCTCCATCAAAAGGCAGGATCTTAAGTGTCCATCACGGTCCCCGCACGTTAGACCGGGGTGCCCTTGGCCTTGCCCTTGGCCTCCAGTTTCTCAGGGTAGTCCCAAGGATCCGCGAGCGTCCTCTCTAGGCTCAGCAGGGGTTCCTCCGTGCTAGGATTCCCACTTTTCTGCCGTTCCGCGAGGATCATGGCGCGGAGCAGTGGCGGATAGGGCACGAGGCGCACGTCGTCTTCGGGTCCTGGCGTGAATGCTGTGAAGGCCTCCTCCTCGTGCTTGGGCACCACCCGCCAGTCGTGGTGCATAACATGCTGGATCTGCCGGGCCTCACTCTCCGTCTTCCCTGAGGAAAGGCAGGGGGCTGTTCGCGCGCTCGAGAAACGCACTGCCGCCCACGCCGCGCTCCCGAGCCCCGGCCTTACCTTTGAAGGTCAGGACGCCCCAGGCCTTCCCGTGGTCCAAATTCTGCGGAGCAAAAGGGGTGGGTAAACTCAGAAAGCCGCTCAACCCGGGACCCGGGCGGAGCAGGGGGCTGGACTGAGATCGCGCACCTGCGCCGTGTAGTCGGGCAGTACGCGCGTGAGGCGCCAGTAGCACGGATCGTCGTGCTGCCACAGCCAGGACTTGCGCGTGACTAGGCGGCCCAGGCCGAAGCGCGGCAGGCGGCTGAGCAACTGGAAGAGGCGGCTCTCGCGGCGCACATCGACCCAGGCGCGCACTGGGAGCCGGTGGCCAGTGTACGGCCGCGTCAGGGTCTCGTAGTCCAGGGCGTAGCGCTGCGAGTCGCTCGGCCGCTCCCGCTGCTCGCGCAGGGCACGAACGCGGCGGGCCAGCTCAGCGATCAGCCGCGGCCTCACCTTCTTACGTGCCATAGTTGCAACCGAGCCGGAAGCCCACCGGAAACTAGCGCGCCCCGAGCCCTCCCACACCGGAAGCGGCTGGTGTCCAAGGCAAAGGTGTCCGGGCCCGGCCGGAAGCGGAGAGGAGGGTGCGCCATGACTGAGTCTAGACCTGGGAGAGCCGCGGGCTCGCGAAGGACACGGGTTCGGGGCCTGAGACGGCTCCCGACTTGGGAGATCTCGGACTCGGACTTTGAAGGCGACGCTACGGCGGAGGCTGGCGCTGGGGCCCGGAGCGCGGCCGGGGAGCTCAGGCTAGCACCTGAGGCACGGCAGCCGGAGAAGGCCTTGGAACGCCTGACGGTGTGCTTGGACCCAGGTGCAGGGACGTGGGCCCCGGTTCCGTAACAGTCTGCAGGGCATAGCCCATCTGACTCAGATGGAGGCGCGTGTCCTTCCTGCCTCCTGGGGCCGGGGTCCCCCGCCAGGCCAGGGGGCTAGCTCTGTGGGCTGTCACTCTAGGGAAGAGCAGCACGAGGCGTGGGGGGTGGTGAGCCTGCTGAGGGTCTGTGCCCGCACCCCACCAGTTCTGGGTGGAAGCGGATAGTGACTGAACTGTACCCCATGGCCCAGCTGTCCTGGAAGATGCCGGCTCAGACATCCTGATGGAGGCACTGAGCGCCCTGGGCTGTGAGTGCTGCATTGAGCCGCAGAGTCCAGCCCGAAGCCTGCAGTGGAGTGGAGTGAGGCCTGACCCCCAGGCCCCAGGCGTGAGTGTCCCCTGAGAGTGCAGCTCTGGTCCCAGACAATCGGGCAGAGGGGTGGACTGAGACATCCCGCTTCCCCCACTACTCAGCTAGTAAAAAGCCAGCCCTCAGCTGCTGCCAGAGGTTGTTGCCCCTCAGTGAGCCTGGGGTTAGGGCCAGTTGGAACCTGACATGAGGTTTCTAGAAAGCAGGCCTGGGTGTGGCAGGGGGAGTTGCTGCAGTGCCAGTGTTGGCCCTGGGGACCCAGGCTGAGGTTGAGCAGCAGCCCTGGGTGTCCCCACAGGTGCTTCCTGAGGTGTGGGCTGCAGAGGACCAGGAGCTGCTGCTGCTATTGGAGCCAGAAGAATTTCTGCAGGGTGTGACTCAGCTTACCCAGGTGCTGTCCTTCTGCATCCCGGTCTTGGAGCCAGGCAGTGTAGCTTCCCTGGTTCTCACCCTAGGGGAGAGAGGCACAGGTGGGCTAGGGATTTTCTCTGGTCAGAAACTGCAGAGATGTTGAGAGTAGGGTTTGCCTACAACAGCCAACATCCCAGCCCTTATTGGGGTGCTCAGTAGCCTGTGTTGGAGAAACAGAATGCCTACCTAACGGTTGTGCTGGGCATGCCTAAGTTAGATCTTCTGCTAGGCCCCAGTATCCAAGGGTCAGCATTTGTTGAGCACTTGATGCATGCCAGGTAGATGCCTACCTGGGGTACAAAGGTGGCTAGGAACAAGGGTCCAGCTCTTCTAGAACCTTGGGTGTTCCCAGGGGAGGTTCTCCTCCGCCTTCTTGACCTTAGAGAGAGGCACAGGACTTGTATTCTTGAGACTCTGCTCCTTTTCTGCAAACTGGCTGTGGGTTGGTGGCCCGTGACTCTGGTGCCACAGACTTCCTGTCAATAGGTGTGAACAGGTGTGCTGTACATTCTTGCCTCAGGCCTCAGGCCCACCCTGCTCTATGCCCTGGATTTCTACCAAGAGCCCTGCCCGCCCCCACGTGGCTGTCATCGGGCTGGATGCCTACCTGCGGTACTGTTCACCTTAATGGCTTTAGCAAACCTGGCTCAGATGGGTTCCTGGAAAATGTGAGGGTGGCTCTACAGGGTGCTGTGTGAGTCCTGTTGCCCAGGATAGGCTCTGGTCGAAGCAGCACCCAGGGAGGGTAGGACTGAGGGTATGTGGGGACTGGCAGGATGGTTACTTCTATTTAGATCTCACCAGCTGAGTGCCCAGGGGACACAGCAGCCAGAGAGTCCAGAGGTGGCCCAGGCCCAGCTGACCATTGGTTGGCCTGAGGTGGAAGAGGTAAGGGCCGGCCTGGGTTGGGTGGCACAGTTGGCTTTGTCCTAGTACGGGGGCTACTCTCCTCATGGATATACCCTCACCCATACCCATGGCTTGCCTTCCCAGGCCTTGGTCCTTCTGCAGCTCATCAGAGACCTGGACGTGCTGTTGGTGGCCTCATGGCAGGAGCTGAGTCAGCATGTATGCTCCTTCACCAAAGCTCTTGCCCAGCGTCCCTCCAAGTATGTGTCCCTGCCCAGGGCTGAGACAGGACCGCCTCCCAGGGGTGGAGGAAATGCCTGCTGAGAGCAGGAAGGTTTTGCTGAGCTGGAGGGGTACAGAAGGCCAGCCTCTGAAAGGTCCCTATGCCCACCCTTCCTATTGTAGGCAATACCGGGACTCCCAGGCCTTTTCCTTCTGTACAGCAGGGCGTTGGGCCTCAGGCCAGAGAGTGGCCAGAGATGGCTCTGGGCTGCGGCGGGTGTGGCAGAAGCAGATCCAGCAGTTTAACAGGGTCAGCCCAGCTGTAGCTGATGCTGTGGTTGCTGCCTTTCCCTCCCCCCGCCTTCTGCAGCAGGTAAGTCCCACCAAGTGTCCCCTTCCCTTCCCAGGAATGGAGACCAGGTCCCCAAGGCCCACCCTGCTCATGTCAGTTCCTGTCTTAGGCACTCCTGGCCTGCCGCACAGAACAGGAGCGCCTGGGCCTCCTAGCTGACCTCCCTGTGAAGGCCCACAAAGGCAGGCAGCACCGCAGGGTGGGGCCTGACCTCTCCCGAAGAATCTGCCTCTTCCTGACCACCACAAACCCTGACCTCCTGCTGGACCTGGGCTCCTGAGTACACCCTCCTGCTGGACCTGGAGGACACCCATTGGGCTTCCTCCCACATCCGTCAGCAGGATAGTATATAGCCCAACCCAAGGACTGGACACACTGAAAGGCAAGACCCCAGCCCACCTAACGTAGACTAGAATGGACTCAGTCCCTGGTTGGCCAGGTCCCAAGCTTCATGGGAGGGTGAACAGTGGAGAGAAGTTCTGAAATGAGTAGAAACACCTGCTCTTCCCCAATCCAGAGTTGGAAGGCAGCAAAAAGACCTGGAGAAGATGAGGACTCTTGGCTGTGAACCCTCTGGCTTCAAGGGAACCAAGCAGGGCATGTGTCTAGAAGGGGCTGTCAGGCAGCACCCAAGCAGATGTTTGAGGGGAGGCTTCCTTGGGAGGAGTGAGAGATCTTGGGAGAGGAGAACCAGGCTTGCCCCTTTCAAATTGTTGGACACAGCCAGAACTGACAGGAGGAAAACTGGACACACGAGTGCCCAAGGCCTTGAGGTGGACTCTTTAATCTTACAGCTGTGTGGGCATCTGTTACAATTACTAAAGTCTCTGTGACAGGAGCAGCAGCTGACAACATGCAAAGCGAGCTAAGAAAAAACCCAGATCTGGCAGGAACAGAAAGAACGGCCCCAGCAGAGCCCTTCTCTTCCCTGGGGCAGTGGACGCCTGCGCCCCAGCCTCCCAGGCCCACAGTCTGGGTCCAGAGATGCTCAGGCTGCTCCTCCCAGACACTCAAGGAGATGCTAGCGGCACAGGTATGGCTTCTACCCTGCCCGGCACAGGCCGCTGGGTAGACTCACAGACTGGGGCCTTGGAGCCCCTGGAGCAAGACTGCTGGCCCTGGGGGAGATCGAACAACCCCAGATGGATTTCAGCCCAGCTCTCCTCTCTCCTGCCTGCCTGATGGAACGAGGGCAGGGGTGGAGAGAATGCCAGTCACAGGCTAAGAAGGCAGTCTTCATCAGAAATAAAGTCAGGTCCGTCGGCAGCGCTTTCTCTGGCAGGGCCTGGTCTCTGGGCTGTTGGGGCTCGTCAGTTCTGCTGCCCTAGGTGAGGACACAGCAGGCTTGTGGTGGCTGCAGTTCATGCTCAGGACCCAGCCTAGCTTGTTGTGTAGTGCCTGCTTAAGGCCAGGTGGCAGGGGCAAGCCCTCGAGGGTGTCCCCTGAGTCTGGTCGCAGCTGCCGCAGACGGTAGCAGCACAGGTACTGCAAGGAAGTCATGCTAGCGCAAGAACGGATCACCTTCATGCTGCTTTTTGCTGCTGTAGAACACACCATTGGGTAAAACTTCTTGTTTTGTAGCCGGGTAGCTGCTACCCCTAGAAGGAAGACAGGGAGGGGAGGTCTGCCTGCCAGGCTCTGCCCTCCCCACACACCATGCTGGGGGGCCCAAGGGGAGCTTGTGCAACTGTAAGGGAGGATGCAGGTCCAGGGGACTCCAGCTTGGCCCGAGCTATGTATGCATACACACATGCACACAGAGCAGCAGGACCCTGAGGCCTTGGGTTTCTCACACCCACCCAGGTCCAGGGGACTCCAGCTTGGCCTGAGCTATGTATGTGTACATGCACACAGAGCCTTGGGTTTCTCTCTCTCTCTCTCTTTCTCTCACTCTCACACACTCACTCTCACTCTCTCACACACACACCACCACCACCCCCAGGTCCAGGGGACTCCAGGCCTTGGGTTTCTCTCTCACACACACACCCCACCGCCCCACCCCACCCAGGTCCAGGGGACTCCAGCTTGGCCTGAGCTATGTATGTGTACACGCACACAGAGCAGGACCCTGAGGCCTTGGGTTTCTGGGTCTCCAAGGTCAGGCCAAGGGAAGCCACACAGTTGGGCCCTCACCTATGCATTTCCTGTTCTTGAAGAAGGTCAGCGTCCCGTGCCAGGTATCCAGGTGCACACCAATGATGGAGCCCTGGCCGAACCTCGAGGAAAAACTTGTCTTGTTGCCCTTGTGATGGAGAAGCCCTGGAGACAGCTGGGTATGTGAGCCCAAAACCCACATGCCGCCCTTCCCACCAGCCTGCCCCACCTAGGCCACACGCACCTGTGTAGGACAGGCCCCAGCTGTCCTCATCCCTGCCAAGCAGGCTGCAGAACGTGTGCTGATACTTGTCCAGGTCCACATCTGATGTCCCAATGCCCACCATCTGGGGACAGTGGGGTTAAGCAGGGGCTACTGGGCCCAGGGCTATGGTGGCTGTCCTCAGGCCAATGGCCACTTACCATATCAGTGCCATAGACAGGTGAGGTCATCTTAATCTCCCAGAAGTGCTGGCCGTCCCCCAGCTCCTTGGTGCCCCGGACAGCCGCAGTACCACAGCTATACTCCATGTGAAAGCTGACCTTGCGGTTATCACAGCTAAGAAGGGTGGCCGGCGACTTATTTAGGTCATCCCAGACCCAGTCAAAATCTGCAAAATCAAAACAGAGAGGCCCAGGCTGAGGAAGGCCCCAGAGCCACAAGGCCTACCTGCACATCCCAGGAGGGTCTGCCCCAGGTGCTCACACTCATCCTCCTCTCCGCAGCGGCAGTCCTTGCCACGGTGGGCCATGTGCAGACTGCTGCAGAAGGCAGCCTCACTCTGGCCCTCGCAGTCACAGAAGGACTCCCCTGTCACAGGCACAGCACTGGGGATGGATGGCGGCAGAGATGAGTATTCTGGATCAGAGTCCGAGTCACTGTGCTAGAAGAGAAGGGGAAGCTGTTCCTACTGGTCACCCACCCTCCATTTACCACTCACCTCCAACAAAACCATAGGCCAGACTGTTGTACTCCACCGAGGACTCCTTGGGGTCACAGGTACACAGCATAGCTCACTCTCAGTGCTAATACCTGACAGACTAGCTGAGCCACAACCCAGTTCTGCACAATATGGGGGCCCAAGATAATGAGCCACCATGGATATCCAAAGCAGGGCCTAGCAGCTCTGCCCTCTAGCTTTCAAAAGACAGCTTCTTGATGACAGGTAAGACATAGGCCCATCCCCGACAGACCCGTGTGGGGCCTGAGCCTGTCCTGGGCTGAGGGCTTGTCCCTGAAGCCAAGGGGGGTACTCTTGTAGGGCCCAGTGGGCTCACACTGCTGCTGCTGCTATAGGAAGCAGCCAGGACTGTATCACTACCTCCAGAGGGACACAGTCCTGTGGTTCAAGTTCCAAGTTCCCAGGCCTGATGTTGGCCCAGTGGTCAGACACCACAGCTGAACTGGGCAGGTTCCAGCAACAAGCCAACCCACAGGCCCTCCAAGAGAGCAGCCAAAGAGGGTGTCTCCACAGCCTCTCCTACTTCCATGTTATGCAGGCCTTTGAGATACCTGCCTCAGCTCTAGACCCCAGGCCAACCTGCTCAGGGGCCAGGGAAGGTACAACTATTCTGTGCCAGCCTGCTCCATCAGCCCTATGGGTCCTGGCCCCTACTCCAGCCTCCCTGCCATACACCTACCCAGCAGCTCAGGTGACCTAAAATCTGAGCAGTCCCTGTCACACCACAGGGTCCTGCTGACAAGCGTTAAAGCCAGTCCTCATCCAAAGTCCTGCCCTCTCTGCCATGTCTACCCACACCAGCTCTGCTGCGGGGCACTGTAGTCACTGCCTTTGCCATGGATAGAGAGTTCGGACATCAACCCAACCCTTTTAAAATTCTGAGATGGGGCTTTACTGAGTTGCCCAGCTTAGGCTTTAACTTGAAGTATCAGCAATTTATGTGTATGTGTGTGTGGTGCTGGGGATGTAACGCAGGGCCTTGTAAATGCAAGGCAAGAGCTCTACCACTGAGCTATATCCCCATCCCTTTATGCTTAAACTTGAGATCCTCCTGTTTCAGCCTCCTAAACTGCTGGGATAACAGACATGTGCCACCATTACCAGGCTCCAAAGGACCCTTTCCCAGATTCCTTTCATTATACTTCACTTTCCTCCACAAGTGTCCTCTTTGCTTCCCCCTCCCCCTAGATCCTGAACTCATCCAAGGAGGACTCTTCTAAAACTGTTCAAGTTTTCTGTTAATGAGGCCACATGGTATCTTAAATAGGTGAGAAAGTCTCCTGCATACCTGCGGGGAAACTGCCTAAAGACCTCTAAGTATGTGCTCAAGTGGACTCTGTCCCCAAGGAGGAGCAGCCACAGGGAACCACCACACAGGAAGCTCAGGCAGCCCCAAAATGCACACAGGCCATTCTACCTGGAAAGAGGCTCTGCCCCCAGACAAGGGAGGCCCAGGAGACTACCCCACCAGCATAGGAGGGCTCCCAACACCAAGGCAAGCTCACTGAGTCAGGAGCCAGAACACAAGGTCAAACTGACCTCTGAGGAGGAGGCAGACTTGGCCCTTGACCAGCCTTAAAGACAGCACTGGAGCAGAGGGAAGAGAAACACCTAGGGTGACTACCTGTACCTGCCCACACAGGTACCTCAGGCCCATTAAGTGACAGAGAACAAACAGCATGCATGTGTCACACTGCCCAGCCCAGACACCACCTGCACCCCATAGCCACGAGCCTGTGAGGCAGGGACACAAGCAATAGACTGCTTCAAGCCTCATGGTCAGAGGGAGCTAGAGGCATGGAAGGAATGTAGGCTAGCCTCTCTTGCTCAGGAGGCCCTGAAATGCTGTCAGCCAGGCCAGTAAACCTTTGCCTCCAACTTCTCCCACAAAGCCAAAGAAGAGACCATACCTGGCCAGGCCTTCTGTGTGGACCAGGCCACAATGGATAGGGCTACAACTGTTCAACCTCAGGAAGCCAAATGAAAAGCCACCCCAGGTGCCCCCTCCTCACCTCACTGCACTGCATCAGGGATAAAGGCCTCTCAGCTTGCCCTACAGGTCTGGCTACAGATGGGTACAGAGCTGAGCCTCTTCTGGCCACCTCACTTTCTTGGGCCTACCTGAGCTCAGACGAGGTAGTACACACTGTATCCCATCACTCTGGGAAGCTGAGGCAAGAGAATAACAAGTTCAAGCCAGTATTTTGCGATACTATCTCAAAAAAGGGTTCAGGATACAGTTCAGAGTGAAGATCTTGAGTCAATCCCAGTACTGCCAGGAAAAAAAATCACAGTCCTCTTTTACACGTGTGTAATTGAATACAGAGAACATATTTGCACTGCAGAAAAAGACACTTGGAAAGACACAGCAACTCAACAACAGTTCTCTGGAAACTGGCTGGGCAGACAAAATAGAAAATTTCTGTTGTACAAACTGACCAGAGGCCATCAGTCAATCTCTCCCATACTAGAATCATCACAGAAAAGAATGGGAAAGAACCCATGCTTAGCCAGGTGTGGTGGCCCACAGCTATAATCCCAGCACTCAGGAAGCTGAGGCAGGAAGATTGCTGTGAGTTCGAGGCCATCCTGGTTTACATAGTGAGTTCAAGGCCAGCCTGAACTACACAGCAAGACCCTATCTCAAAAAAAAAAAAAAAAAGAAAGGAAAGAAATAAACAACCTTGTCCTAAGGTCCTGCTACTCCAGAGCTGTATGACCTTTGCTAGATCAGAGCCTGGCTGCACATGGCACACCCAGAAGTCAGCCTATCCTCAGGAACATTTCTCTTTGATTCCCTGCTCTTAAGCCAGCCATGCCCACCTTGCTACTGGAACCTACCTGCCCATCAGAGTCGTAGCCCCAGTTAGGGGTGCCTGCCAGGCTCACAGCCCTGGCATCCGCATCTCGGCGGGCTGCGCTGAGGACAAAATGCCACGCCCTGCTGCTCCGGGGTCGCCTGGCCATGGTGAAGAGGACCTGGAGGAAAACAGGTCCTGAGCCAGGTGGACACACTGCCCACAGGAACGTGTCCTAAAGACCCCATCCCAGTTCTCTGCCCTCGGAACTTGGCCCCCAGTTGGCAGGTTGGCCCACAGACCCACCCAAGGGTGGGGGCTCCATGGCAGTGGATGCTGAGCTGGGGCTCTGGAACTCTTCACAAGTCCGTACCTGGCTCCAGTATCTGAGCACCTTGATCAAACCGAAGGAGATGGTGTGAAACACCACCCAAACACCCATGACTGGAAGACACACCACTCAGCCCACCTTGGAGTTCCACTCTGGAGCCCAGGTGCCCCTCGGGCATCTCACACCCGATTCGCTCCTCCTCCGCTGTCCAGTTTGACAAATGGCATCTCCAACCTCCAGTTCCTCATGCCAGAAGCACCGCAGTCATCCCTGACTCGTCCTCTTCCTTCCCGCCACACCTGCAGCCATCCTCGCTCTCGCTGGGGCCTAAACACCATCTCCCGAACTGCATAACTCTCCCGCTCGACTCCTCCCGCCTCCCACCCTACAGCCAAGCTCTCTTTTGGAAATAAATTTAAGATCTGTTCAAAGCTTGCCACTGTTTCCGGGATAAGGCGCATGGGCTGATTCTAGTTCTTCGTCTCCCGAGTCCGCTGTCTCGGTCCACTGGCCGGTGCTGTCCTGCCTTTTGCCCGAATGCCTCCCGAACCCTGCAGACCCCAATTTCAGGCCCTGGCTGCCCTTCGTTGGCCGCGCCGAGTGTACGACCCGGCGGGCTGCCCCAGGCCGAGGCCCGCCGCCCTCGACCACCCGCAAGGCCCAGGGCTGCCTTTCACCGACCTCGGCTTCCGGCAACGCTGCAGATGGTGCCCGACCCCTCGGCCGCAGCCCGGCCTCCTGCCGCCGGCCCCGCAGGACAAAGAGGCTGGCCTCCCCCTCAGCAAGGTCAGGGCTGCGCCCGCCGGCCGGGCCGGGCCGGGCGCCGTTCACCTGCCACCGCTGCTGGGGTCCGCGGGTCGTGACCCACTTTCCGCTCCGCCCGAGACGTAAACAATCCCCGCCCCCACGTCGCATTGGCCGGGAGGCCGGAGGCGGGCGCGCCATGTCGGGACTTCCCGTAGGGGCGGGTTTCGATAGACACGGCTGCTCCTGAGAGGTTACAAGATCTGTCGGTCTTGTTCCGACCTCCCCATTGGTGACAGTTGGAGGCGACCCCCGCACGCCCATTGGACGCGGGAGCAAGTAGCTCTTGCACCGCTGCGCCCTTTGCGCCGGAACCTGAGGGCACAGCTTGGCAAGCCCTCGGACTACTTGATTGGCTGGGGGAGCGTGAAAAGAAACCAGGGGCGGGCTCTTCACTCTGACTGGAGGCCCGAGGTGCGCTGGGGTGGCGGAAGGAACTGTGAGCGCAAGTGGCGGCAGGATGGAGGCGGCGGCTGGTGAGCTTGCGGATCGGGGGAAGTGTCTGCGGACCCCGGGGAGTCAGTGCCGGTCTAGGAGAGTCTCTGCGGTCCGGGGCGGGCGTGCGGGAGCGGGGAATCTGTGCGGGTCTGGCAGGGTCTGTGCGGCCGGCCGCTGCCTGCGAAGGGGGTGGCCAGTGCGGGACACCAGTGCCTCCCAGGCACGCCTCGTCGCAGTCCTGGTCCTGAGCGCGCCGCAGGGCGCACGGGAGCGCGACCTCCCAGCCAGGTGGTGCGGTGACACGTGGGAGTGATTGTGACTTCACCGGGTGTTCAGCGCCATCAGCTTACCCCTACACCTGTAGGCCCCGGGGTACTTTTGCTTGGAGAGTAGTTTGACAAGACAGGTGTGGGAATAGGTCAGTCTGGAGCTGCTAGAAGACCTTGTTTTTACCTGGAGGTCTTTGCTTACGTGGGGTAGAAGGGATGAGCACCCCATTAGCTTTTGTCCTCAGAATTTGGTACAGGGGCCGTGTTTCGTGATACTGTTCAAGTAAATGAACTGCGAGGGCCTGTGGCCCCTGGAAAACACCCAACTTCCCAACTTGTGCTTCTCTCCAGAACCTGGGAACCTGGCTGGTGTGCGGCACATCATCCTTGTCCTTTCGGGAAAGGGAGGTGTGGGGAAGAGCACGATCTCTACCGAGCTGGCCCTGGCACTGCACTATGAAGGCAAAAAGGTGAGGCCCCTCCCTGAGCACTGGCTTAGTGCCAACTGCCTGATCCCTGCACCCGGTCATTGCTGAGCCTGTGCCATCTGGCCTTATGCAGGTGGGGATCCTGGACATAGACCTGTGTGGCCCCAGCATCCCACGCATGCTTCGAGCACAGGGCAGGGCTGTACACCAGTGTGACCGTGGCTGGGTGCCTGTCTTTGTGGATCGGGAGCAGAGCATCTCCCTAATGTCCGTGGGCTTCCTGCTGGAGAATCCAGATGAGGCAGTGGTGTGGAGAGGCCCCAAGAAGAATGGTAATGACCCTGCAAGCGGGCAGGCACAGGTGGCCTTCCAACTTCTTCCAGCTGACTTCTCAGAGCTCAGAATTAAAAAACTTTGAAGGGGGTCAGGTGTTGTAGCACAGACCTGCACTCCCAGCATTCTGGGAAGCTGAGGCAAGAGGATCATTAAGTTTGTGCCCAATCTGGCCTCAAGGTAAAATAAAAAGGGCTGGAGGGGCTGGGGTTTTAGCTTAGTGGCACAGTGCTTGCCTGGCAAGCGCAAAGTCATGAGTTCGATTCCTGGTACTGGAAAAAAAAAAAAATAGGGCGGGGGCTGGAGATGGAGCTCAGCTTGAAGGCCCTGGATTCTGTCCCCAGTATGACAAAAAAAAAAAAGGGGGCCAGAAATGGAGGGCTGCCCTCCCTCCTCTCAAATGGGGTTGGGTTGGGGGTTTGTGAGGTCAAGCTGTGGTTCCTCGGAGCAGCAGGTGACAATAAACTGTTGGAATTGCAGTGAGGGGCTGCTGGGATGAGTAACCAGTACAGGGTAGGTCCTGGATACACCTGCAAGACTTTTCACACCAGGTGCTCACACAGGTTTGAGAGCTTGGTGCAGACACCCCCAGGAGGCTGTGGCTCCCTCCTGAGCTGAGGCCTTAGCAGTCACTGCAGTGTGGGCCTGTGGAGACAGGGCTGGGTGCTGGGGGCAGCACAGCAACAGGGGAGAAAGTAGTATTGTAGGGGCAGGGACAGGCTCCACCTCCTATGTTCTGCTCCCCTACCCTTAGTGAAAACCCCCAGCAGGGCCCTCACTGCCTCAGCCTTGTGCTGCAAGTAGTCCCAGGGCCTCCAGGCTGGTGAGGTGCCTCCTGAATAAGGTGCCTTTTTTCAGCTTGCTGGTCCACATAGCACAGACCAACTCACCTCTTTCTCCGGGTCTTTGCAGCGCTGATAAAGCAGTTTGTGTCCGACGTGGCCTGGGGGGAGCTGGATTGCTTGGTGGTGGACACACCCCCAGGGACTTCTGATGAGCACATGGCTGTGGTGGAAGCACTGCGACCCTACAGGCCCTTGGGGGCCCTTGTGGTCACCACACCACAGGTACCACCCACAGCTACACCCATCTCCGGCATGTGTGGTCTCTCCACTGGGCTCGGCTATGGTGACCAGTTTTCCCTATTCGTTATGCAATGCTTGGCTGAGTTTGCAGCTGACTAGCCCAGGTCTCTTGCTGTCTAGGCGGTGTCTGTGGGTGATGTGAGGCGAGAGCTGACCTTCTGCAAGAAGACAGGGCTGCAAGTGGTGGGGGTTGTGGAGAACATGAGTGGCTTCGCTTGCCCACACTGTGCGGTGAGTCCTGGGAAACTGCTGGGGCTGTGCCAGGGTTGACAAGCACAGGTACAAACCAGGTCAGGCAGGGCTTTCAGACCAGTCACTGTCAGCCCCTGGCCTTCAACATAATGAGCTGGGCCCTTACAGCCCCTGTCTCCTAGGAGTGTACCAGCATCTTCTCCAAGGGTGGCGGGGAGGACCTGGCCCGGCTCGCCGGAGTCCCCTTCTTAGGTGAGTGTGGAAAGTAGGTCTCAGCTCCCCATCTTGCCTTGGCCCTGGGTGGATGCGGCTGTACCCATTTTAGTGTGGGGAACCTGTGCCATCAGTGTGAAGTGTTGCCACCAACTGACCCCCCAGTTACCAGCAATGTGGAAGGCTGATGCTCACAGAGACCCCAGAGGAGCAGAAGACAGGATGCTGCCCAGCAGCCAGCTGGCATTTTGGGATCTTCTCTGGGGACACTGTGGTCCCCACTCCTTATCTTCCCTTTTTTTTTGTTTGTTTTTTTGTTTATCTTCCAGTACCAGGAATCGAACTCACGACGTTGCACTTGCAGGGCAGGCACTTCACCGCTGAGCTAAATCCCCAGCCCTCCCACTCCTTATCTTTCAAGTGGGTGATCAGGAGAGGCAGGAGTTGGCCTGACGAAGACAGTAGCACAACCTCTGGCAGCAGGTGGTGCTTGGACATGGGGCCTCATGGTGCCACCTTCTCCTCCCAGACTCTTCTCTCTCTTTTCAGGCTCTGTTCCCCTGGACCCCGAGCTCACCAGAAGTTTGGAGGAGGGCCACGACCTCACCCAGGAGTTCCCCAAGAGCCCTGCATTTCCTGTACTCACCTCCATAGCTCGGAAAATTCTAGACGGTTTGCCCGCCACGCTGTCCTGACAGCCCCTCCACAAGGCTGTCCGCAGACAGCCTCCAGGACTTTCCACGGCAGAGATCCTAGGTACATCCTGGGACCTACAGCACTGGTCAGGCACCATCGCTGTGTGAGTGTCACCTGCCTGGCCCTGTCCTCAGAGGGGTTTTGTCACAAGTGGTGCACACTGACACTAGTTCCATGTGGCTGGCCTGTGGCTGAAGGACAGCTCAGGCCTGCTGCCTTTTTTTTTGTGTTTTGTTTTATTTTTTGAGACAGTGCCTCACTAATAGTTTAGGTTGGTCTTGAGCTCACTGTGTAGCCCAGGCTGGCCTGAAACTCATAGCAATCCTTTTGCTTCAGCCTCCCAAGTATTGGGATTATAGGTGTGCGCCATCACTCCTGGTTGGGCCTGGTACCTTAAGATAGTGGTGGTCTTAGCCAACAACTCACTGGCCTCTTCTCTGGTCTAGTGTCCCAGACAGAATGTTCCTGACAACTGGCTGTCCACATGGTTCCCAAGCTGGCCCAGACCTTCTGCCTTCTTCTGGTGGCCTGGGCCCTGTGAGTACTTGTGCCGTCAGGGCAGCTTCCTTAATGTGGTGAACTGGCCTCGGGCACTAAAGGAAGCTGCCATTAAATGCATCCCACCGCCTTGATCATGAGTCTGGCGTTTCACATCTGTTCTAGGGATGATAGCATTTGCTTCTAAGCTTTCCGCAACAGGACCAGTCACTGTTAATTTCATTGTTCCAGGGCCCTGATAGCTGAGAATGTTCCTCCATCTCATCTGGGGGAGCTTGACAATATTTTGATATTAGAAACCTGTGGGTGGCCATTCTTGGTGTTGATAGAACTGCCTTCTGTGGGCATACCAGGGGAGGCCTGAGCCAAAATCTTAGACCAGGAAGTCAGATTTAAGCAGGCCAAGCATCCTAGGGGCCCTTTCCTCACGTTTCCCCATAAGGGCAGGGAGGAAATGCAATGCAGAAAGCAGAACCATGGCATGGTCCTTCAAAGGGAAGAGAAGCTCAGGCCTTCCAGAGGAGGATTGGGATAGGGCTCAGGGCCCACTCGGGCAGCGTTTCCTGTAACCTGTGGGGAAGGGATGAGCTGTGCCCTAGTCTGCTCCCCCACTGGCTCATGGCAGTGCTACCATGACTCACATCTCACCCCAGCACTAACCAGTCTGCCAGCAGTGGGCAGCATCGGGATGAGGTGCAGGCCCTGACCACTGCCACTGAGAAAACACTGCCTGGTCTCTGTGCAGTACCCCAAAGAGGGAGAACATAACGCCAGGGTATCAGCTGTGAGGCCTGGGAGGAGAGAAGTGGTAACATGCACAGGAATGAGGGGGTGGCTTCTGAGACCTGTCTGGTGGGGGTCTGGGGACAGACAGAGCCAGGACAGCACAGGGAGTGATCATGGGTAAAAGAAATGAGAACACTGGTGACATTGCCCCACTTTGCATCGGCTTAATTCTCAAGGTCACACACTGTGTTTGTTAGCTTTTACTTGTGGACAGCTGGAAAGAGCTACTACGTGCCCACCCTACTGATAAGGCTTGTGGGCACCCACCCGTGCCCGCCTCTCCTGAGCCTGTGTCAGTCACCTGCCAGGACTGTTCCGCAGGTAGTGAACAGGCCAGGGCTGGTCCCCATAGCTAGGAACAGCATGCCCTCCAGGCCCCTGGGGACAGTGAAGACCCATCGTAAAGGCCAGGGCCAGCCTAGCAGGAGCACTGGGGCCAGCAGACTTGGGTCAGCAGTGCGCAAAGTGGGCCTCGCTAATGTCCCGCAGGTCGAGGCCCGAGACGCTGGCAGGGCTGATGCAGGTGATGTTGTTGTAAGTGTACACAGGCTGGCAATCATCTCCCTCACACACAGCCTGCACAAAGCGCGGCACAACGCTGGGGCTGTGCAGGGCAAAGTCCCACAGTGCCTTCAGGGGGCAACAGCAGGCCCATGGGTTGCCCTCAAGCCACAAGCGCTCCAGGTTGGCAGGAGGCGGCACAAAGGTCTGTAGGGAGTTGTTCCTGAGACTGAGGTAGCGCAGCTGCCGCAGGGGTGAGAAGACTTCCTCTGCCAGCACCTCCAAGCGGTTGTGCGAGAGGTCTAGCCAGAATGCTTGCTGCAGGGGACCCAGAATGTCCGAAGGAAGTGCCAACAGCTGGTTGCGAGCAAGGAGCAGGTACTCCAGCTGGCCCAGGCCCTGAAAGAGCCTGGGGGGCAGGTGTGTGAGCTGGTTGGAGGTGAGGTCAAGCTCCAGGAGCTCGGGCAGCCCGCCCAGGCTCTGCTCCTCGATGCTGGAGATGCTGTTGTCCTTGAGGAAAAGGCGGCGCAACCCCGAGAGGCCAGCAAAGGTATGCAGACGGATGTGGCCCAAGCAGCTGCCTTCCAGATGCAGACTGTGCAGCTTGCCTAGGCCCTGGAACACGTGCTCTGGAAGGTTCTGGAGACAGTTGCCGGAGAGGTTCATGACAGCCACATTGGAGAGGCCAAGGAAGGCACCTACCTTGATCTCCTGGATCTGGTTGTCATTGAGCGTAAGCACCTCCAGCTGCCCCAGGCCCTCGAATGTCTTCTCTGCCAGCTGCTGGATTCGGTTGTGGCCCAGCTGCAGCTCCTCCAGAAAGTGCAGGTCCTTGAAGGTACGGGGCCTCAAGCTAGTGATGGCATTGTGTGCCAGGCGCAGGACATGCAGGCCCAGCAGCCCTGGGAAGGTGTCCTCCAGGAGGCCAGCCATGCGGTTATGGGACAAGTCCAGCCAGCGCAGTGCCTTCATACCCAGGAAGGAGCCAGAGGCCACAGCTGTGATGAGGTTGCGGTCCAGGTAAAGCTTCTGGAGTCGGGGCAGGCGCACAAAGACATTGGCCTTGATGCTTCGCAGCATGTTCCTGCTCAGATCCAGTTCCCGCAACTCACTCAGGCCACAGAAGAGCGCTGGCTGCAGGTAGGCCAGCTTGTTGCCTGCCAGCACCAGCTCACGGAGGTTGGCGAGGCCCTGGAACACGGCATCAGGCAGCACCACCAAGCTGTTCCAGCTGAGGTTGAGGATCCAGAGGTGGGTGAGGCCTCGAAAACTGCCCTCCTCCAGCCTGCCCAGCAGGTTGTTGCTGAGGCTTAGTGAAGCAAGGCCTGGTGTGTGCGCAAGTGAGCCAGCCACCAAGCTCCGTAGCCGATTCTGCTCCAGATGCAGGTGGTACAAATTCCGCAGGCCCAGCAGTGCCTGCGACTCCAGGCTGCCAAGCAGGTTGCCCTGCAGGTTGAGGAAGTCAAGGCCCGAGAGATTCTGGAAGGCTGCCGGGGGGATTGAGGAAAGGTTGTTGCCATCAAGCCACAGGGCCCTGGTGCTGTCTGGGATGCCATCAGGCAACCTCGTGAGGTTTCTTGCGCTGCAGAAGACATGGAGCCCATCCTCATAGCCATGGCTGCAGGCACATGTGGCTGGGCACTGTGGGTCTTCAGCATATGCCAGTGCTCTGGACTCTGCTCCTTCCAGGCTGCCATGAGGCCCCAGTGCTACCCATACGAGCAGCACCATCAGGACCAGGCCTCCTGTGAAGAGAAGGGTTTGGCAGGTACCAGGATGTCAGCAGACCTCAGACTTCCCCAGGCCTCGGCTGCAGCAAGAGGAAGGTCTCATTTGTGAGCTGAAACTGCCAGTCAGCCACTTAAACCATAAGCAGAAGCCAGGCAGGACAGTGCAAACTGGCCACATGATAAACCCACCCCATGGGCCAGCAGGTGGCCATCCCTGCCCCACTGTGGGAACAGAGGGCCTGGTTCCCCACTTTGCCCAAAATGAGGGCACAGACACTCCACACCCCTGGCCATTGGGCCTTGTAGCCATCTGTGCCCCTTGAGACAAATGTGCAAGCCAGGTCAGGCGCCACACTGGCCTGGAAGAGGAGGAGGAAACCAAGCCGCTGGCCATTTTCAGAAAATTCTGGAAAAGATCCGGTTATCCGCTTGTCGCTCTCAGTAGCTGAGTGTAGGGAGTCAGGCAGTCCCTGTCCCTGAAGACCCTGGACTGGGGGGACTACCCACCTGCTATCCAGCCTGCATTCCATGCTGGTACTAGTGTGGGCGCAGACCTCAGGACAGATGTAGACCATCCACTTGGCTGGCACTGGGCCCCACTGACTGGCCGGCCTGGCAGCCCCCCAGCAACAGTGCCCAGAACCCCTTTAAAGGGTCCTGTTGCTGCCCTGAGGGCTCCCAGAGTTCTAGGGCAGGGTAGGGGTGGTGTTGCGCCCGCCCTCTGTTCCTCCACACAAGGTGGAAATGGTGCTGGAGTGCTGATGTGCTGGTGGCCAGCCCAGGAATCAAGATGGCGCCCAAAGAGGCGGGTGAGGAGTGAGGGCACCAGGGACAAAGGAACAGAGGCAGGGAGGGCAGCAGGCTCCGACCTGGTGGACCGTCCCAGGCAAGATCTGTTCTATGGAATATGAGGAGCCCCTTGCCCCATCCCTGCACCACATATGCCCAGGGGCTGAGCACTTGTCTTATCTGCCCTCCCCTCCCTGTGCCACCGCCAGGAAAGGAGTAGAGACCCTTTGGTGCCAGACCTACCCATGTCCCCGCCTACCCACCCAGAGCCGACCCCCCCCCAGCTCCCCTGGCCTGCGCAGCCCTTGTCCAAGTGGCTGGCTGACCCCGAGGCAACTGGCAGGGGACACCTGGGTGCCTCACCTTTCCTCAGGGCCATCCCGCATGCAGAGTGCGCAAGGGCGGTCTGGTGGGCTGGCTGCTCCTGCCCTCTGGCTTCCCTGCTGTTGGGCAGCTGTCGGCTGGCCCTGCCCCGAGGTCTCAGCTCCATTAACTCCCTCGTGCCGGGTGGCCAGTGTCGGCACAAGTCCCCTGGGTGCAGATGGTGCATTGAAATGGCTAGGGTCCCTTGTCTACCCCAAGCCTCCTTTGAGATCTGAGGTGGACTGAGGCATGACTCTGCGGGCCATGGACCCCCTGCTATGTCCCCATAGGTGACCTGAGTGGGAGGGGGCAGGGCCCCGCTTCTCTGAGTAACCTTCAAGGAGCCAGTGCCCACAGCAGGTTTGGAGGACCCAATGTCCCTCTAGCTCTGACCCCAGGAAGGGAGATCCTTGGGTAGCTCCTGGGGTCTTGCAGGTCCCACCACTCACCCCCAGACTGAGCTGATGGCTGTGTTGGGGTTAAGCAGGTGCCACCTAGTTCCCTGATGCCCCGCCTGTCTGTGCAGCACGCTGCCCGCCCGCACTGGGGTTTCCTAACAGCCCAAGTAGGATCTGCCGCCAGCTGCCGGGCCCGGGCCCAGCCTCAGCCCCTCCTGTGACCTCAAGGTCAGCTGATGTCTGTTCATGGCCCCTCCCCTGAGGCCTCTTCTAGGAACACCTGGCAGGGCCACTGCCTACCTCATGTTTGCTTTTCCTGCCCTGCCCTGCTGTGAGAGAGGCTTCAGGGCCAGCACTAGGGCCCCCAGCTGCTCTGCACTGGCCTCCAAGGCTCCGGCAAGGGCCTGACCACCCCTTCGTCACCCTGTTTTGTGTGCAGAAACCACAGGGACCTGGCTGGTTTGTGCTCTGGTTAGAAGCCACCCCGGGGTCAGGGTGGGGAAGCTGCTGCTGTGGGGTTTCCCCACGCCAGCTCACTGCACACCTCTTCTGGGACCTGCCCACCCATCCTGGACTCCAGCGGATGCACCAGCGCTGTCTCTGCGCTGCTTTGGGTGGCAGGGACACATGCACAGAAGGAGCTGTTAGAGGCAAAACCGTATCCGAGGAGAGGCAGGCACACAGGTCTGGGGGACTCTTGGCAGATCCTGGCGTGGCAGACGGAGCAGGGCCTATAGCCCCCGCCATGCTTCCCCATCTCCGGGCTATTTTCCAGGTCATTCCTCACCCTCTGTTCTGAGAAATTATAGATCCACAGGGAGAAAGTCCACACCCAGAGCCACAGAGCAGTTTACTCAGCAAAGTGCGGCCTCAGCAGGCTGTGAGGCCATGGCCACAGCCTCTTCTGGGAACCAGCAAGGCTGGAGTGAGGATGCGCCCCCTCGCGTCCCAGGTGGACTGGGAAAAGACAGTTGGTGCCGCTGTCACTTTACTATGGGAGGAGAGGGCCCTGGACCTCTTCCCGTGCACCCCAAGTCCAGCTTTGTGGAGTTAGATGCGGGTAAGCCTCCAAACCCTACAGCTTTTCTGTGTCTCACTCGTTTCCCTCAGGCTGCCCTTTAGTCTGATCCAGGAGATGTCAAAAGTGCTTGGACGGGACCCATCGGCGGGGTTGTGGGTGTCTCCTGCACTGTTGGCCTTTCACCCTCGTGATTTGGTAAGTTTCTAGTTTTAAAGTGGTCTCAGATGATATATTCATTCCCATCAACCACTATGGCAAAAGTGCCAAATTTTACAATTTCTTATATAGTCCAGCTGGCCAGACTCCTGGTTCTGAGTCCTGTTTGCACATAGGCTCAAGTGTGTTCTCTCGAGGTAGCCTGCGGACATTTTTTCACTTAGCAGCAGCCCACTGTCTCACCCGCTCACGGACGGTTTGGTTCTTTCAGCTGAATTGCGACTGCCTCTGCCCTGCTTAGTCGCGTGGCCATCGCAACTCCTCCTGGCTCACGGGTCCACTTGTGGCCAACCCTCTGGCCTCCAGTCACCCCCTCGGGCCCTCTATCTTAAGCAGGCGAACACCTGTTATGGCAACTTTAAGTTCTGATGGCTGGTGGAACAGGTCCTCAGCTTCCTCTGAGAGCAGCCTGGTTCCTGGTCACTTGTATTTCCACACACTTTGGAGGCAGCTACTGCTTTTCCTGTTGTTGTGGATTAGTACAGTATACATCTGTGATATGTAGTAATTATATTCATCTTGGGGGAATCAGTACATATATGTATCCTATCTTAATCATTTTTACTCCCCCTACCCTCTTTCCTTCTGCCTATAGATGCCCGTCCCATATCCACAGTTTACCTCCCTGTTATTATTTTGTTTTTTCATTTATTTATATGTTGGGTTTCTCATATTAGAAAAACCAGGTGATAATTAACCTTCTGTGTTTGATTTATCTCTTAGTGTTATGGTCTCAAGATCCATTTTCCTATAGATGACTCAAGCTTATCCTTCTTTATGGTTGAGTAGTATTCCATTGAGTGTGTGTTTGTGTGTGTTTCATTTTCTTTAGAGTCCTTGGTTTCTCAAACAAGGCAAGAAGCCTGTGTCAGCATTGGCCTGTGACTCACAGACATTCGTCATTTCTTTTCTGTAAGTCTTTGGTTTCCCTCAGTCATGTTTTGTAGGTGTCTATTTTTTTAGATCTCATATTTTTTAGATTCTTTTACTATAGGGTTACTATTTTTTTTTTTTTTTTTTTTTTT
>NW_004955442.1:15435338-15476101 GCF_000276665.1 Chinchilla lanigera | reverse complement strand
CTCCTGCCTCAGCCTACTATTTTCAGTGCTGTTCTGTGTTATCTTTCTTTCCTCGATTTCACTTTCTGTCTTGGCTGGAATCATATTTTTTAGAAGTGTGGTAAACGGGTAACAAAGTATTGACAAGCACATCCCCTGGACCCATGCCTTTTCCCCAGACAACTGTTATCAGTGATATCTGTGCATAAAGCACTGCCATAGCCTCATGCACACAGCAGATCAGTTGGAGTGTGTCTTTGCTCCACCGTCACCACCACCCAGACTGGTCACTTGAGCTGGGCCCTCCTCCTGCCCGAGCGCGATGCTGTTGGGCTCATCCATGTTGCATCCTGTGTTGGTGCCTTGTTCCAACATGGCTGAGTGGGATGCTCTGCACCTTGTCCACCTGATGGGCACTGGCTCATCTCCATCCTGGGGTCAGTGAACAGTGCCCCTGTCAAGTCCTTGTGTAGACGTGCTTCATTTGTCTTGGGTGGATTTTTGTTTGTTTGTTGAGACAGGATTTTTTAACCTTTTCAAAGTGATGAGAGCTGCAGTTGTTCCACAGCCTCACCATTTGCTACTGGTTTTTTTTGTTGTTGTTGTTGTTTGTTTCTGTTTTTGTTCTTTTTCTTCCGGAACCGGGAATCGAACTCATGACCTCGCGCTTGCTAGGCAGACAATGTGCCGCTGAGCTAAATCCCCAGCCCCTGCTACTGTTTTTTATATCTGTGGTGATGGTGTTTTTTTTAACTATTCTGGTAATTTGCTTTTCCCTGAAAACTAGTAGCACCAGGCACCTTTTCATGTATTTATTGGCCATTCTTATACCTTCTTTTGTTGAAACAGTGTATTCAAGTCTTGCTCTTTTTTGGGGTGTGTGTGTATATGGTATTGGGGATTGAACCTAGGGCATTCACACCAAGATACATCTCTAGCCCTTTTAAATTTTATTTTATTTTGTTTTGTTTTGTTTTTCTGAGACAGAGTCTCACTATACAGTTCAGGCTGGCCTTGAGCTCACTTTGTAGCCCAGGCTGGTCTAGAATTTGCAACAATTCTCCTGCCTCAGCTCCCTGCAAGTGCTGGAATTACAGGTGTGCACCACCATGCCTGGCTTATTTTTATTTTTTTATTTTGGTTTTTGAGACACGGTCTTACTTTTTAATCCAGTCTGGCCTTGAACTCACTATGTAGCTCAGACTGGCCTCCAACTTGCGGCACTCCTCCCTTGGCCCCCTAGTGCTGGAGTGACAGGCACATGATACCTCACCTGGCCTTTTTTTTTTTTTCCTGGGACAGGATCTCCCTGAGTCACCAAATTGTCCAGGCTGGATTTAAACCTGCCTCAATCTCCCAGACTCCTGGAATTGCAGGCATGTTCCACAATGGCTGACTTTGTTACTAGATTATATATTTTCGGGGGTGGTTTTTTATTTTTGAGACAGCATCTTGCTATGTAGGTTAGGCTGGCCTTGAACTCA
The DNA here is from genome assembly GCF_000276665.1 of Chinchilla lanigera. Taxonomy (NCBI): domain Eukaryota; kingdom Metazoa; phylum Chordata; class Mammalia; order Rodentia; family Chinchillidae; genus Chinchilla; species Chinchilla lanigera. The sequence continues at coordinate 15,474,638 of NW_004955442.1, read as the reverse complement.
CTATGTATGTAACCCTGCTGGCCTCCCAGCAATACTTTTGCCTCAGCCTCCCAAGTGCTGGGTTTACAGGCCTGCGCCACCTCTAGATATCTAAGCCTTGGACATATTTTACCTCTAGATATCTAAGCCTTGGACATATTTTTCCCATTCTGTGTCTTGTCTTTTTTAAAAACATCATCTCTCGAATTGCAGAAATACCAATTTTTCTTCTTATACCATATGATTGGGGTGTCATGTCTAGGAAATCTGCCTAACCTAAGATTCCACATTTTCTAGTACATCTTCCTTTGAAAGCTTGATAGTTTTAGCTAACTTTGTTTAGGTCATTTTTGGTTTTGTTTGGTTTTTGTTGTTGTTGTTGTTGTTGTTCTGGTTTGGGTTTTTTTGGGGTTTTTTTGAGACAAGATCTCACTAAATTGCCTAGACTGGGCACAGTCTTGGGAATCTCCTGCCTCATTCTCCCAAGTAACTGGGATCACAGATGTGCACCAAAACACCCAGCTTTTCTTTAGTTTTCTTATCTGATTTGAGTTCATCTGCACATGTGCTGTGAGGTGAGAGTAGCTGCACCTTTCGCATATGGATGTCTGAGTCTCCTGACCCCATTTGTTGAGAAGACCATCCTCTCCCCTGTGGGGATGCAGTGGTGTCTTTAGTGGGAAGTCAGTTGGCTGTGAATATAAGGATTCGAACTCTCAAGATGTTCAGGACCTGCCCCAGGGAATGGAAAAGTGTCCATTTCCACATTTTCATAGTGTGGCTTTATAGTGAGTTATGAAATCACTTAGTCTGGGGTCCTACAAGTTTGTTCTTTTTCAAAACTCTTTTGGGTCTTACAGTCCTTGTATTCCCATGCAAATTTAGAATGTGCTTTGATACTTTCTTTTAAAAAGCCTGTTGGAATTTTGAAGCAGTTGCGCTGGACCTGCTAAGAAATGGTGTGTCAACAATATTCTTCTGATCAGTGAACACAGAACATTTTTCCATTTATTTGTTAATTTCTCTTAAGAGATATCCTCAGTTTGTTTGTTTGCTTGCTTGCTTTTTGCAGTTCTAGGGTTGGAAGCCAGGACCTTGCACATGCTAGGCAAGTGCTGTACCCCTGAGCCATATACTCAAGCTCCTCCCTGTGTTTTTAGTATGTAAGTCTTACACTACAATACCCACATAGAAGTATATGCCTGTAATCCCAGCATTTTTGGGTGGCTGAGGCAGGAGGATTGCAAGTTCAAGCCCAGATGTTGCAGTTTAGTGAGATGTTATCTCAAAAATAAGAGGTGAGAGCCAGGCGTGGTGGCACACACCTGTAATCCCAGCACTTGGGAGCCTGGGGCAGGAAGACTGCTGTGAGTTGAGGCCAGCCTAGACTACAAAGCAAGACCCTGTCTCACAAAAACAAAACAACAACAACAAATAAGAGGTAGGAATGTAGCTGAGTGCAAAGGACCTTGAGCTCAATCCCTAGTACTGCTGAGGAAAAACAAAGGAAGGGGAGGGGTGGGGTGGGGTAAGAGAGGAGGAAGAAAGAAAAAAAAGTCTTAATTTCCTTTGTTAAAGAGTTCTTAGGTATTATACTAGTTTTGATGCCATTGTGAAAGGAATTTTCTTAATTTCACTTCTGGATTAATAGTATATAGAAATACAGTGAACTAATCATCTTGTATCCCAGGGCTCTGTGATGTTGCCATTCCAGATGCATGTGAATTTGTGTCCTTAGGATTTGCTGCGGTTACAGTCATGTCATCTGCAAACAAGGACATTTTTAATTTTTTCCTTTCTATAGGTTTACTATCCTGTCCTACCATGTGCCTTACTGCATGCCCATGAATGTCTGTGCCTTGCAGGATTTTAGAGAGAAGCATCCAGTCATTCGCCATTGATTATGGTACTAGCTGTATGCTTTGCATAAATTCTGTGACAGACAGAACCCTGCCAAAGATGCCCATGTCCTAATCCCTGGAAGCTGTGACTGTGTTAGGGAGGGAATTGATGTTGCTGATTAGCTGACTGGAAGACTTTCCAGGTGAACCCAGTGTCACCACCATCAGTGTCTTGCTATTTTCCCCCCGAAGTCGTAGGCTCAGATGATCCTCCTACATCAGCCTACTGAGTGGGTAAGTATGCTGGCTGTGTTTCTTTTTCTTTCTTTTTTTTTGAGTAAATTTCAGTGATTTCTGTCTTTCTAGGAATTTGTCCATCTAATTTATCTGTTTACTATAGGGTTTTCCTAATATTCTCTTATAAGTCCTATTAACTTCTGCAGTATCAGTAGTGATTTCCTTTTACACAATTTATGTGTTCTCTAATTTTCTTGGTCAGTCTAGCTAAGGGTTTCTCAGTTTGTTAATCTTTCAGATAACTACACTTGAGTTTTCTGTTTCACTGATTTCCTCTAATCTTTCCTGATTACTTTGGGTTTCATTTATTTTCAAGTTTCTTAACAAGAAGTCTACATTCTTTATTTGACACCTTTCTTGTATCAAATAGGTATTTAAAACTTTAAATTTCAGCCAGATATGCTGGTACATGCCTGTAATCCCAGGACTCCCCTGTAATCCCAGCACTCAAGAGGCTGAGGCAGGAGGATCCCTCTGAGTTCAAGGCCAGCCTGGACTACAGAAGGAGACCCTGTCTCAAAAAACCAAACAAACAAACTGAGGGCCAGGGATATAGCTCAGTGGCATAGCACCTGCCTGGCAAGCATGAGGTCCTGAGTTTGATTCACAGTACCCACAAAAAAGCAAAAAACAATTAGGTGCATTCCACAAGTTTTGACACAATGTGTTTCTTCTTTGACCCAAATGTTTTTGTTTGTTTTGTCTTTTTGAGAAAGGGTTTCACTACACAGTTCAGGCTGGCCTTAAACTCACTTTGTAGCCTAAGCTGGCCTCAAATTTGCAGCGATCCTCCTGCCTCAGCCTCTCTTTATAAATGTTTTAATTGTGGAACATTTGGAATTTTCTTAGACTTGTTTTGTGAATCACTGACTTTGCTGGGGTTAAAAACACACTTTGTATAATTTAAGCCGTTTTAATTTTGTGACCTTACTTGTGGTCTAAACTATGATCTATTTTTTGAGCATCTGAAAAAAGCATTGGTGCCATGTTCTGTGTTTTGTTTTTTCTTTTTGAGACAGGGTCTCACTCTTGAGCTCAGGCTGGCCCTGAGCTCACTTTGTAGACCAGGCTGGTCTCAAACTCGCAGTGATCCTCAGCCTGCCGAGTGCTGGGATTACAGGCGTACACCACCACGCCCAGCCCTTGGAGCCATGTTCTGTAAACAGCAGACTCAGCTGAGTGGTGGCTTTCCCTTGTATCATTGCTCATGCTCTGTCAGGCTGTTCTATCAGTTACTGAGTAGGGTATTGAAGCTGCCAGTTCTGCAGATGGCTGACATCATATGATCAGTTCCCTTCCTGCCTGCCCAGCCTCTACCCCTTCACAGTAGTGAGACAGGCCCTGCAATCCACAAAGGACTGTCAGGAGGGAAATTAATTACTGGTTGGTAAAATATAGCATGGTAGAGTTTAAAAAGTTAAGGATATTAGCTGCAAAACAGAATAAACGGTCTTTGAGCTGGGGGTGCTTGTACTCGAGGTGTCAGAGACTCAGGTGGACCTGCGGGCAGTGCCGGCCTCCTCCCACCATCCATAGGCCTCAGCAGCCCCTCTCTGGGGCCTGCCCATGTGAGCCCAGGCCTCCCTGCTGCTCCTGGCAGAAACAGATATCCACGGCAATGGGTGGCCCAGGGGAAGACAGTTGCTAAAGGCCTCCCGAGTGCTGGGATCACAGGCGTGTGCCATCACGCCCAGCAACCTGGTGGCATCTGACTGAAGAGGGTCCAGGACCCATATGCTGGCCTGTAGGAACAGCTACACTGCCCGGAGAAGCTAGACCCTGGGGCCCATGGTGGGACAGGAGGGACAAGTGGGCATGTCCCAGAGGCATCAGCAAAGGGCCAAACAAAATGCACATGGATGTGGCCGGAGGTGACATAGAACCTGCCGTGGACCACAGAAACCCAGGGAAACCAGAAGCAGGGCAATGGAGTAATGCTTTAAACATGAAACTCCTCAGACAGAAAGGAAGGCGCTGCAGTCAGGTCAGGAACAGGTCATGGAGACGCCTCAGATATATGAGATGCAGTGACTTTGGCCACCTTGGACACTTGTGCATGTGGCAGGGAAAGTAATGAAGCATGGTGCAGCCAAGCTGTCTGACGCTGACCCTGAGCCACATAAAGGGAAACCTGCTTTACATTCACCTTAGGAAAGGAGGTGAGAGGCCCAGGAGGATCCAGAACAAGAAGACAAGGGACGGTAGCTCCCCTGTGGATCATGAGAGGCCCTGGGTTCTATCCCTACCACTGCCACAAAAGGAGAGAGACCTGATGCCCAGGTTAAGCAGTACAGACCTACCTGATTTTAAAATGTAAGACAAGAAACAAAAAAACTGTGTAATTCATAACCCTATTACCACTGAAAAACAACAATTGCTGGTTTTAAAAAACCAGCTGGGGCTGGAGTGGATCTCGGTGAGCACTGGCCTAACACACAGGCTTAGGTTCCAGCCCCAGAACTGCAACAAACAAGCAAAGGACAACAGGCCCAGAGGCTCTTACTGCAGAACCAACTAGAATTACCTTCTGCAAACCCCGAAGGAAAGGATAAACACGACACATCAAAGCCAGATGGGAACTGTACAAAAGAGAAACCAGCAAATTGAATCCAGTAACTGAAATTATGATGAAATTGGATTTAGCCCAAAAAATATATAACAGTATCAGAAAATCTGTTCAGATAACTTATCAAATCAGAAGGGAATCATTAATAGGTGCTCAGCCTCAACCCAGCTCACCATACCTGAAGCAGGCCGCTGCCCTTTCAGTTTGCTCCGTGCCTGCTGGGCCCCTCCTCATCTCCCTGACCTCTGATCTCTGGACTCAGCCTCACTGCAATTCTCTGGGTGTGAGACTTTGCCCTGGACTGCTTCTCCCACCCAGTTCACAAGACACTGCCAGCTTACTGCCCACCAATCCCACAGAGCTCCCAAGTCCCCCCCCCCCCCGCAGCCAGCAGTGTCGCAGCATGGCATCCCCTGGGGCTCCCACTCCCCCACCCCATCAAAGCCTGGCTGAGAACACGGCCCTCCTTCCTTCCACAGGCATCAGAAATCCTGGAAAAGGCCTGGAATTGGTTTCCTGGCCAGCCACGGCATACTCTGTGCTCAGAGTGGATACCGGTGTCCACATGGCCCACACAGCCCCCCATGTCCCTGCTCTACCTTCACACTTGCAGCCATTTTGCTCTTCTGCCCCAAAGGCCTCTGCATTTCTCACCCACCATCTCCATTCTTAGTCCAGTATCACCGTCTGGGAGAGGCCTCCCCAGCCACCCTAGGTGAGAGTGACAGGCTGAGTGTGCTTCACAGTGCTCATTCCTCCTCCAGAAAACAAGCTCCATAACTAAATTCCTCAGAGCATCCTGGCACCCCCGGAAGTAAGCTTTCAGTTTCCACTAACCGATCCTCAAGGCCCCGGCCGTGGGCTTTCTATACAGGGCCAATGCGCCTCTGCTGTCTTCTAATCCCACAGGCATTAGAGAGCCCCTGTTCATAGCAGCAGCAAAAGCCAGGATGACTAGACCTATAATCTCAACTACTTGGGAAGCTATCAGGGAGAAAATGATATACCTCAAAGCCCTCAGAAATTCCATTTGTGCCGGACATGGTGGCGCACACCTGTAATCCCAGCACTCGGGAGGCTGAGGCAGGAGGGTCTTTGTGAGTTTGAGACCAGGCTGAGCTATATAGTGAATTCAAGGCCAGCCTGAACAGCATAGCAAGACCCTATCCCAAAAAGACTAAAAAAAAAAAAAAAGAAAGAAATTCCATTTGTCACCCTGGAGCCTCTGGCTCACACCCCAGCTGGTGCTAACAAGACACCCAACACAGGAATGGTCACCAGACAGTCCAAGTCTGACCCAGAATGGGGCTTTGGGCCATGGCAACCCGACCTCCAGGGAGGGGCGGCAGCTGGAGCCTGAGTCCACCCCTGCGGCCAGCGACACCATCAGCAATGCCGCTGTGGTGACCTGGCAGGCACAGAATACTGCAGCAGCAAGCATGCTGGTGTGCACACGAGTGGGAGGGCACAGAGGGTCAGGACAGGGCCCAAACCCAGCTCTGGGGGTGTCTCCAGTGGGCCTCCCCCTGTATGCCTGTAATAAAGCCGTGATCCCAAGCACAGCATTCCTGAGCTCTGCAGGTCATTCTAGGAGTGAATGCTAGTGGCTGGCAACTGAGGTGAGGGCAAAGCAGTGGGGACCAAGCCCTTACCCTGGGGTCGGGACTGTCCTGCGGTACCACAGCAGCAAAGAGCTAAGCACACAAGCAGCATGTTGTGTAACTTGGACGGCACATTGCGAAACTCACTCCCAGCAGGAGCTGGCACTATTCCGCCCTCATCTGAGGAAAACATCCTACCGTCCATTTGCAAGAGCAGAGAGTTGGGATGCCCCAGACTGGTGCAGACGAGGTGGGCCGACATCCCTTTCTTGGAATTATTCTAAAGCTGTAGTGACTAAGAGAACATGGGGCCGGCACACAATACATGAGCCTCCCGCCAAGGTGCAAATATGTGAGACTGTCCAGACCTGCAGAAGCCAGCAGTGCAGCCACAGGTGGATACCTGAGTGTCCTCTATGGGACTGAAACCAGACTCGTGGCCTATAGTCGCAGCTACTCAGGAGGATGAGGCAGAGGATCACAGCTGGAGGCAACTTAGGAGACCCTGTCTGAGGTGCAGCTCCATATTAGAACACTTGCTTAGTGCGTGCGAGGCTCTGCATTCTGTCCCCACGACCACCAAAACCGGACAAAAACCAGGCCAGGCATAGAGAGCAGTGTCGCAGAATTAGAAACCTGAATGTGAAAAGCAAGAAACAAAGGAATTGGGACTTTGGTCATAGGAGCCACCACAGGGGAGGAAGAGAGCTGTGAGGCAGAACACAGGCTCAGTCATGACGGACGGGATAGGTGCGCTGACGAGATGAAATTAAGAGCTGCTCAAGACAGTGGAAAGCCAGCCTCAAACAGTTAACTATAAACAAGTGTAACCGAAGAACACACAAGTCACGCAAGATGAAACAATGAGCAGTAGACTAGAGCAGGGACGGAACTCACAGATCGGGAAGGACATCATCATGTGGGCGAAAGCGGCCCCTCCCCCACTCCCTTACAGTGGCTGCTCACGGGGTGGGAACACGTGAGAATGTGCTTGGTTGCCCAGTGGAGCGGGGGACGGACAGACTCACGGCTGCATGAAATGCCGTGTCACATACACCCACAAGCAAAACCAACAAGCTTGGTGCCGTTGCTGGTGGGGATGTAGAGCAGCTGCCGCATAAGCAGGAGCAGAACTGACTCAGGATTTCAACAGATGCTGAACCATTTTTGAGAGTTGAAAACCCCTCCGTGAGACCCAGTAATGGGCTCTGATCATGAATCCCGTAGAGACCCGTCCCCCATGAGGAAGGAAGCCATAGTCTGCAGTGGCAGCAGATGGGAAAGCACACTGGTACCCACCACTGCCGGGTGAGCAGCAGCTCCAAGGCCCTGGCAGACTGTCACAACAGCTACAGTGAAAGCCAAGTCAAGTCCCAGAACGACCTGCAAAACCACCCGTCATTTAGGGAGGGTGCGGCGGGGGTAGGAAGGGTGGTTGCTGGACAGGCTGCCTTATGCGAGGCCGAGGCTCATTTAAAAGCACTGCCCCTACACGGGAGGGAAGGAGCCCAGGATCGTGACCTGTGAAGAACTGTGGCAACTGCTAAACACGGAACTCTCGCCTCAAAGGCAGCCATTGTGGGAAGCTGTCTAGAAGGTGCCTGTGCCCACAGAGGTGCGCAGGGCAGCCGGAACTCAGCCTGGCCAGCAGCATCACACTGGCCTCTCGGGATGCTGAGTCCGTACCAACTACATGCCTCGGGAGCAGTACAATCTCTAAGGCAGAGTGCTGGGATAGGGACGTGCAAACCCCACTCTATGACACCTCTGAGTGTCACAGGTGGGGCTGGGGCTGCCTCTGTCATCACTGAACAACAAGGAATTATGCAGTTCTGGTGCAACCTTAAATGTCCTGGATTCCAACCCCACGGTAGTGTGGCCCCAGTAGAGCCAGGTAAGGGACAAGCCCCTGTGGTCCTGAGACAGGGAGGGCAAAGTAGACATGGAGGTGGGGACACGTGTCCACACTAACAGTGACAGACTGCAGGGCATGCCCTCACTGTCAGATTCCCTTCCTCCACACAGGGAGGCCCCATGTCTCGGTCCCGGGCCACGCACTCAAGCCTTGTCCCATTCCCCCTTCACACTGAGTACCGTCAGCATCTGGGGCTGCCACTCCCCCTTCCTCCCACTGGGCCCCGCCCATTCTCCTGCAGGATGTGACTCGCTGTGACCGGAGCCCAGTGGCTGCCCACAGCTCTGTCAGGTCCCAGGGTGAGACAGGGATCACAGGCAGAGCAATACGTGGGACAGGCTTCCGAGGACAGCCAGGGTGAGTTTTCCTCAGCAAAGTCAGGTGGATGCTCACCTGGAGTTTCAGAGTCCAGTCTGCTGGAGCAGCAAGGGAGTCAGACTACGGGCAGGAACCACAGAGGGGTGGCACGTCCTGCCTGGACCTGACATGCTGGCACTCAGCCAAGGCCACATTCAAGATACCTGCTCACCACCAGGCATGAGTCCTGGGTGTGCGGTCAGCTTCTTTATAGGACAAGGCAGTGTACCACTGTGCTGGAGACTGCTCAGGACTGGCCTGCAGGTAGCCTCTACAGGGGCGCGGACAGTATGCAATGAGCACTGATCTCCGAGGCGCTGCGGGGAAAGCGTGATGTCACTCCATGGCAGAGACTCTGGGCAGCCTGGGCAGGGTCCTTCAGCTTCTGCTTGGTGCCTACTGAGACTCAGGACAGGGGCTCACACTGAGGCAGGCATGTGGCTACAGTGGCCAAACCGGAAGCTCGCCCAGGCAGAGACTGGCTTCATGCGCAATAATACTGAGAGCTGGCGACTTCCCAGGAGCAGGTCGATCTGGGAAAGGACCTGAGACCCAGCCCAGGCTGGGGCGGGTTCTGCTACCAAAGGACTCAAGTCAGCTCACTTCGTGTCGACACAGTCACAAAAACGACAACACAGAGCCAGAAGGGTACCAAATCCTGTGGAGGAAGGCACAAGAGGGTGGACCCAGGGCGATGCCAGCTGCTGCCGCCTCCCTGCAGATCCAGACCGGGGAAGGGGACTGCCCAGCCCCTCAGAACGGAGGGCTGCTCTGAGCAGTTCAGCTGTCACTGGCCATCACATGACCGCCAGGAGAAAGACGCAGTGGGTAAAGGGGGTTAAGGCAAGGGACAACACAGAGTCAGCAAGCAGAGGTTACAGGAATAAATATTTTTAAACTTTTTCTCTTATAAATATGCATTAGAACATTTGATAACACAGGTAAGTGCTCTGAAATTAATTTAAAATTAAACCAAGATGATTTTTACATGACCAGCAGGACAGTTTTTTACCTAAAACTCCCACTCCCGAAACGTGCGGTGGCGCTGGGTTTGGATGCGGCCACCTCAGTCCCGAGGCACCTTGAACTGGTCCTTTTCCCTGCGGATGGCACGCATGGTGGTCACGGGGTCCGTCTCACCCGCGTGCTGCTGCACCGTCTTCTCCCTGAGGGTGGAAAGGCATGCGGGTTGCAGGCTACACAGCACACAGGGCCCGGAGGAGCCAGGACACACAGAGGAAGCTGGCCAGGGCTTGTCTCCACTGCGAAAGACCTGAAAGCCTGAGCTGGGTCCTTCCAGCAGGGCAGGAGGGAAGCCATGGACTCCATGTGGTCCTGCACTGCCTAGGGCCCACAGCCTCAGGATCCTGACAGCAGCTTCCTGCCTACAGGGTCTGGAGGCCCAGGGACAGATGGACCCCAGATCCTTGCTAAGGCACCGTAAGTGTCCCACCCATTCAGGGATGAAGGTCAGCGCCACCCACTTGGGCGCTTGGACGTGGTTTAGCCACTTGCTTGAGGTGAAACCAGCACAAGTGGCCACAGGACTCCTCACCTCACACGCATGAAGGGGTTGTAGGTGAACTCCTCTGCAAGTGTGGATGGCACCGTGGGCTCCCCATTGGCGTACTTCTCCTGCAAGACACACCCCTGTCACATGGAGACTGCATTTCAAATACCTCTTAGTGATCTTCACAATCCAACTGAGAAGGTGGAGCAAGCAGAGGCTCAGCATGGGGGTTCCCAACTCACACTCCCCTGGAGAAGCCCAGTCTCTCCTGCTTGTGGAGGAGCGGGCTGGCAGGAAGCCCACAGAGGATGACCTGCTATTTCCACTGTGCCTCCTCCTGCCAGTGCTAGAGGGGAGTGCAGAGGAGGGGGAGCTTGTTCTTCATGACTGTGATATTTAGGTTTCACAGGACAGAAGTAATGATGAACAGAAATGAAGAAAGCACAGAAAGGAAGACAGAATGTGGGTGACGGCCCATCTGCAGAGAGGCGGGCTCGCTTTCAGCACAGGGCTGGACAGGTGCCCTCCCTGCCAGCTCTCAGGGAACCAGGACTCACGAGGTACCTCAGGAAGGCTTGTGAAACCCTAGGGGTACTTGCCTGTCATCTCCTCTCCCTCCTGAGCAGCACTACCAGAGAGAGAGGACAACTCAGGTAGCCTGGTCAAGACAGGGAGCTAAAGTGAGTCTCCATGCAGCCCCATCCCTTCTGCAGCGAGGCTAATAGGGCAGATACGTAAGCTGTGACAGTGGCTGCTGACACCCACACAGGCTCCTGACCCCAGGGACCCTCAGAGCTCAGGGTCCCCATCCCACACCCCCTCCCTCAGAGTGTGGCAGCAAGTAGTGTCCCTGTAGCCACTTGAGGTTCGCCAGGGAGGGGATCTGAGGGAGTGAGTCATAGTGCAGGTTGGTCACTAGTCTTTGCTCCGTCTCTTCTGGGAAAAACAATCGAGTGTTTTGTGACATTCTCTGTGCTTCCTGCAATTTTCTCCCTCCTCCTCCAGCACCTCCCACCACCTCGGAGGGAAGAGAGCTGACTCCTCCAAGGAAGATCGCCTCAAGTTTGAGGCCAGCTCGGGCTACCCAGTGAGCTCAAGGCCAGCATGTGAGACTTAGTGAGACCCTGTCTCAAAAAAGCCAAACAACAACCCTTTCCAAAAGTAGGAGGAAATGCTTTTGAACTCTTGAGGTCAGCAATATGCCCATACCAAAAGGGCCAAAGACATTTAAGCAAATAAAACTACAGATCAATGCATCTTACGAATAAAGACACAAAAATAGAAAACTAGCAATATGTAAAAAGGTAACACACCATGATCAAGATTTAACTAAAAAGGTTTGTTTAACATTTGGAAACTGATCAGTGTAACCTACCATATCAAAACGTTTAAAAGGTAAAACCATTTGATTATTTTTTTCTTTTTTTATGATTTTTATTGGTACATCTTAGTATAAATAATGATCACATTCGTCATAAAGAATTTGTACCTATATATAATATAACTTGATTCTTTTTTTCCCATTCTCCTACTCTCCCTTTAACCCCTCCTCTCCATTTATAAAAGCTTTGTTTCCAAACCATATGATTATATAATAGAGAAAAATCATTTGACAAAATTCAGTACCCACTCATGATAGAAACTCTCAGAAAATTGGGAATAGAATTGAATTTCCTCAACCCAATGAAGAGGCACAAAAAACCCACAGCAGCCAGGTGAACCAGTGCACACCTGTAATCTCAGCACTTGGGAGGCTGAGGCAGGAGGATCACAAGTCTGAGCCTATCCTGGACAATTTACACAAGTTCAAGCCCACTCTGGGCAATTTGGCAAGCCCCTGTCTGGAAAAAAAAAAAAAAAAAAAAAGCTGGAGATGTAGGTCAGTGTGAAGGCCCTGAGTTCAATCCCCATACCATGTGAAAAAAAAAAAAAAAAAAAAAGCCCACAGGTTCTCATGTTCAGGAGTAAAAGGCTGAACATAGCACTAGGAACAAGCCCAGGATATACACATGCTACTGCTTAACACTAATGGAGATCCTCAGCAGTGAGACAAGGCATGAAATATAAAAGATGTGCACCAGGAGAGGAAGCAGTGAAACATGCTAAGAAAGTAGCTAGCACTGAGCCGCAGCTCCAGCCCCAAGACAGTCTTTGTGACCTTGGGTATGCAAAGATTTCTTAGGACACAAAAAGTGTAAGAAAATATGAATGAAGTATGAACTCTTGTTCTTCAAAGGAAACTGTTTTAAAAAAACAGAAAGGAAACCATAAACTGGGAGAAAATATTTGAGGTATCTATTTATATTTGACAAAGATGCATTTCCAGATGATATGTGGCACTTGTATAACTCAATAAAGGACAGCCCAATATTTAAAATGGACAAAAACTGGGTGTGGTGGTGGATGCCTATAATCCCAGCACTCGGGAGGCCAAGGCAGAGAGATTGCTGTGAGTTTAAGACCAGCCTTGGCTAGATAGTTCAAGGCCAGGCTAAACTATATAGTAAGACCCTGTCTCAAAAAAAAAAAAAAAAAAAAAAAAAAAGAGGGGCCGGATGTAGCTCAGTGGCAGAAGTGCTTGCCTGGCAAGCATAAGGTCCTCAGTTCAATTCCAGTTACCGGAAAGAAAAAAAAAGGAAAACAGTGGACAAGAAAACAGTGAACATACACTTCCCAAAAGTCAGCATATAAAAGGCTAATAGCACATAAAAAGACGGTCACTTTCATTATCATTAATGTAACTTTCAAAGTATATGATACCACTACACACCATATCATAACAAAATTTAAGACCAACAGGACTCATGGTTGGTGAGCATGTGGGGTAACTGGGGTTTCCTACACTTTAAGAGTGGGGTACGGCACAGCACGACTCCTCTGTAAAATACTTGGTAATTTCCTAAGTGTTAAATGTACCTTTAACCATACAGCTCAGCAATTCCACTCTCAGGAATGTACCCAAAAGCAGTAAAAGCATGGGCCCACAAAGGGATTTTTACAGAACATTCACAATAACTTTATTTGTAAGCAAAAAACTGGGAACCACCCAGATGTCAGCAGCAGAGGTCAGATAAACATTCAGTGGGCTACTGCTCAGAAACACCATCAATGGCTGAGGGGCGAGAGGGCCAGGCAGAGCAGGGCAGGATTATTCGCTTCTGTTTCCCTAAAGCGCTAGGTCAGAGTAATCTACCGTGATGGAAAGGACATCAATAGCTGAGGGTAGAAAGGAGCAAGGGGGCCTTTGAAGAGCAGCAGCACCATGTATCTCAACAGCAGCACGCACTGTCAGAGTCCTAACAGACTTTACACTCGATGGAAGGGTGGGGAAGGAAGGGGGGGGAGAGGTGGACGAGAAAAGAATCATAGGGAGTTATGTACATAAACCAACTTCCCAAGAAGAAAGTAATCATTACATACTGCAAAGATGTACTAATAAAAATAATTTTTTTTAAAAAGAGCAACAGGCTGTTCATTCAAAACAGTACATTCTACCAGATATAACTGAGCCTCAAAGCTCGGTTATCGAAAAGCAGACATTTGCCCAGCACGTGTGAGGCCCTGGGTTTGACCCCTAGCATGAAGAAAAACAAACGCAAACTATGGAAGGGAAGTTGCCAAGGGGTAATTACATTATGTACCCAGCATGAGCTTTCACTTTAGCACTGGTGTCCACATACTTGTCAGATGATTAAGGGAGCGTTTGAACTTTTGAGTATTATTTTGTAAGGACCTCAAGAAACTGGAAAAGATGCTGGACAGAAATAGGTAGTTATTTAAAAAGTACGCAAAGCTGCAGGAGGAGGCATCACTCACTGACTCAGAAGAGAGTCACGGCTGAGACCTGACCGCCCCCACATTGGGGGTGTGTGTGTGTGTGCACATTTCTTACCATTTCTCAGCAAGTTCAGGGACACAGCCCTTGCATCCTGGAGAAGCCTCAGCGGGCAAGCCCGGCCCAGTGGCCCTGGGCTGTGCTGTGGCAGTCCATGGGCCAAGATAAGGAATCTGAGGACCCCGCCCTCCTAGCAACAGCGGAGACAGCTTCCCCACACAGGTCCCAGCTCCACTGCTCCGAGTATGGGAAACCAGCCAGAACCTACAGTTTCAGCCTTGGTGCTTGTTAGAAATGCAGAAGCAGAGTCCCCTGGGGGACCCACTAAGTCAGACCAGCTAGATGGCATCAGGCTGGCTGTGGCACGGTTGCACCCCCTCCTCAGACAGAACTAGGGCAGCGGCACCCAGACAGCGGGAGCCTTGCTTGGGAGGTCACAGTGCCACGACATGCCCTAGCCATGGGCCCCACTCACCTTAGCCCAGGCAAGTTTCTCCTGAATGGCAGTGTTGTTGGGCTCCACGTGGCGTGCAAACTTGAGGTTGTTGATGGTGTACTCGTGTCCACAGTAGACTCTCTGGGGAAAGAGCCAGGACATGAGCTCCATGGAGCCGGCAATTCCTAAGGAGGCCTTGAGGGCTCTGGGCTGACTCATGTCCTTGCTCTGACCTGGGTACCTCATGGGGTGAGTAAGGCTAGTGGACACTCATGGGGGCATCCCTTAGGACTAGACATGCTCAAACATATGCTAAATTTCAATAAAAAGCATATTAAAGAGCCACCTCAGCCAGCTTGCTCTCCCAGCTCCAGGTGAGGCCTGTACCAGGGGCCTAGGGTGCGTGTAGCTCTGCAGTTCTCCTGGCCTCCCAAGGGTGGGCCCAGGGTGTGGGGATGCTCCATACAGAGCGGGACCCCACAGACCAGGGGATGCAACCCACCGTGTCTGGAGGGAGCCGACCCAAGACCTGGAGCAGTGCCTTGTACATCTCATCCGCAGTCCCTTCGAAGAACTTCCCACAGCCAGCCACAAACAAGGTGTCACCTGGAAAACACCGGCAGCCATGCAGTGGAGCCACTAGTACAGCTGGCTAAGGCTCAAGGGAGGCCAGGGAACTTGGCCACAGCCTCTGGCATTGTGGGCTGAAAGCAATGAGTTCACTGACCACTGGTCGCGTCCACCCAGACACCCACAGGCATCCTCAAATGCTCTGCCTCCCAAGGGTGGACTCTTGGGCCTTGCTTCAGGTCTCGTATGGCACCATGGACAACAACCAGCTGTTCAGGTCTAGAACTAAAGTCAGCTCAACCCCATTCTCACAGCCCCCGGTCCCACCTTATAAATCTTCCTGCTCCCCACCCACCTGGCACCCCTCCAAGCCCTCTCCCACTTCCCTTCCCTTGGCACCTAAGTCCTGGCTGGGCCTGCCCTTTGCTGCCAAAAGCACCTGAGGTGTCCACACCCCTGCAGGCCTCACACTGCCCCAGCCTCTACCCCAGCCTTCTGGGGCCATCCCTACCCCTATGTACCCTAGGAATTGTCACTCTGGCCTGCTTCACTGGGCACCATGGTTGGCATCCACTTCAGCCTCCCGCTCCCTGGCCAGCTGCACTGTTCCTGGACCCTTGCTTGGCCCCACTGCCATGCGGTGGGATTCCCTGACGCCCTGAACTTGATCCTTCCCACATGCAGACTCTACCCAGGTTGCTCCTGTCCCTCGGGCCCCACCCTGCCTGCCCATCTCACCCTGAGTGCCTTATCCTCTACTGCAGCTACAGGGACACCAGTCCCTCCCACCGTGCCCTTCTCTGGTCTGTTGCCTCCTCCACCTCTGCCCTCCCTCAGTTCAGCTGGGGGCCCTGGGTTATCCTGGCTACGCTCTGCTGGAGAGTCCGCTTCCCACCATCGGACCTCACTGTCAGTGCCAGGCCACCCACCTGCACTTTACCCTGGAGGACACTGTCAGTTTGCACAGGGTCATTATGAAAGTCACGCTGCCAGCCACTGTAACACACGTGACAGTAACAAGTGCAAAACTGTCAGGTCAGTGTCCCACAGCAGTCACCCTCTATGGCACCTCCAAATTCTGACTTTCTGCTGTGGTTCCCTGAACCTGTGATAAACCTAGGCTTTCCGACAGGACAGGCAAGGGCCTTGAGAGTTACCAGCCACGCTGACTCCACACCTGCTCACCTAACCCTGAGGACCACACAGCATCACCATTTTGCCACAGCAACAATTGCAGTTCATGGAGATCCCACCCAACGTCACTAATCACAGTGAAAATGTAAGCACTGGCCACATTCTGATCCAGGACACCAACTGATAAGGTAGCGCCTCTGCTCTGAGTGGGGGAAAGCAGATCCAGAACCCAACATGGACCCAAGGTCCCCAGCCTACATTATATGCTACTGCCCTAAACAAATGGAAAGTCTCTACAGCTATACTTAAAAATAAGCAGAGGTTGTGGAATAACTTTAGTTTTACAAAAAAGCTACCACCAGGAGTAGTGGCACATGCCTATAATCCCAGCACATGGAAGACTGAGGCAGGAGGATCGCTGTGAGTTCAAGGCCAGCCTGGGCTCCACAATGGGTGCAAGGCCAGCCTGAACTACACAGTCAGACCCTGTCTCAAAAAAGAAAAGAAAAGCTACAGACCCCCATCCACACTCCAAGCATTTCATTCAGGTTCACATCATTCTGGTTACCCAGCCACATCTGTGCCTAACACTGCGTCACCTCTACTCCAGCCAGCTACATCCCATATCTCAGAAGAACCCTAGGTGCACTCAGCCAGTATCTCTAAACCAACATGTGGCCTAAAGCTCTGCGAAACTCAAAATTTAGCACCACAGTCCCTCACAAAGTTGAAGAGCAGGTCTGGCCCTCAGCCCTTGTTCTGGTGCCTGCTTGGCCACCTTTACATCAGCACCAATATTATTTTGATTTCTCTAACTAAGAAAGGGGAAATTCCTGAGATTTCCGGATATACCTGTTTGTGTCCTGAGTATTTGTAGCACACACACCACCTGGGAAGCTGACTCAGGGCCCCCACAAAGCTCAGTGATGGTCACAGTTACCATAGCAGCTCCTAGAACTCCCTTAACCATGGACTGCCCCATGGGGTTGCTGGCTCTGCAGATCACTACAAGTAGGACATGGGGACTGGGCCTGGGGTACTGCCTTGTACTGCACCCAGCCTGGCTCATAGGGCTCTCAGGGGGTATGTGGGAAGAATATATGGCACCCAGGCATCTCCCTTGGCCAGGCCCCTGCTCAGGCCAGGCCATCTATCTGCTGTTGAGGGGTGGGAGGCTGTCCTCCCAGGCATATGGCAGCAGCATGGCATAGTAAGGGGTCATAGGGTCCCCCAACTCCCTAGTACCACCCTGATGATAGACTCGAATGTGTCTGAAGCTGAGACCCAAGGTTAGGATGTGGTTTGCCACACGGGATTTAGGGCAGAGGACAGCAGCCCTGTGAGTCTGTGTGGTAGGAAAAGCTGCTTCTCTGTGTGGGGGTTCCAGGCCACGAGCCACGAGAACTTCACAAGGACCACCTAGCCCCATGCCCTGGCACACTCACCTGTGAACACAGCAGGGGGCTCTGAACCACCGGGCTTGGTCACAAAGTAACAGATGTGTCCTGAAGTGTGGCATGGTGTCGACAGGCATTTGATGTTGAGAGATCCCACCTGAAATGAAACGAAGTGGGGGCTGACATGAACCCTGACAACTCAGCATCTTTCTTGGGCTCACAAGCAGGGGGCACTGCTGGTCCCATACAAACCCTCCCCATCCAGACCATCTAGTTTTCCCAATTCTGCAGATGCCTGTAGAAACACACAGGAGAAGGAGCTCTGGGCAGGGTAAAGGTGGCTACAGGGCTTCCTCCTTGGGTGCAGCCCCAGGGACCACTCCAATGGTTTGCACAGGGCTGAACCAAAGGATCTTCTTTTGTTCATTCTTCAAAATGGCTAAATCTAAACCAGGCATCTTGCCTGAAAAGTCACCTCTCTTTCTCTGACCCACCTCTGCAATTCCTTACTTCAGAAGCCACACCTATGACAGAGCGGACACTGCAAGACAGATATCCTGGTAGTTCTCAGTGGGGTTCCCCAAATGTACACACTTTCCACACAAACATACGGGCATGTTCACATCCTGACAAATCTTGCCAAATATTCCTGCTGCATCTCCTACACATACCTCTCAGCATAATCCCACCACCACCACGTTCAGGAAGTAAACATCACCCCACAATCCCTTTTTAAATTCCCTAGTCCAGCCTGGCATGGTGGTGCAGCCTATATCCCAGCATTCTGAGAGGCAGAGGCAGGAGTTTGAGCCTAGCCTGGATAACTTAGCATCCCCATCTCAAAGTAAAAAATTTTAAAAAGGGCTAGAGATGTACCTCAGTGCAAGGGCCCTGGGTTCTATCCTAAGCACTGACGAAAAGAACTTTCTGGTCCACTAAGAGCAAGCATTATGGCCTTCCCACATCCGGCTGCATTTCACACACTAATTTTCTTGCTATGTACTAGATGGAAAAGACTGCTAAACCACCACCAAGGCAGGCACAGGGACAACTGTGCTGAATCCTGAGGTGAAGAAGGGCTCTCACTGTGCCCCCTCCCCAAACTGTGCCCTGGGCCTAGGGCCAGACACAGCCACCCTGAATCCTTTCTGTTGGCTTACTCCCTACCTGCAGTGTTGACAGGTGGCTGACTTTGTTAGTCAAGGCCCCAATTCGGTCATCGCCACCGTACACTTTCAGCCCCGGCTCCAGCTTGACCAGCTTCTCGTTCCCACCAGCATGGTCCCTGGAAGTCAAACAGAAGACATGGGGTAACCTACTGGATGAAGGGGTCTGCTTACTTGCCTTTAAACCCTGACAGATGGAGTTTTTATTTTGCCTACTATGTTCCTCAGAAGTAGAAACACATCTTTCAACACCGGAAAGGTTTCCTGTCTGTCATTTGGCTCAAGAGAAAACAACAATCTCTGATTCCCAGTTTTGAGTGATGCACCGCCATACTGTGTCATTGATGTTTTCTGAAGCAGAGGAAGCAAATCACCCAAACTTAGATCATCCCAGGCCTGTGGGAATCACCTGGAGCCCTCTGAATGGCATTCCATTTCCAGCCTGCCTAGGCTGGGTGCTCTCACACTTGTAGGCTCCATTTCAGGCATTCAGCTCAGGCTTTCCCGGTACCAGGGAACATCCGTTTCCTGTCAGTACAGGAAGTCAGGACTGGGGCTGGGGATTTAGCTCAGCGGCACAGCGCCTGCCTGGCAAGCACAGGGTCGTGAGTTCAATTCCAGGTACAGGAAAAAAACTCTTGAAAGATGACTTCTTATTAAAAAAAAAAAAACTGATGCTTAGGATCCTTTTGTCCAATATGGAAGCCAATGCCCACTTTACAAGCCCAGGGGATGAGAGAGGCAGCTGCTGGGGGTCCTCCCATGGCCCAGAGAAGCCAGGCTCCAAGGGGACAGCAGGGGAAGCAGCACTGAAGACACTGCCCTATCCTTTTCCCTCTTTCCAAGCCACATGCATTAGCAGACCCCATACTCAGGGCCCTGGGGTCAGCACCTCAGAGGCCAACAAGCCTATGGGGAAGGAGGGAGGGGCCCTGGTGCTCAGAATCTTCCCAGGGGCCTCCCTCACACACACTACAAGCCAGGCCCCTGCCCTCCCCCAGGTGAGGGACAGACCCCTGCCTACCCCCAAGAGTTCCCAGAGCCAGAGGCCAGCTGGGACCCAGCACTTACCAGTGGTGGTGGGTGGTGAGCACTGTAGTCAGCTTCACTCCATGCTTCTTCACTGTTTCTACAACCTATGGCCAGGGGGGAAGCAGGACAAAGGTCTGTCACACTCCGGGTCCTTATCTTGCCCCTGCTGCTTGGCCCCACTCTGGGACAGCACAGAGAAGGTGGCCTTTTCCCCTCTTGTTCAACTTGATGATTCTCAATTCCACTTGGACCTCTCTAAGCCTATCCAGCTCTGAGGTCAGCACTGAGGCCAAAGCCTGGAGGGAAAGCCAAGTCCCAAGGCCTCATAAGAGTCCAGCCCCGGGGCCCAAAGGCCAGCACTGTTTGCTCCATGGGGCCTGTGGTCTCCTCCACCCTCTCAAGGGCCTCCTTAACAGAGTAGCTGGACAATAGCAAAAGGACACTAGTTTGTTTTCCAAAAACTAAATAGACTGGTCTCCACTTAAGTTTGACAGAGCTGCAAGGACAACAGAAATGTAACCACTGGGAAGACATGGCGCTAGGGGACAAAGCACAGGGATCCAGGCAGAACCTCGCACCTTCTGAGGTTGCACTGGGTCCACAATGGCGGCCTCCTGGGTTTCCTCATCAATGAGCAGGTACATGTAGTTGTCAGTCAGGGCAGGTAGTAGCTCAATCTTCATGGTGCCTTGTTCCACAGTCAAACTCTTCCTTAAATCTGTGTGATACAGGATTTCCAGCAGGGCTGGGCCTGAGGACCCAGGATGCAGCCCCAGGTCAGTGGCCAGAAATGAAAATTCAAAGGAGCCACACCCCTTCCAGCACCCAGCTGGATTTTTCTAAATTCCTCTGACAGAGAATGTCCTAGTTTTACCACATCCATCAGAACAAGTGTAGAAAATGTCTCATGCTCCCATTTGTGGAAACCAGCTGTCTCGAATTTAAATTTTCATCTCGCAAGGGTCCTGAAAGGACAGAACTGCCAGTTTTAGCATGATGCAAACCACAGTTGAAGAGACCACTGTGGTTCTGGGAGAAGGTGACAGAGCTGGGCTATTTACCCTCCAGTGCAGTAGTTTGCCTCCCTCTTCTTCTGTAGCTGGAGGCTGAGAGGCCTGAGTCCTGTATGGGTATTCATAGCCCTTCTCAGCCTGCAGCTACAGGAGAAAATAGTATTTGCTCCTGAATGGCAGACACTTGAGATGGGTCAAGCATAGAGCACTGGGAAATTCTGAGTTGGCCATCACTGCTTAGAATTCAAGACTGGAGGGTACAAAACCACCACCCAGGTGAGCAAAAGGCCTCTGCCTGGGTGGCCAGGAGGTGGGGAGAAGCGAGTGGCTGAAGAACAAAATCGTCCTCCACCCACTGGGCAGATGCCAAAATAGTCTCACCAATAAAACTTCTATTCAGTCTAAAAATACATAAGGCCCCAGCAACACAAGTCTTAGCTGTATAGGGAGAAAAAAAGCCAGGGTGGTAATGAACACCTGTAATCCCAGAACTGTGGAAGGCTGAGATGGAAGCATCGAAAGTTTGAGCCCAGCCTGAGAAACTTAGGAAGATTCTGTCTCAAAATTTTAAAAAAGGGCTGGGGATGTAGCTCAGTAAGAAGGACCCACACAAGATAGCAGAAGATAGTGCAATTCTGGGGTAGATGCCAGGTTGGGGGTGTTTCCCAAAAGGGAACCAGAAAGTGACAGCATTGGCCCTCTAGAAGACAACACCTCCAGGGTCTGGGGAGAAAGCTCAGCGGCACAGTGCCTGCCTGGCAAGAGCAAGGCCCTGAGTTTGATTCTTGGTACCAAAAAACAAACAAATAAATGTGGGATCAATTCTTTCATGGCCAGGAAAACAGCCCAAATTGTGCTTGTGCTTTCTTTTGTGAATGTGTGTGTGTCTGTGTTGCTGAGGATTGAACTCAAGCCCTTATGGGTATTAGGCAAGCACTCTACCACTGAGCCATGTCCCCACTCCACCCCAATTCTTCTTTTTGACAAACTGGCTGAATATCTTCTAGGTCCTTCTCAAGCACTGCATAATAAACATTTCTGTATGATCGGGTTTCTGTGATAGTTTACCTCCCCTAACCCCCAGCAGCATCCAGCCCACAGAAGACAGAGGGTGAAAATAGGACTCAGTGAGAGTGAAACTGCCCCCCTTAATAAGGTGCTCCGTGCTGTTTTCTAGGAGGACATTACAAACAGTGCCCAGGCGGAAGAAAAGATTTATAACTCATGCTCAACCTTGCTGGCAACTTGGAGAGGATGCATTTATTTCTAAGGAAGGAACTGACCTCCTGACACAAGAAACCTTATTCCTTTTCCACAAATAACCTACCTGGGCACTGCCTGGAAAACCCAGCTCACTGGTTTGGCACCAGGGTATTTTGCATAAGCAGAGGTCACACACCTGTAGCCTGCAGCGTAGGCCAAGCCCACAGACATGTTTTCCTTGGCCCACAACATATTTTAAAAATCAAGACGTTTCACGGCCCTACCTCTCTGGCAGACTACGACACCAAACACTGAGCCAGGGGCTCCCTGGAATGGGAAGCCAGGTCTGCATAGACCCTCTGCGCGGTCTTCATGGAAAAGCTCTCGGCCGTGATAGTGGGGGGCGGGGGTGTCTAATGCAAAGGCCTGTAGTTCTGGGGACCTCAACAAGCTGGCTCTCTTTCCTCAGCAAGGGCGTGTCACACACTCCAGAACCGTGGCTGCTTTCGGCGAAATTCGGAAAAGGGCCGGGCTCAGGCTTGCCAGCTCCGGCGCGGTGACGCGATACCACCGCAAAGTCTGCGGGCCGCAAGGAAAGGGACCAGGTGCCCGCCCGCCCGCCGACCTCTCCGCGGGCCCGCTCCTCGCCCGGCCCGAAGGCGATCAGCTCCTGCGCCTGGGAGACTGAGTCGAGGCGCCCAACCGACGCCCGGCAGTGCCCCGGCGCACCTACCCAGGCTGCGGCGCGAGCAGGCGGCTCCCAGCGCGGCGAGGCTCCGTAGGGAGAGCGACCCACGGCCGAACACCATGACCCGCGGGGCGGCACTGTCCAGCGTCTGGCCGCGACGCGGGCGTCCGCGGCCACAGCCAATCAGCGCCCGCCTAGCACCGCCCACAATAACCAGTGCCCGCCCAGCACCGCCCCCCGTCAGCCAGTGCCCGCCCATCACTACCTCCGGCCAACCAGCTCTCCAGCGCCCGTCTCGCCCGCCCAGCACCACCCCCAGCCAATCACCGGGTTCCAGTCCAAAGAATTCCTTCCTACGTCCCTGGCCAGCGTATCTGGGCCCAAGCCTGGGGCCGTGGGACAAAGTTGGTGAAGAGGGGCGCTCGAACTTCAGTACCTCCCCTGGCCTATAGTGGCGTTCCGAGGCAGCCAGAGGATAGCGGCACTCAGGATCCTAGCAAGGTAAGGCGGGCAATTGCTGACCAGAAGCGGTTCGAGGCAGCACGTCCCTTCTAGCTTGCCGTAGGCGCGAGAGCACGCGCCCACGTGACCCAGACTGCGCCATGGCGGGCCCTAGGCCTTGGTCCCTCTTCTGGGAATGGGGTAAGAACATCATCTGCGTGGGGAGGAACTATGCCGACCACGTCCGGGAGATGGGCAGCACGGTACTCCGCGAACCCGTTCTCTTCCTGAAGCCATCCACCGCTTACGCGCCCGAGGGCTCACCGGTGCTGATACCCCCCTACTGCCGAGATCTGCACCACGAGCTGGAGCTAGGCGTGCTTATGGGCAGGTGTGCCCGCGCCGTCCCCGAGGCCGCCGCCATGGACTACGTGGCTGGGTACGCCCTATGCCTGGACATGACCGCCAGGGACGTGCAGAATGAGTGTAAGAAAAAAGGGTTGCCCTGGACCCTGGCCAAAAGCTTCACCTCCTCCTGCCCGGTCAGCGCCTTCGTGCCCAAAGAGAAAATCCCTGACCCTCACGCCTTGAGACTGTGGCTCAAGGTCAATGGCGAACTTCGGCAGGAGGGCGAGACATCCTCCATGATCTTTTCCATCCCCTACATCATCAGCTATGTTTCTAAGATAATAACCTTGGAAGAAGGAGACCTTATCTTGACGGGGACGCCAAAGGGAGTTGGGCCAGTTAAAGAAAACGATGAGATCGAGGCTGGCATAGACGGAGTGGTCAACATGAGGTTTAAGGTGGAAAAGTCGGAATATTGAGACTGTACAAGGTGGCCTAACTTCTTAAGTGCCAAGAGAGAAGGGAGCAAGACTTAGAAGCATACAGGAGTTATTACATATGACAATCTTTTCATAGAAACCACTTGTACAAAATGATTTGATTGACTTGTTAGTCTTCAATCACAAAAAATAAACCCTTCAGGAAAAACATGATCTGGAAGAGCTGAGACAGAAATGGAAACAACTAAAACAAAGGATTTATGATGCATCTTAGGAAGAGAATATATGGAACCAAACCTTAGTAAGTCTGCTTGTACCGCTGAGCTGTATCCCCTGCCCAAACCTTCATAAGTCTTAATTTTTTTCCTAAAACTGAACTGAGTAAGACTTTTCAGTGCATCATTCTAGGATCAGTTGTTCAAGACAAATCTTCAAAGGAAACTAAATGCTATGTTCCATTCAGTGTTTTTCAAACTTCCCTGGACTTGTTAGTCATGTAAAGTATTTGTAAAAATAAAAAATTCCAAATTTCTGACCCATCCTGGACCCATTGAATTAATGAAATTAATTTCCAGGGAAACTTTACAGAGGACTTCAGTGATTCTTCACCAGGGAAATATGGAAAAACACTACTACACATAATCAGTTAAAAGTTTTATTTTGTTAAATGAACAATTGTTGAAGACCTCTCCTGGTTGCTTAGAGTATCTGTCCTGCCCTTTATATTGAATTTGGGAAATAATATGTTATTTTATTGAATATGTTATTTTCCAAATAAATAGCTTCCTTTTGTGTATCTTAAAAGTGTATAGTACTTTCTTTTCCAAGTAGATGCCCGGAGGGATATTTCTTCCTTGTGGGGCGACAGACCTTGGTCTTTGACCTTTGGCCTCCTGAGCTTTGTGCTCTAATAGGAGTTCACCATCACCTTCACCTTCACCTCCCAACTGGAGAAGGAGGTTCCAGGAAGTTGAATGGGCTGGGATTGCTGCTTTAGCTTTTGCTTGCACCCTTCTTTAGAAGGCAAGGTAGTATGTCCAGCATAGCTATCATAGGGCCCAGTGGAAGCCTCTAGGCTTAGGTAGAATCTACCTGCAGTCAGTGTATACAGAAAACATGTGGTCCTTTGCATCTACCTTACTAATAACCTATGAAGCACTCGGTACTGCTAGGCATTGTGCTTAGCATAGTTTATTGTTTCCACATATTATGGGACCCTCAACAAAGCTGTAAGATTGACACTGCTACTATTTCCCAGACATAGCTGAAGACAGTTAGTCTAGGAAGCCTAGCTAGGGTCAGTCACTGAGACACAGCCAAGATGTAGCCTAGTTGTCCCAAGCCTAGAAGTTGAAGTCTTGGCCACAATGCAGGTTGCATCTTGTAAATAGGTATATAAGATGATTTAAATGTTTAGGTGTTATATAATCTCATGTTTAAGTTTTTATTATAAAGAAATTCTATAATTAGATTTGTGTATTTTATCTTTTAGTGATTTTTTTAAAAGATAAGATCTCTATGTAGTTTAGGCTGGCCTTGAACTCACTGTGTTGCTCAGGCTGGCCTCAAACTTGTGGCAATCCTCCTGCCTCAGCCTCCCAAGTTTTGGGATACAGGCGTGCTTCACCACACCCAGCCTTTGAGTGATTTTTGTTTTTAGCAAGACATTTATTACAGATGAGTCAGGAAATACAGATAAGCATAAAGCACTAACACCTAAAATTCCACTTATTTAGACATGCAAACATTTGTATATTATGCCAAATTTGTGGATGTAATTTTTTAGATAGACTTTGCTCACAACCACAGTTGTCTAACTTGCTTTTTGCACTGCATATTATGACTTATCTTTTTCATATCTGTCAACACATTTCTGCAGTATTGTTTTCATTGGTTATGTAAGATCTGAGGTCAGTCCAACTTTGGACATTGGAATTGTCTGATTATTTCCTGGTAGAGTCAGCACATTTATTAATTCTTTTGGCTAGTTTCTCATTAGTGGAAAAGTTGGATGACACTGAAAGTATACTGTTAATCTAGTTAGCCAGGTACAAAGTTCAACTGAGATCTGTCCAAACTGGTAGACCATCTAATTAAGCAAGCTGAAGGTATAAGGTAAAAGTAGTGCTCATATGCAGCCCCAGGAGAAGGCATACATCAGCACCCAGAGTGTACAGTGCTCCTGAGGTCAGTGTTCACCAGATGGTGGAGCAAGCTTTGTCAGAAACATCTGATACCAGCATTGGAAGTGTAGCACACAAAGTCCTTGAATACAAAATTCAAAAACAGGCCAATTCCCACAATTCCTGAGGTTGCTAAAGTAATCCTAGTTCCCAGAAGATATATTTTTCTCCAGTTTACTTTGAATAAATTTAAACCTATAGAAACGTTGAGAGATTAATACTTTTTACTAGAAATCCAAATACTTTTCACTAGATTCAATAATTGCCATTTGCTAATCATATACTTTTCACTAGAATGAAATCCAAATACTTTTCACTAGATTCAATAATTGCCATTTGCTAATCACACTTAATAATTCCATACTATATTATTTGCTAGTGGAGTTTTGTGTGTTTGTTGTGCATTTATTTTAAAATGAGCAGCCAGGTATAGTGGCATATGTCTGTAATTCCAGAACTCTAGGAGGCTGAGGTAAAAGGATCACAAGATCAGGCCCAGCCTGGGCAACTCAATAAGACCCTGTCTCAAAAGATTAAAAGGGGGGGCATGGTGGCACATACCTATAATCCTAGCACTTAGAAGGCTAAGGTGGAAGGATTGTTAAGAGTTTGAAGCCAGCCTCTATAGTGGGTTCAAGGCCAGCCTGAAGTATACAGCAAGACTGAAAACAAAAAGCTGGGGCTGTAGCTCAGTGCAAACACTTTGTGTTCAATCCACAGTACCGCAATATGTACGTATATACATACGTACATAAACATGTCTACTCAATGTATTATGAACATCTCTTCAGGTCAGTTAATATGGGTGTACAAATCATTTTTAATGGCTATATCTTAGATCATGTGCCCCTGAAGCACAACCTTGTACACATCAAATATCATAAAGTGCTTATAATGTCATAAAAAGCGCTCACCACTCTTAGCTATTAATATTATTGTAGCAAATTAATGTCTCAAAACTTATTCCCAGGACAAAATTTAGCTGCTGTTTATAATCAGCCAGAAAAGGGAAGCACTTTAAATGCCCAATGGGCTGGGTGTGATGGCACACACTTATAATGCCAACACTTGGGAGGCTGAGGCAGGAGGATTACCCAGAATTTGAGACCAGCCTGGGCTCCATAGTGAGTTTAAGGCCAGCTTGAACTACATAAAGAAACCATCTCAAAAAATAAATAAATTGTATTAAATGCCCAATGGTATTGGGTTGATTACATTCACTGTTCTATACTTATATAATAAAATGATATGCAGCCAGTAATTATGTAAAATATTTAATGACGTGGAAAAAATGCTATAAATTAAGTGTAAAATGTTATAATGTAAGCTATTTGTAAATTATGTTTATAATTTGTGAATTATATGTTTCAAAGTAGATGGATGGATAGATGGAGGCTAGAAGTCAGGAAAGACATACAAAAGTATAAAATGCTTGTATAGACGTGTTACCCATGCTGGCCTCAAATTCCTGCCTTAGCCTCCCGAGTAGCTATGACTACAAGTGCATGCCACTGCGCCCCAGCTCAGAACACCATTACTCACATGAGACAAAAGCCTGGAAAAAAACCCTAAATGTTACCTGGAAATGAATAAATAAAACATAGTCCATCCATTTAAAGCACTGATACCTACAAGATGGATGCATCTCAAAAACATTATGCTATTGAAAGGAGCCAGTTACAAAAGGATAAATATTATCCTTAGATACCTGGAATAATTCAATTCATAGAGACAGAAAAGTATATTAGAGGTTACCTGAGGCTGACAGGAGGGGAGAATAGGGAATTATTGTGTAATGGGTGCAAGAGTTTCAGTATGGAATGAAGTAAAAAGTTTGGAAATAGTAGTGATGGATGTAAGTAATGCCATTGAATTAGATACTTAAAAATAGTTAAAATGGTAGTTTTATGTATGTATATTTTACAATAAATGTATTACCTATCAGTTGTAAAATGTAGGATGAAACATTATGCATTTTCTTTTTTGCTATGATTTTCTCATTTTTCTATAACTAAAGTAAAACTTTATAATAAAAAATAGAAGCAAAAAAACTAGGATTCCTCAAGATAAGTAATAGATGAAATACAGGTACTCTATTGTGTCTGTACCATGCACAGAGCATTGAGCCAATAAATTTACCAAGTGGAATTTGGAAAGGAAAATCTATTGACATGAAAGATAATAGAAGATTAGGAAAAATCATAGTCACTCAATTTTTTATAAAAAGTAATATGAAATTTATAGTTCAAAAGAGGGTAAACTTTGTGTTGAAGCTTATTGTGTTGAAACTTATTCTTGAGTGCTTCCATTCTGGCTAATTGTAACTGAAGTTCAGATGACTGCTTTGTAGTCTTCATTTCATAAAATGCATAAGTTAAACTTTTTGAAGTACCTTTGATTCAGTGTGATTTCACACCTAGCCCTGCAGACTGGTGTATTACCAGATTAAATAAGCAATCAAGCTGTCCCTTGAGTGACAGGGGCAGTGGACTTTCATAGTTCACTATCAGTGGGCTGAGATAAGGTCACTATGGCAGTGAGATGGTAATTTAGAGCCCTCTGCTGATCCCACTGAGTCCAGCCTGTGCACCTACCATGACGGCACCTCTATTTTGCAGTGGAGCCAGCAGTGAGACAGCCAGAGTAGCTGAGGCCTGTGGGCTTAGGAGCCCACACTGGTATATTTAGGCCTGTTGCTGGATTTCAGAGCACCAAGACCTGGTACAGCAGCTCCTGATACCACCTAGGCAGTATCCTTCTCCATCTCCTGAGCTCTGTGAATGAGTTCCTGTTCAGGGTGATAGTGCTGTATCTGCTCTTGCATAACCAACAGTGAGTATAAATCCCACCCTATACTTTCATTTCTTTCCTGCCTGACCCCTCCACCATCACTCTTTGTCCTTTTTTACCTGTCCCCTCTCCCATGTCTCGTCCCCAAAGGAGAACAGGAGGAAGCTCTTTATCAGGCCTATTTTGCACAACTAGGTCAGGTAGTAGCTACCTCACTTATTACCTTAATTTGAACACTACAGGGGTCCACCCACATATTTCCTCCATAACTGTACAGTAAAAGCCAGAGAAAATATTACAAACAAGTTTATCTCTCAACACTAGTTTTGTAAGACTTTCATATACTCACCTTTTCTCCTTTTTTCAGTCCTATACTGGATGACAAGTCACCTCATGAAATAGTAGCCCAACCCAGGTGAGTGGAACCTTCCAGATGGTGGACAGGGCTGACCTGAGAGCCGGTCTTCACACAGTGGTATGAGGCAAGCAGTGTGCTCTGGGCTGCTGTAGTAAAGACTGAGACAAAAGGTGGCTATTGTTCTAACATCCTGAGTGAGTACCCTTCAGAGTTCCTGAGACTTGTGCATTGCCCACATAGCTTTTGAAGCTGGTCTCCTCCCAGCTGATTCAGCCTCATAAATGCCAAATCTGAATCAGTGAGCTTTCACAGGCACTAGTGGCTCCAGTGCGTCATCACAGAGGTAAAGGATTTAAAAAGCTTGGTGGAGTTCAAAGCAGTTGTCCAGTCTTTCCCATGACTGGTGCTATTCCCACCAGCTCTGGGAGACCCTTACTGTGTCCTGTGAGGTAACAAACCACTGCCATACTCCAGAAAGATATCTTGAGACATATTTTTCCAGAAAATCAAGACAAAGTAGGCAGCCTAAGAAATATTTCACATTTGTGCAGATTAAACTTGTTTATTAATCCATATAAGAATTTTTCATCTTGGGAGGAAATGGCAAAACCAGCAGAAATGGCCTTTCAAGGAATGAGCTCAGACAAGTGTTCAGACAACGCCCACATGAACTCCAGGAGGAAACATAGTGATAATTTATAGAACATTTTACCACATTTTAAACAAAATACAATTTAATGCATAATTCTCAAGTTAGCATTCCATTTGAAAGGAGTTAAAACTCCTATAATTTTCCAGAGGTTAGAATGATACTCAGTTGTAAATATGTCCTTGTCCAGACAAGTGCCTACTTGCCTCAGTAGGATCTGCAAGCCTACAGGAGAGTATGCTAATTCTCAGTCCACCCCTTGTTCTGGGTGATAAAACAAACTAGAGGGAAAGAAAAGTCAGAGGATTAGTTTTAAATATTGTCTTATGTGTAAAATTAAAAACCAATGACTTTAGGCTGGGTATATAGCTCAGTGGCATAAGTGCCTTCCTGTCAAGTGCAAGGTCCTGAGTTTGATCCCCAGTCTTAAAAAAAAAAAAAACTAATGACTTCAAATTGAGAATTGCAATGGAAGTTTTTTACAATGTTAACATGAATGTCAATTAGAGTTCTAGATGATAGGAAGAGTTCCAGTCCAGGCAGAGTTTGACAGAAAAATTACAGGTCTGGTTTCTGCAATGATTTTTGTAAAACTCCATCTCATTTTTCATGACATTTGTCTCAGGTCTGAAGACTAGGATTACAAATCACACATATAGAAAAAGGGCTTAATGTGTATTCAAAGTGTCAACTCTGACAGGCATCAATCTGCTACACTGACAGTCTGTTAGGCCACAGGGAAATAAACACTTTGTTAATAATAATGTCTTATTTTAACCATTTACCGAGTACTTCCATTAATATCTTTTAAAATATAGAACAGAAGAACAGAATGATTTATCAATCATTTTAATTTCAAAGACTAAGAAAAAAATGTGTTGATATCAAGAAAAACTGTGAAAGGTTGTAAATGGGCTACAGAGATCACTGGGCACCCTTTTGGCGGAGGCCTTGTGCACCAGCATGGGCAGAGAATCTTCACAGCTTCCTGTGGGGGCTGTGCCTGTCACTGCATTGGCTGAGCCGCTTCATGACTATAGGTCCCAGGAGCTGGTAGTGACAGTATGGCCCTGCTCATGGAGTTCCAAGTGAGCCTTGTAGGAGGGAAGATGATTGATTCTGCCTGTGGAAGACAGTCTACATCTACCAACCTAGTTCAGCATTTTTGCCTGCCTGTCTATGTGTTCTTTTTTGTTTTGTTTTGTTTTGTTTTTTGAAACAAGGTTTTGCAATGTAGTTCAGGCTGGCCTTGACTCAAAGCAGTCCTCCTGCTTCAGTCTCCCATGTGCTGGGATTATAGGCATGCACCACCACACCCAGCTGTTAAAGACAATTTAAATGTCTTTTTAGGCAATGGGGATATAATTCAGGAGTATAGCCCTTGCCTAACATGGAGAAGGCTCTGGATTCAATCCCCAGAATATATCTATGTCTGCCTCTATATCTGTATATGTATCTCTATCTATCTAATGTTTTAAGCATTTTTGGAAAGACACAATGTCCCTTTACTTGAGGGCAAATTGTTATTATATTTGAGCCAAGTTTAAAAAACTGTAAGTTTCTATTTAAAGTAATCAATTTTTTTTTGTTTGGTTTGTTTTTTTCCGGTACCAGGAATTGAACTTACAACCTTGTGCTTGCCAGGCAGGCGCTGTGCTGCTGAGCTAAATCCCCAGCCCCTAATCGAATTTATTAGCAATAACCTGCGTGTGTCGTGTGTATGTGTGTGTGTGTGTGTGTGTGTTTTGGTACCAGGAATTGAACTCAGGACCTTGCACTTGCCAGGCAGGCACTGCACCACTGAGCTATATCCCTGGTCCCTGAGTGTTCTTGATTGGAAAACAAAGTATTTTGTGGGCCCATGCAAATATGGAAGAGATTTAATATGTACCTGTAGCTTTTCTTTCTGGGGCCTACTAAGAAATGGCCTCAAACTTAGGCCCTAGAAATATTACTGCTGCCACTGGCCATGTCTGCAACTGACTCATAAAAGCTTGAGTCTACAAGAAAAGGAACCACTGGAGAATGGTAAAATCCTCTTATGAGGATACAGTTGACACAGCAAACTCGACTGCTTTATAGTCTCTATAGGATCAAAATTATTTTAAAATAATATCAAAATATTTTACTTTTTTATTCCCATTCTCTCATCACTATACAGTTTTTTTCCAGAGGCTGCATGGCAAGATACGATATCTTTGCTCTGCCCATTAAAGGCATGTGTGCTCATGAGTATATATTCTTATTTTGAGACAGGGTCTCTCTCTTTTTTTGTGGGGGTTACCAGGAATCAAACTCAGGACCTTTGCTTCCCAGGCAGCCTCTACTGAGCTATATCCTCATGGCTGTGTAGTTCAGGCTGGCCTTGAACTCACTGTGTAGCCCCGGCTGGTCTCAAACTCAAAGAAATCCTCCGACCTCAGCCTCCTGAGTGCTGGGATTACAGGTGTGTGTCACTACGTCCATCTTCATGAGTATATTTTTAAATTTTCTCAATATTAGGTTTTAGCAGAAGCCGGGTGTGGTGGTGCACACCTGTAATCCCAGCACTCGGGAGGCTGAGGCAGAGGGTCTTTGCAAGTTCAAGACCAACCTGGGCTACAAAGTGAGCTCAAGGCTAGCATAGCGAGACCCTGTCTCAAAAAGACTGCATAGCGAAACTGTGTCTCAAAAAGACAAAAAAAAAAAAAGTTTTAGTAGAGTAAAAATCAGGAAATAAAACTCATATAAACTAGAGCACAACTTTTAGTAGTATAAGGGAACACACTGAGAACCATGAAAAGAAGTAACATCAACTATAGTCCTTCACCTGTGACAAGTAGCAATATTTCTTGACCTCACTTCCCTTATTTGCAGAACAGAAATGCATTTATCTCACTCCCTCCTCCACTTTCCACACCTTCCACAGTATGATTCTATGACCTTCCAACACTGAAATATTGCCAGTACCTCAGGAGTAAGCTCTGGCCCTTCAGAATTGTGAGATCATAAAATGTTACAGACTTAGAGAAGTTAACTAATCTCTTAGGGTCACTCAGGCTATGAAATGGTGGAACTGGTATTTAGAACAAGCAGTTCTCACCCCAGAAGCTAAGCAGTCAGCTGTCCCATTTAATACCACCTCACTAAGCAAAGAGCAATGCCACCCAGGCATGTAACACTGGCGATCACCCCATTTTCACATTAAGCTCTGTTGCCTAGTTTTGGAGTTAACATTAAAGAGCATCTTCTTTGCCTATTTCTTTGGTGTCATTTGAAATCTTTTTATACTATATGATAAAAAACAATTTTTCCATTGTTTCTAGAGTAGCTAAATCCTCCTGCACATCTGAAAATTGGGCATAATTAAAAATAATATATTCTTAGGTTGAGGGTATAGCTCGGTGGTGGAGTGCTTGCTTAGTGTGTGCAAGGCCCTGGGTTCAATCCTCAGTACCAGAAAAAAAAAGCCTCTAATGTAGCCAAGCATGGTGGCACAGAGCTATAATCCTAGCACTCTGGGAAACTGAGGTGAAAGAATCTCAGGTTTGAGCCCAACATGGACAATTTATTGTCTTTGCAAGGTCTCAAAATAAAGAAAGAATTTGGGATATAGCTCAGAAAAAAGGCCCTAAATTCAATCCCCAGTACTACAAAAAAGTCTCTAATTTATTGGATTGTGTTGTAGATCTTTCTTGGCTGAATATCCCTTAGTTCTAGATATATTGGTTGAGTGTATAGAATAACAGAGTACTGTAAGATATACTAACTTTTAAATAAATTTTGCTTCTTTCCAAAAGAAATCTCCACTTCAATGCTGTTCTCTGTTCACTCGTCATTGCAAGAAACTCATCTACCTGGTGAAAAAAAATCAAACACATATTTTAAAATATACATAGATAATTCATTTTGACAATATTGTGAAACAGACTTGCTCACTACAAACTGAATATTATTTATGATAATTATAGCTCAATTTTTTTTGATAGAGGAAATAAGGCAAGAAAGGCTATAAACAGAATCTCTGAAGGCAGTTAGGGATTCAGCCAGGAAAATTCCTATAATAAGGTAGAAGCAGAATTCGGAGCAAAAGTTTAATGGTATATTTTATGAGCTGGTTTTAACCGTAAAAAATAAAACAAAACAAAACACCTGCCTATTGGGCATGTATGGTGGTACAGCATTCTGAAAAGCTGAGGCAGGAGGATCACAAGTATGAGCCCAGTCTGGACAGTTTAGTAACTTAGTGAGAACAGTCTCAAAATAAAAATAAATAAAATTGGTAGGGGGCTATAGCTCAGTGCAAAGGCCCTGGGTTCAATCCATAGTACCACAATTAATTAATTAATTAATTAATTAAAAGGGCTAGAGATGTAGCTCTGTGGGAAGGCCCTGGATTCAATCCCCAGCACTGGAGAGAGAAAAAACCCAAACCAAAGAAACAAAAAGCCCACCTGCCTATCATGTGAATCTGCTAACCCACCTTCCAAGGATCTGCTGTTGTTCTGAAATTGCAGATCAGGGAGAAAACAGGAGTTGACTTTATATAGCTGGGTAGAAGAAATATCGCCAAGTCCTCCTTCCGGAAAAGCCACAGCATGCTGTTTAACCTATTATTATTTACTTGATTGTATAAAAGTCATGTTTATTTTTCCACTTTGCTGAAGGCCTCAGTCATTACTCATAATAGTCAATATTAACTGAGGTGGTTTGCTTTGTCTTGTTTTTGAGACAGGGTCTTTCTATGTAGTTCAGGTTGGCCTTGAACTCACTTTGTAGCCCAGGCTGGCTTGGAACTTGAAGTGATCCTCCTGCCTCAGCCTTCTGAATGCTGGGATTACAGGCCTGTGCCAACATGCCTGGCCTGGCTGAAGTTTTAATACACAATATGTAAGTATGTGTTCATTAAAGCAACATGTGCTTTAACCAAAATCATTTTTTCCTCAGACCTCTTTATTAATGAATTAATGAATTAATTTCTATCAAATGTTCAGCAAAATCCAGGCATATAATCCTAGCACTTGGGAGGCTGAGCTGGAAAGATCCCTTGAACTCAGGAGTTTGAGACTAGCCTTTGCAGCACAGCCAGGCCCCATCTCAAAACAAAACAAAATTAAAAATCACCAGAATAATCTATATTTTTGAAGAAGAGACTTCATCTTGGAAATATTTCTAAACATTTCTTCATTTTATGCTATTTACCGTGCAGCCCAAAGTCTCTTCAGCAACATTTCCTGTGAGACTACAGGAATGGAGGGTTCCTGTGTGGTCAGTAACATCAACCAGCATATGGAAGCTGAGAAAAACAGATTTAAATCCTGAAGAATCTTTGTTGCAAGTTGTACAAGTGTTAGACACTTC
Organism: Chinchilla lanigera; assembly: GCF_000276665.1. Taxonomy (NCBI): domain Eukaryota; kingdom Metazoa; phylum Chordata; class Mammalia; order Rodentia; family Chinchillidae; genus Chinchilla; species Chinchilla lanigera. The sequence continues at coordinate 15,439,549 of NW_004955442.1, read as the reverse complement.
ATTTATAATATAACCACAGCTGGAGCTGAGAAGAAACAAAGGTGATGATAAAGTGTTATGATCCTAAGTGATAAATTTGATCTCTAGCAGAACTATCTCTAAAAAGTCAAAGTCAGCATGGGAAGGCTCACTGAATGCCCAGTGATGTACAACAATAATTGAAAGAAGGAAGGGGAAGTAAAAAGATGTATTATGTACATGTGCCAACACCCCATAATTATGCACTGCAAACATATATTAATAAAATTTTCTAATTTAAAAAAGGAAACAGCCTCAATAAGAAATACTAGAAAAAAAATTAAACACAATTTCTACACCGTCAGCCTCACTTCCAGAACTTGTGAGTCATCTGGCTCTGGACACAACGTCTTCCCTCATTCCTTTCCCTGCTGAGTTCCTGCCCAGTCCCTAGGGTCCACATTTCACTTCCCAGTAAGGGCCTTTCTCTCTTTTCCTGCCCTAACCCACCCCTCTGCCCTCATCAGAACAGGTGCAGAGCTTGTGCTTCAGCACTGACACCGGTGGCCACACCTGTTTCTTGCTGCTGCTCCTGCTACAGGTATGTCCCTCCCATCTGGTCAGGGACATAGAGGACAGAGCAGCCCACTGTTTTTCCAACCCACCCCCTCAAAGGCCCACCAAAAAATACTATTTAAAAGCTTCTTACCCTGTAAGAGATACCTTCCCTGTTCTGCTCACACAGAGGTCCCTCTCAGGTTTAGCAATAAACCTGCTTGGACTATTGAGTTTACATTCTCCTCCTTTTTTTTTTTTTTTTTTTTTTGAGACAGGGTTTCACTATGTAGTTCAGTCTAACCTTCAACTAAGTTCAGCTTGCCTTTAACTCATGGTGATCCCCCCACCTCAACCTCCCAAATGCTGAGATTACAGGCAGGTGCTACCATGCGCAACCATGACAATTTCATGCTTTCTATCTTTCTGAAGCAGGCCTTCTTTTATCAACTTTGAATGAGGAGATACTACATTTCTTAAATAGAGGGACAGCTCTGAAGATAATAGTTTCTTGTCTAGATATAGATCACTTTTTTTTTTGGTACCGGGAATCCAATTCAGGACCTTGTGCCATCAGGCAGGCGCTGTGCCACTGACCTATACCCGCTGCTCCAGACATAGATCACTTGTTTCAGTATACTTCCATAATAAATTTCAAATGCTTTTCTTCAGATATTAATATTTAAAATGTAGAAAAAGTAAGGGAAATAATTTTAAGGCTATCTATTTATCTCTCAGTGCTGGGGATGGAACCAAGGGCCTCCAGCAGGATAAGAGCACTGCCACTGAGTTACCACCCTAGCCCCTGAAAAATAGTTTTCAAAAAATGAATACAGGGCTGGGGATATAGCTCAGCAGCACAGAGCCTGCCTAGCAAGCATGAAGTCATGAGTTCGATTCCCACTACCCAAAAAAAAAATAAATACATACATACCTTACACAGAAGCTTCCACATTAGTTTTTTTTGCAATTTTAATATCATATTATAGAGGCCGGGGATATAGCCTGGCAAACATGAGGTCCTGAGTTCAATTGCCAGTACCAAAAAAAAAAAATCCTATTATAAAGAGTCTTAAAAATCCAGAGGGCATTATCTTCATTGTAGAGGCAGAGCCACAAACCTAACTATTGATAAAACTATATAAAACATACACATAGTGTATGAAAATCTAGGATAATTTAATAAGATGACAATAGCATAGCTAGGGGAGAGAGAGCAGCGGGACAGTCCACCCCCAGCAGCACATTTTGGAGGCAGCATTATTGGTCGAAAGGAAAACCATATTGTAACAATTTACTCCATTTTAACACAGCCAGAATATATCCAAATATGAATGTTACATCTGCAGTTTATTACTCTTAAAATGTTATCTCATTTTTTACTGAATGCACTCTTTGTGACATTTTTAATATTTTGTAAAGAATTCTTTTTAAAGTCAAACATGTTAGCACTCGCCTGTAATCCCAGCATTTGGGAAACTGAGACAGGAGGATCACAGAGAGTTCAGGGCTGGCCTGAGCTACATAGTGAGTTCAAGACCAGCTTGAGACCCTGTCTCAAAAAACCAAAAAAAATTTTTAATATTGCTACTAATATGATTATTAGTATTTCCTTTACTCACATCAGTTAACTATTATAATAATTTATTATGAACCATAATATTATTATGGATAATAAACATAATTATTGTTCAATACTGCTTGACCAATGAGACTGCCTAAAGTAGACAACACTTACCTGGTTCAGGTTCCCATAAACATATTTTTCTAGCCATAAAATGTTGCAGAAATTTCATAGCATAGGTAAATTGATAATTAGAACATAGCTTGTTAGTATATCTATACTATATCCTTGTCTAGTTGATGCTTATAAATAATTATATGTGAAAGTTTAAAGCAGGTAAGATAATGCAGAAAAGAAAGTAATTATTTTATTTTTATCTTGTTACTGTCTGCATTTGTTTAGTTTTATATATATAATTTTATGTATAATTTATTTTTTCAAAGTTGCAGTAACATTAAAAGTGAAGGGAGTAAAGATGATTTTTTAAAGAAAAAGGCAAGTAACATTCTATATTAATTGCCATTTTTCTATATAATGAATAAATCTATGCAAAAATTATCTTAATTTTCTCTATAGGTCATTTTAATTTTCTACTTTAAGTAATAGTATAGATTACTGTATTTTTATTTAATAAATAATTCTAAAAATTATCTATAATTTTTAATTATAAAAATTATTAATTATCTATATTAAAATTACCCATTTTAATTTTCTATTTAAATAGGTAACATATTCAGATATGCTGGAGGGTAGCAAATTGAAGGACTGCCCAGAGCAGTATGAACTCTAGCTATACCACTGTAAGATCAGTGAATTTAATTAATTCAATATCTTGGCTGTGGTAAAATACTGTCACCTGCAAAATGTTATCATTAGGGTAACACTGGACAAATGCCACAAGAGATCTCCCTGTGTCATTTTTTATAGCTCTATGTGAATCTAGAATTATTTCAATAAAAATTTCAAGTACAAAATCCATACAGAGGTTTTGAGAGTAACATTTCAGCATCAATTGCTCAAGATCATTAAATCTACTGGGGTTTACTTTGTGTGCAAGTAGATGAACCAGAAGGGGTTGTAGGTCATATGCATCATGCAATTAAAAAATAGTTCTTTTTGTTGTACTGGGGATTGAACCTGACCTTCACACTAAACTATAACCCCTACCCTTTATCTTAATTTGGGTGGAGGGGGAGACAGGCTCTCACTAACTTGCCCAGGCTGGGCTTGAACTTTTGATCCACCTACATCAGCTTTCTGGGATGCTGGAATTATTGGTTTGTGCTACTATAGCCACTATTAGGTCAAACAACAGCTTTAACATTTATAAAGCCTAAAATTTATTAATAATAATTATTTCTTATAAAAATGAATTTGCTAAAAATAATTTGGCTCCTTACCATTTATTTCGAACTACTTTCACAGTTTCATCATCAATGTTCAGTGTGGAAATGTAAGCATAGAGAATGCCATAGAAGGGTTCAACTTTTTCTTCACTCTTCAAAGCCTTTACCTTTAACTGCTCAACTGTATAGACATCAACTATTGTATTTACTAAAAATATAAAGAAGTATATAAGTCTCTTATTATTCTAAAAACTATAAAGGATTATATCAAAATAGAAAAGTTATAAAGTTCAAATAAGAACATCTAAATAGCTTAAGTAACAGAAAAATATTATATTTGCTATATTAAAACTGATTATAGGGCTGAAGATGCAGCTCATCAGTAGAATGCTTGCCTAGCATCCATGAGGCCCTGCTCAATCCCCAATACCACTAAAATTAAATCAAAAAAATCCTGATCATATAAATGGATTTAAAATCTACAAAATAAGAAAAAAAATAAAAGAATGTGAAATTAGTCTTTATTAAATAAAAAAATTTCTGATCATCAGAGGATATCATTAAAAAGGAAAGACGATAAGCCACAGGGTAGAGGATGTTAGCAATCCACCATGGAATAAAGAATTCATCCAGAACATCTGAAGAAATTTTTTTTGGTTGTTGTTCTAAGAACCAAGAAAATGGGGGCTGGGGTTTAGCTCAGCGGCAAAGTGCCTGCCTGGCAAGTGCAAGGTCATGAGTTCAGTTCCCGGTACCGGAGAAAAACCAAAAAAAAAAAAAAAAAAAAA
>NW_004955442.1:15425469-15434613 GCF_000276665.1 Chinchilla lanigera | reverse complement strand
AAGCCAGCCAAAAATATAGTAGTAACAGACTTAGAATATGGTATCTTCTACTATGCCAATCAAAACTTTACAGGTTCAATGTTGGCCTTAAAAATCAAACAGTATTTAAATGATCACTTACAATTTATGGATTCTTTCAAATAACTGGCATTTTCATCAGTCAGAATATTTGTTTCTTTATTTTCTCTTATAAAATTCAGAAGGATGTTAGCTTCTGGTGTATCTTAAGTTAAAATTTCATAATAAGAAAAACATTATTTTTTAAATCATTATGAAGGAGCCAAAATTACTGTTAATATTACAAAGTGATAACATGTAATTGTGCAACAAAATAGAGTATTACTTAACTATTAACAATGTGATATTGAAGTCCATCAACATGAGATATATACCAGATGTTGTCAGAGAAAAGAGCAGCTTACAAAATTGTGTGGTACAATATCCTTTAAGTTGAAAAAAATATATGTATATGCACATTTATCTGGAAGAATATATGTATATAAAAAACTGTGTAATGGTAGGATTATGGGTTATCTTTGTATTCCTTTTTAATTCTTTTATATGTTTTCTGATTTGTTTGTGTGTGTGATCCTGGAGGCTGAATTCAGGGCCTTCATACTGAGCTACATTCCCATCCTATTTTTATTTTGAGACAAGGCCTTGCTAAGTTGCCCAGGCAGTATTCCTGCTTCGGCCTCTCAAGTGCTAGGATTATAGGTATGGCACATTGTGCCCAGCTACATTTTCTGAATTTCATATGTATTTCCTTTGCAATAAAAATACTTTAAAGGTTATTTTAAAGTCTTGTTCCTCAAATTTGAATGTAAGCTTTCTCAGTAATAGTTGGATGGTGTGCCAAAAGTCAAGAATATGATCTTGAGCCAGGTGTGGTGGCTCATGCCTTCACCCCAGCACTGTGGGAGGCTGAGGTGGGAGGATGATGAGTTCAAGCCCAGGGTGGTCAACTTAGCAACTTAGTGAGATCCTATCTCAAAATTAAAATAAATAATTAAAAACAACTAGTGATGCAGCCCAATGCAAAGGTACTGGGTTCAATACTCAATGGTGGGGGAAAAAAGAACGTGATTTTGAAAAAGGCTTTTCACAAGATTCTAATGCCCTTTAACCCCAAGACTCTAGCCTCAAACTTGTGATTGTTTAAGCCCCCCACCCCACTTTCCCACTTGAACATTCTACAACCTGTTCTGACCATGCTTGGACTCTCCTAGTCCCTTGAGAAGATTTAGGGATTTCTTCCTCTTTTCTCAAACTATACACAAGTCTTATTACTGATCTTTCTCAGAACAAGATTATAAATTCCTTATGGGCAGGTGTTATGCCTTTTCATCTTTGTATTTCCAGTATCCAACACAGTAATGATCATTTCATACATCTAACCATCAACTGTCCCCTGCTTTCCAGAAAGGATTTAACTTGTCTCAACATTTTGCAAATAAAAGGCACTTAGCAGACACCTGTAAATTAATGGGTAAATTAATAAATGCTTCTGAAGCACCAACAGAATCGCTGCACATTACACAGGAGTAGTTGCTGAGTGGGCCACAACAATCCAACCAATGAGCTTCTTTGGGGAAGGATGCTGATAGGGAGGACAGGATGCAGGCAGTGCCACAAGGGCCCCTACTGAAAATAGGGTGATCCATATCATCTGGGGATAGGATGGAATTCCCACTGACAAATACTCTCAGGGCAGAGAAAGCACAAGAAAGACTTAACATCTTGGCTAGGGTAAATGCTTAAGCCATTTAGACCTTAATTTCTGCAAGGTAGGTCTATAGCCCAGGAAATTAGAAATAAGGCTGACTTAAACAAGCACAAATTTACACCGTTATGAGTACTCTCCTCTAAATCTGTCTTCTTAACAGAATAAATGCAAGAGATCTATTGTACAACATAGTGACTATAGTCAACAATGTACTGTATTTTTTTTTTTTTTGGTTTTTGGTTTTTCTCCGGTACCAGGAATCAAACTCACGACCCTGCACTTGCCAGGCAGGCACTGTGCCGCTGAGCTAAATCCCCAGCCCCTGTACTGTATTCTTGAAAATTACTAAAAGAGCAGACTTTATGTATTCTCATCACAGAAAAGGTAAGTATGTGAAATGGTGTATAGGTTAATTAGTTTCATGTAGCCATTGAGCATGTATACAAGATGTGATCAAACTACACAGTGAATATTTAAATAAATAAATTTGAGCCATGCCTAGTGACACACATCTGTAATCCCAGCACTGGATGAGGACCACCACAAGTTTGAGGCCAGCTTGGGCAACATAGTAAATTCAAGGCCAGCCCAAATTGCATAGCAAGATCTTGTCTCAACGAAAAAATTTTTTAAAATTATTATAAAAGATACATTGACATTAATCCCCTTCAGAGTATTCCCTTTCTCTGTTTTGTTTTGGTTTGGTTTGGTTTGGTTTGGTTTTTTGAGACAGGGTCTTGCTATGCAGTTCAGACTGGCCTTGAACTCAGTATGTAGCCCAGACTGACCTCAAACTTGCAGCAATCCTCCTGCATCAGGCTTCCAAGTGCAGGAATTACAAGTGTACATCACCAGGCCCAGCTTTTCCCTTTTACTCTTTACACAATTATCTCATCATTCTTGCCACTTTCTGAAGCAGTTCTAGCAGTCCTTCTTTTTTATGTCTTTACAAGACGTGCTAAAAAAAAAAAATTATGGTGAATGCTGCTGCTGAGTGCCATCCAAAGTAAAGGCAGCCTTGTAAAAATGGTCTGTCTTCATCCACCTTATTCACTGGATTTGACATGGTGTGACTTCTGGCTCTTCCCCAAAGTCAAAATGACCATAAGAGGTAAATGTTTTGAATCAATTCAAAACAAGGCAACCCCCAATGCCCCTAAAAAACCTCAACAAAACAAACCACCACACCTAAAAAGACAAAAAAAAATAGCAAAAAAGACAAGGCATCCATAACAATGCTATTAAAGGTCCAGAACTACTTCAGAAAGTGGCAAGAATAATGGGATAAGTGTGTTTGAAGTGAGAGGGAGTATTTTGAGGGTGTCTTTTATTATAAAATATGTTCTAAAGTTTTTTGAACATTCACTGTATTTTTCAGTCATACCTTATATATAATACAAAACATGTTGTAGACAATATACAGTTTTGTCGATTAAAAAACTGAAAGCAGGCAGGCATGGTGGTGCACACCTATAATCCCAGGACTCAGGAGGCTGAGGCAGGAGGAGCACTGTGAGTTTGAGGCCAGCCTGGGCTACATAGTAAATTCAAGGAAAGCCTGAGCTGAATGGTGAGACCCTATCTCAAAAAACAAACAAACAAAAAACCTTAAAGCACCCTGGGGGTGTCTGATGTAGGAGGTTCTCAAGTTTGAGCCCGGCCTGGGCAACTTAATGACTTATCAGGACACTGTTTCAAAATGAAAAATGAAAAAAGGGCTAAGGATGTAGTTCAATGCAAAAGTCCATAGCTCAGTCCCCAGCCACACACACACACACACACACACACACACACACACACACTTTCCACAAATAATATTTTTAAAAATTTGTCTCCTTAAGAACGGTATTTGCTCTAAATATGTTAGCATTGCTTAAAATCCTTGGACATTTTTTACCTTGAATCTGTTATAGGAGCCACATGTACAATATCCTAGAATATCTATCCCATTACCTTAGTCCTGAGTTTTTTATACAATTAGTACTGTCAAGCTTATCTTTTCTACCATACAAATCCAAGTTTTAGAAAATTTCCAAGATCAGACATCAGACTTACTATTTAACAGCAGAGATTTTCTTTATTCTCTTCTCTAACTGTGTGTGTGTGTGTGTGTGTGTGTGTGTGTGTGTTTCTCTCTCTTTTCCTCTCCTCTTCTCTCTCATGTGTGTGGTACTGGGGTTTCAAATTCAGGGCCTCCTCCTACATGCAAGACAGGACTTCTACCACTGAACAACACTCCCATCCCAGGGTAGTGATTTTCTGTCACTGATATTACTAAATATAATAATAAACTCTTCATATTAATAACCTTGATAGTAACCCCCTCAAAAAAGGGGAGCTGGTGAAGTTGTTTAGTAGTAGAGCATTTGTCTTGCATATACAAGGCCATGGGTTCAGTCCTCAGCACCAAAAATGTTTTTAAAACTCACTGAAGAGTAGCATTATTATCCCAAGTATTGAAAACAGGCATTATTGTCCCAAGTATTGCCATCAGTGTCAACAAAGCAATCTGAACAATTTTTCGGCATTAGTCAGATTCTATCGCTGGTCCGCTCTGAAGCCTAGCCTCTCCAACATGAGTCCCCAAAAGTGACAGCCACTGTCTTGATCATGCACAAGTTCTTCTCTCCCTCCTCTCCCCTCAAGGACTTTGCCTTGGCCACTCCCTCACCACCATACTATCTTTTCCTCAGATGTCATCCCCACACTCTTGCTCACCCCAACTCTAAGCCTGCATACATAGTGCATTGCTTCCTGGATCCTCCTGACACTGCTCCTCTTTTCTTCAAAAATTCATAATTTATGGATATATTATCTGTTTGCCCCTTTTGGAATGTGAGCTCTATAAGGGTGGAGGAATTCACCTGCTTTGTTGTTGGACGCCAATATCTTCAGCACACAGCACATGCTCAGGAGAGGAGAGTGCAGAGATGAATAATCAGTATGGTAGCATTGCTTGGCATGGTACTGCCTCCAAGGAGACAACATTTATGGGCTAGGTGTCTAAGACTCAGTGAGCTCAGACAAAACAGAGCCATTATGTTCTATCCTAGCTCATAGTTATCTCATATTTTATATCTTTTCAAAAATCTGATAATGGTTTAGCCAAAAACAAAATTGCTTTATAATTCTCAGTCATTGGTTGACATTTTGTTATAAACCAATAAAGTAAGTTTATGTTTAAAATGATACTCTGCTATATTTATATCTTCTTGAACTTAGATTATTTCTTTTTTGAGATGGCTTCACTATGGAGCTCAGGCTGATCCTAAATTTGCAATCCTCTTGCCTCAGCTTCTCAAGTGATGGTCTATTTCTGGTAATTCTTCACTCCTGGACAGTACTGGCCTAATCCCTATGTCTATACTGTGAAGCTCCCTGAGCACACTCACAGTGCTAACTCTCTGACCTTTCCACATCCAGTTACCCTGACTCATGCTATAGTAAATTAGGACTCCTTTAGCAATCACTTTAAGGATCTTCTGGGTGTTTAAGTTATAAACCAATGATCCAATGATATCGTATATGTTTTTCAGTGCCCTAGCAGTAAAAGTTATTTCAGTGTGATGAAACTGAACTTACTTTTTGTTTGTGTATGTGTGGTATTGGGGATTGAATCCTGGGTCTCTGCACTGAGCAATATCTATAACCCTTATTTAATTTTTTAAAATGTTGAGGTGGGTCTTGTGCTAAGTCGCCAAATTGCTCACATTTGTTATCCTACTGCCTCAGCCTCCAGAGTGCTGGGATTACAGACATGAGCCACCAGACCTGACTTCATTCTGACTTTTTAAAAAAGTCATTTAAAGCAATTTTCCCTTTTCCAATTTAAATTAAATCCAAGCCACATTTTCATTCACAAAATATTGCACAAATATTGGAATATGTTCACGGTCATTTCTGAATGGATGAAAACTCAGAAAACTTTTTACCTGGATTAGTTGTAATAATAGTTTTTGAGATTACAGTTGCTATCATGCAGTTCCGAAATTTGTCAAAATTTATTCTTACATCTGCGGCAAATATTACTGTTTGGGGAAAAAGCCATTTTAAAATTATTACATGGGGACACAAAAATGACAAATATTAAACCCAATTATAAAAAATTTTTTTTGTCTTTTTGAGACAGGGTCTCACTATGCAGTTCAGGCTGGCCTTGAGCTCACTTTGTAGCCCAGGCTGGTCTCGAACTCACAACGATCCTCCTGCCTTAAGCCTCCCGAGTGCTGGGATTACAGGCATGTGCCCCTACTCCTGGCCAATTATAAAATTATGGTACCTGTTTCTCTTGGCATCCAGCTTTGTGCAAGTAGAATGAATTCGTTGTCCCAACTGTATTTATTTAAAAAGAAATGATACAAAATAAGTGCATTAGGAAAATGATAGAGACATTGTTTACCACAAAAGACAAAAAAAAAACTCTGCCTCATGGATGAGGTTAACAATCCAGGTGGTCAAAGATAGAAGTTAAGGATATTTGCTTTCACTTGTATAGCTGAGTATTTAACAACTATGTGATAAATCATCCTTTCAACACATATATCTCTAACAACTCTCTGCTCCACTAATGCTTTGTTTTCCCAGCTCTTGGACAATCCAGACTAGCTGAAATGGAATGACTGAAAGTGTAAAGGTTTTCAAGTCAAATTTTCAGTCCACTGAAGTAGGACGGCCATACTAGATCAATTGCTCAAGGAACTTGTTGAATGGAAAGCAGTTCTCAGGTCAGTCACCCCAGGTACCCAAATACCAGAAGTCTAACAGTGCCTTGTTGTACTCTGCAGTGTTTCAGAATGTAACCCCCCACCCTTTGCCCCATCCCACTCCCAGTATACTTCCAAAGAGCTGCAGAAAGTTTGGCTTATTCCTTATGCATGGGACCTAATAAAACATCATTTGTTATAAAACAGAATATAATAGAAATAGGCACAATGAAGTTCATCTAAACAATTTAATATCATCTAAAGATCTCATTTTAGGGACGGGAGTGGTAGTGCATGCCTGTAATCCCAGTACTTAGGAGGCTGAGGAAGGAGGATCATTGCAAGTTCAAGGCCAGCCTGGGCTACAAAGTAAGTTCAAGGCCAGCCTGAATGGAATGTCTCAAAAAGACAAAAGTAAATAAAGTAAAGTAAATAAAGATCTCATTTTAAGATGGCATCCATAAGAATTCAGTGTTTTTTGTTGTTGTTCTGCTAATCGAACTCAGGACCTCATGCTTACCAAGAAGGCGCTGGGCCACTGAGCTATATCCCTGGCCCAGAATTTAACATTTATGATACGTTTATTTTTTCGTGTCTTTTATCTCCTATCATTATTCCTCTCTTGATATGAAATTCACTATCTTTTTGATAAAATGAAAATGTTCTGTTTTGGTGATAATAGCAGCATAACAGTTTAGAACATATGTAGGAGGTTACCATGTCATTGCAAAAGAAGACTCTGTTTCATCATAGAGTTTAACTTCACACCTCTGGCCTTTTCTTCGGTCTGAAGTTGTAAAGGATTTTGGCTCTCCAACCTTAGAAATAGAAGGAAATCATTATTCTTTACCTATATATGTATGGGTCCTTAAATGTTTATTGATGAAAATACTCAAATATTTACCTTTTACACATCAAATTAGAAATATTAAAATTGCAAGAAACATTAACATATATTTGATTATCCTAAGGAGCCTTCTGTTTGAATTAGATATATTTAGTTGAAGTTCTAAATTATACCTTGAAGACAGACACATGCTTAAAGTTAAGACTGTGTGTCTTTTCAATATATCAGAACAAATGCTCCATAGCAGGCCTCCTGAGGGTACCCATGTGCACCCTTTGAGGGTGGGGAGTGAACTTTCATCTGTGTATTCCTATTGCTTAACACAGACCCTGGCATGGAGTTCATATGACTGAGTACAACCAGTCTATCTGGGCTTCAGCATCCTGAATATTGATATCTTCTTTGCCTTCATCAAAGGATTAAGGGGACATACAGGAAAGCACTTTGACATGTTGTCCCACTGTGTCCACATTACATGGTAAGAAGATCAAAGAAGTAAAGGTGAACCTGGGCCCTTGTCTCCAACCAATGGGCCCTTGTTTCCAATCAGTGGGTTCCATACAGGAAAAGCAGGTACCTCTGCAAAACCCCCCTCCCTCAGCATAGTCAATTGCTACCCTGATGCCACTGTCATCACTGAACCCATGGTCAGGACTGAGCCCTCTGGGAAAGAGCTGAAGAATGATGTACAGGTGCCAAGAGACTTTCTGGAAGAGAAAGTCAGAGGAAAGGATAACCAGAGGATGAGGGACATTAGCCATAAGATGAGGGCTGGAGGCACATTGTCTCAAAAAGGAATTTTAAAGTGAACAGACAATGAAAGTGAAAAGGAAGAGAATGGGGGAAAAGAAATACAAGAGGTGGAAGCAAAAAAGGTGACAAAAGGCATGAAAATAAGTCAGTAACATATAAAAGAGCATTGCTCTTAGTGGGGGAAGGAGTTGCAGGGTTTTGCTTATATTCAAACCATGACAGCTTTTTCTACACTATAAATATAACTACATTATATAGAACTATAAGGAACTGAATACCACAGAGCACTCCATTAAATTATTTATGGAGGATTGAACCTAAATTGTCTAGAAAGTGGCTTTTATATTTTAAGACTGACATAACAGGGTGTTAGTTCCTCCATCCTAAACAATACTGAGCACCCCACATGCAACAAAGCTATATTGGGGCAAGAGTGGCAAGCAAAACAGCTGTGTCTGCAGCTGAGGACTTGCCATCTGGGGGAGTCAGCATCCTCAGTCAGCATGCAATGCCAAAATATAATCTGAAAAGCATTTGTACTTGCAACATGAAGTACAAGAACACTAAGTCTATGTATGTTTGTGTTCTGATGATCATCCTTCCCTATGTTTAAGAAATTATTCCTGTCCTTCAATTTTATGCATGTACTTTATCTTGTAAAACTTGGAATTGTTACTGAGGATTGAACCCAAGGCCTTCACACTAAGCCATACTCTTATTTTATTGTATTTTATTTTATGTTTTACTTTGAGACAAGGTTGTGCTACATCACTAAATAGCCTAGCCTGGGCCTGAACTTGTGATCTGCTTCAGTCTCCCAGAGTGCTGGTTTTACAGGCATGTACCACCATACTAGGCTGAAACTTACTCTTGAGATCCTCTAGATCTCTGCACAGAAACTTAGTCTGTCATACCTACAGAATTCAGAATTTGGGGCTGGGGATTTAGCTCAGCGGCAAAAAGCGCCTGCCTGGCAAGCGCAAGGTCGTGAGTTCGGTTCCCGGTACCGGAGAAAAACCAAAAAAAAAACAAAAATTTGTACAATAATGTTCATAGAAGCTTTAACCATCAATGCAGTACTACTCAGCAAAAAATAGAAACAGCTACTGAGCTAT
>NW_004955442.1:15406895-15425369 GCF_000276665.1 Chinchilla lanigera | reverse complement strand
AAAAAAAAAAAAAAAAAAAAAAAAGAATTCAGAATTTGCTGCAATAACCAAGATGGATTTTGGTGCCACGGAAGGTAACACATTCCTAGGCCTGTGGGGTGCTGTCCTACATGCTTCTCAGCAGTATGTGCCAAACCAGCCCCTACAGTACCACACTGGTGTTCTCTCTCTTCTCTCCCATCTCTGGGAAGCCTTGAAAACACAAGTACAGCACTGATTCCTGGGCTTATTCAACTACCCCTTTTCAGAGAATATGTTGGCTCTTCAAGTCAATATACTTCTCCTTTCTATATTCAGTTTTGCTTAACTCAAAAACTCTCAAACAAACAAAAAACTCTCAATCAGTGGATCATTTACAAGTAAAATGGTATACAATGCATTTACCATTCAAATATAATTTTGTTACTCATTTATAGGTAAAATGCTACTTTCCCTTTAATAAGAAGTGTTAGTTTTTCTTAGCTCAACTTACTACTTGTCTTAGTAGAAAAATTACCCAAGCTGGCCCTGACCACTACATTCTAAATTAGCTGACAAATTAGTGGACAAGAAACTCCTCTGCCAAACTCTAGTTGGCTTTGTTGGGGTTTTAACTTACCGATCTCACTGCTGCAAGGACATTAACAATGCTCCCATCAAGACTGTGTCCATTTGCAACAATGTCGCCCAATGAATAATAATCACGAGACTCTTTAACAGGTAAATGTATCAAAGAAAGTAACTTGGTGTCCACTTCATAACTGGAACAAACTTTTACCATTGAGTGATTTTCACTGAGCAATAGTTTACAGTTGCTAAATAACAAAGAACATATTAAAAAGTTAGTATGAAATGACTTTTAATAGAAAAATACTTCCAACTTCACAGTCCTTTTACTTTTTGTGTTATAGGCTATACTAAGAAATTTATGCTTTTTACTCCTAGAAACACCAAATAATGTTGCAAAATATTTTTGTCTAAAATTTGCTTGTCTAGAAATTCTAAGGCAATTATCAAATAAATGTATTGCTGGAGAAAAAAAAAATATTGCCTAAAAAAAAAAACCCCAAGATACAGCTGAGGGGCACAGTGCCTGCCTGGCAAGGGCAAGGTTTTCAGTTCAATTCCCAGTACTAAATAAATAAATATAAATCAAATGTACTTGTTTTTCATCTCAATCTTTAATTCTTCAAAGAAATAAAATATGCTTCCAATTAATAAAATGTTTTGGGTATCAATTTGTGCCTGAATTCTAGGCACACTACTTGTCTGACTTTGTCCAAAACTTTTTTTTTTGAGACAGTGTCTCACTGTGTAGCCCAGGCTGGCCTCAAACTCACGGTGATCCTGCCTCAGTTTCTGGAGCGCTGGGATTACAGGTGTATATCGCCACACCTGGACTTTGTTCAAAACTCTGAGTTTTAGTCTCCTTTTCTATAAAATAGGAGTATAATAACATTCTAAATTGGGGATGTTGGTGCATGCCTATAATCCCAGCATTCTAGGAGGTCAAAGCAAGTAAGATCACAAGTTCAAGCCCAACTTGAGAAACTCAGTAGCATTCTGTCTCAAAGTTTAAAAACCTGGGGATAAGCTAAGTGCAGTGGTGCACATCTGTAATCTCAGCACTTGGGAGGCTGAGGCCTCCCAAGAGGATAGGTACAAGCACCTGCCTGGCAAGCACAAGGTCCTGAGTTTGATTCCTGGTACCAACAAAAAAAAGAGGATCACTGTGAGTTTGAGGCCAGCCTGGGCTACAAAGTGAGTTCAAGACCACCTTGTACTACATAGCAAAATCCTGTCTCAAAAAGACGATAAATAAATAAATAAAAACTGGGGATATAACTCAGTGCAAAGGACCTGGGTTCAATACCCACTACTACAAAAAAGATGACTCTAAAACTTTAGCTCCTATTTTTTTGTTGTTGTTGTTTTTGTTTTTGTTTTTCTCCGGTACCGGGAACCGAACTCACAACCCTGCGCTTGCCAGGCAGGCGCTTTGCCGCTGAGCTAAATCCCCAGCCCCGACTCTAAAACTTTAGAGAGCTATAAAAATCCAAGAACTTATTATTTCTCCTTCTTATGACCCTAACTGCTCTGCCTAAGGTCAAAGACAGTGTTTCACTTATTTAAATTGTGCTGTGAATAGAGTAGATACAGAATATTTGTAATACACTTGAATTGAGGTGCTTTTTTCCTTACATGTAATCAGTTCCCAAGTTCTTTATGGGGTATCCTCCACAGCAATTTTTTTTTTTTTGAGGCTGGTCTGATTCCTAAGCTTAGTCTTCTACATCAGCTTTCTGAGTAGCTGGGACTACAGGTACACATCATGGTGCCCAGCTTTCACACCTTTCTAACCCAGCCCTCCTCTTTTTCCTTCCTACTGCTATCACCTTGGTTATCTACCTCATTACTTCTCTCTCAAACTACTGCCTTGATCTCCTAACTAAGCTTCCCTTACAATACATCCTCTACATGTAGCCAAAGTAGTCTCCCTAAGTCATAAATATGAAAATATTATTTCCCAGCTCAAAGACCTTCTGTGGCTACCCATCAAAAAGGAATGAACTTAGATGACAGGCAATGCTGTCTGCAAATGTCTCTGCTCCTGCAAGATTCTCTTCCCATTGGACCTTGCACTTGGCCTGCATTCCAGCTATGAATATGAAATCAACATTTTTGGATGCAAAATATTGAACATTAGTAATTTTATATGGCTGAATCTGATATTAACTGAAAATGTCAGGAGGTTACATGTTTATTTCTTCTGCCAAGAATGTTCTTCCCTCCCTCCTTCCATTCATTCATTCCATAAATATTTACTGAGATGTTATATGTCAGAACTTAAGCAGGGGAAAATAATGTGAAGAAGATATACAAGACCTCGGCTCTCATGAAACTCACATGTGTGAGAGGGAGTCAGAAGAAAAATTAGTCAAATAATCTCAAAGAGTAACCTGGATTTTGATACTATTAGCATGAGTACCCCAGGTCCTAGTGACTAACTAGAAAGACTCCTAAAGACTGAGTAAATGGGAGAATCAAAGAAGGTAATAGGTAAGCTGAGAGATTGACAATAAGAACTAGCAAATATTCAAACAGATGGGAGAAAAATGTTCTATACAGATGGAATAGAAAGTACAATAGGTCTTAGTTCAGAATGACTCTAGGATGTTCATGAAAAGGAAAAAGTTCACTGTGGCTGCAGAGATGGGCCTGAGAGTCTAGTATAAAACAAGTCAAAAGAGTAGATTGGAGAAGGCATGATGGATGCAGGCGTCTATACAGCAGACTGCTGTGCTCACCTATAGCCCTTTACAGGTGGCACCTGGTAAGTTGCACCCTCGTCTCCAGAGCTTTCCTTGGTCCAAACTGCCTTGGAGGGCCGGGGATATAGCTCAGTGGCACAGCGCCTGCCTGGCAAGCACAAGGTCCTGAGTCTGATTCCTGGCTTAAAAAAGAAGAACCAAACTGCCTTAGAGATTATGCCCTTTCTCCAAGGGGTTGAAGAGATGGATAGACTACAGTTTATGAGTAATTCAGGGCACAAAAGTCAGCCCCTTCCCTCAGGGTACTGCTCCAGGAGCTACTGATACTCCGAGCTTCCTTCTGGTCTCCAGCTGAACCCCACCCTTCTTCCCACCCAGTCCTGCAGCCTTCTCCTGAGAGCTCTCACTCAAGGATCCATTTGCACAAGAATCATCAAGTTCTTCAAGGGAACCTAATCTAAGATAGTAAGGCATGTGAAGAGAATGATACCTTGAAATGAAAAAGGGATATCACTTCCAAGATTGAGCTGTTCTCCTCCTCCTCCTCCTTCTTTTTCCTCTTCCTGTACTATTTTTTTAGACAGGGTCTCACTATATAGTTCAGGCTAGCTTCAAACTCACTATATAGCCCAAGGTCCCTCAAATTCATGGCGATCCTCCTGCCTCAGCCTCCTCAGTGCTGGGATTACAGGCATGTGCCACCATGCCTGGCTTGAGATTTTCTTCTAATTATTCAGTTTTAATGAGACTGGAACCAAATTTTTTAAAAATCTAAGGCTGAGAATTAAATATGGTGGGCTCTTCATATATGTGGGTTCTGAATTCAGGGATTCAACCAATCGTAGGTCAAAAATACTTAGGAGGGGTGGGGATTTAGCTCAGCAGCACAGCGCCTGCCCAGCAAGTGCAAGGTCGTGAGTTCGATCCCTGGTTCCAGAAAAAAAAAAAAACCAAAAGAGAAGAAAATTTAGGAAAAACCAATAAAAATAACAATATAACAATAAAAATAATAGTTATAACAACTATTTATATAGCACTTACATTGAATTAGGTATTATAAGTAGATATGGCTTCAAATATACGAGAGAATATACATAGGTTATATGCAAATATGCCATTTTATATAAGGAACTTGAACATGTGGATTTTGTTACCTACAGGGATCCTGAAACCAGTCTTCCACAGGTATCGGGGAAGGCTATGCTAAATACACAGCTACTACTATATCAAAGTAAATTATCTCATAAATCATCTCCTGTATCTCAAAATAAATATTGTCAAGAGGAAATTAAACTCCAGATTTTCAAATTGAAGTACAGCACCCTTAGTAAGCACTCTGTTAGTCTGACCCAAAGTTATTAGTAATGATCCTTCTAGCACAAAAGTTATTGAACTTCACGCTAGACAGATATTTACCTAGGAGTTGCAGGGCTGAACTTTTCTTCTCTTTCTATTTCTTTTCTTTGGATCAGGGGATTTTCAATTATCACTAAAACAGAGGGCAAAGCACGATGACATCACACAATAATGCGAGGATTAATCAAAAACAAGTGTGTAAACAATGACTCTAGCCCTATAATTCTAACTTCTAAGCTGGGGTCATGAATCCATCACAGGTACTTCGTGTGAGAATTGGCCTCCTGAGGTGCAGCCATCAGTTTGACTCCAGGTGACTTTTCCAATGTTTTATGTTTATGTCTCAATATGTGGCTTATATTCATATTATTTTAGCAACTTAACTGCACTCAACATTTGATTTGCATGTAATATTCTCTTCAATAAAACTAATTGACCACCACTACACACTTACCTTTGGAAACAATAATGAGAGGTGAAAACAGCAATGCAAAAGTGAGCAGAACTCACCAATTTTGGCTCTGGCACTTTCTAGCTTTGTGAATGCAACATTTTGGGATTTCAGTTTCCCCATGGCCTATATTAGATCTTTTTTGCTGTTTTGTTCATTCCTCACACCACCAACCCATGACCACCACCCCTATCTTGCAAATAAAGACACTGCAGCTCAGAAGTTAAATAACTTTCTTGAGGTTTTATATCTACAAAGTAGTAGAGCTAGAATTAGAATTCTTCTGATTCAAAAATCTATACTCTTTTCACTGCACTCCACTAACATCTTATTTGTATGTATAATCATCACAGATTTTAGGCTTTTAAAAATCCCTTATTTTTGATCCTCACCAACATCAACATATAATTTAATACTAAAATATATCTTTATCTCTCTGTATAACTGATGTTTTACCATTCATTCAAGGAATGTTTATAACTGTCTTGGGCCCTACGAAGTTTGCAATGTTTTCTGCCTTCATACTCCATATGTTTAATAAACTTATTTGGTTAGAAAGATAATATACATATCCCTGAAAATTAATAATACAAAGCAAAATAAAATTAGGTACCAAATAAATGACATGAGTAACTGGCTGCTTGACTCTACAGTATTGGATAAGAGTGGTTCATTATCTGCATTACTCTTTCCCTTCTTTCTCTACCATAAAGGAGAGCTAGTATACCTGCTTTCCTGTTTCTGTTTTGTTTACAGCTGTTATCTAGCTGGTGACTAAATTTTACACTTTATACCATATATACTACCTCATTAAACATTCACAATAACCTAATGGGTTATTGGTTCATATAATGTAAATAAATGTTGGGGCTGGAATTGGAATCCAGATCTGTGCTTTCAAAGTCCTTGTTTGTTTTGTTTTGAGACAGGGTCTCACTGTGTAGCCCAGACTGGCCTTGAACTCACAACAATCCTCCTGTCTCAGCCATGTGAATGCTGGGATTACAGGCAGGCACCACTACACCTGGCTGAAAGTCCTTATTGTTTTGTACTATCAGAGAGATACTGGTGTGCGAAGATGATGCAAAAATTTGGTATATCAACTAAAAGTAAAGTTCCTTAAGAACCAGGTGTGGTGGAACATACCTGTAATCCCTGTGCTCTGGGAAACTAGCAGGATTGCTAGTTTGAGCCTAAACTGAGCAACTTAGTGATTTAGTGAGATACTGTATCAAAATAAAAAGCAAATGAAGAGAAGGGGCGTGGGGATGTAGCCCAGTGCAAACATTCAATTCCCAAAAAATGTCTTACCATGTTTATATGCTTCAAGTAACATGCTAAATACCTTGCAATATGCTTTTAACATCTGATTTTTTTCTGATAAGGTTCTGGAGAATTATAAAGTGTGTCTTATTTCTTTGTGACTCCTTCAGTATAGTTGCCACAAACAACACAGTAATAGAAACACTTTAAGGACCAGTGCTAACTTACCACATTCTCCAACCCTAAAGCTGTTAGAAAGTGACTTGATATAATCTTCGTTGCCCCAGGACGTTGCATTTACAAAATAGGTTGGTGAATCACGAATGGTGAAACTGAAAGTATATCTTTCTGATCCAATGTCTAAGAGAAAACCAATACTTTTATTCTCTAAGTGAAAAGTTTTATTTTGACTTTGAACAAATGATTATATATTTAATCAAATGATCAATTAGGGTTTTTTTTTTTAAGTCAGGGTCTTTCTCTGTAGATCAGGCTGGCCTTGAACTCACTATGCAACCCAAGCTGGCCTCAGACTCTCAGTGTTCCTTCTGCCTCAGCCTCCCGAGTGCTGGGATTACAGGACTGTGCCACCACACCCAGCTAAATGATCAGTTATTGATAAGTACTAAAATGATAAAAAATACTTCAGCACCTGGTAGAAAGTGTTATTTTAGGTGTACATTCTATAAGTTATGCTTTCATGAATTTTGAAGTAAAATGATAAGTTGCCAGTGTAGTTAGTTCTTTGCTCCTTTCTCCAATGATCTGCGTATTTGGAGGAAAATGATATGTAGACTTCAACTGTCCATTTATAAGCTTAGATTTTCCATTTTTCTGTTACTGCTATTGTTTTAACCCAAGTCAAAATTCAAGTGTAGCCAGGTGTGGTGGCTCATGCCTGTAATCCCAGCACTCAGAGGGGTGTGGCAGGTAGATTGTTTCGAGTTTGAGACCAGCCTTGGCTACAAAGTGATCTCAAGGCCAGCCTGAACTGCATAGCAAGACCTTGTCTCAAAAAAGAAGAAAAGAAAAAAGAAAAGAAAAGAAAAAAAATTTACTTCACAACAAATTGTGTGATACTAAATAATCACCACTAGGGGTCAGCAAGTACATTTTTGTACAAAATAAAAATTTATTATTTTTGGTAATTAAAAAAGTAATATAGTGGTGATGAAAACCTGTAGTCCCAGCACACAGGAAGATCATGCGTTCAAGGCCAACCTGGACTACCAAGAAAAATTGTGTGTCAAAACAAAACAAAAAGGTAATACAACCTAACATAAATACCAATATATCTTTTTTTTTTTTGGTTTTTCTCCGGTAGCGGGAACCGAACTCACGACCTTGCGCTTGCCAGGCAGGCGCTTTTGCAGCTGAGCTAAATCCCCAGCCCCAATACCAATATATCTTGAACAGGGATTAATGTCTACTTTTGGAAAGAGAATTAGGATGGGTTGAAAAAGAAATTTTGCTCCAAGTGTGGTGGCACATGCCTGTAATCCCCGCACTAGGGAGGCTGAGGCAGGAGGATCATTGTGAGCTCGAGGCCAGCCTTGGCCACAAAGTGAGCTCAAGACCAGCCTAAACTGCATAGGGAGACCCTGTCTCAAAAAGACAAAAAATAGAACAATAACAAAAAAGAAATTTTGCTTATCAATTCTACATTTTCTACTGACTGAATTTTTCATGAAAAAATAATGTTATTTATGCAGTGTTTTTAGAAGTCAGTAAGCATACCTTCCCCCAAAAAAGTACTATAGATGTCATAAAAAGAAGTCAAACAACAATGAAGTATTCCCCTTCTCATTCAGACAATCTGAGGGTGAAAAACTACATTTCACTGTTATAATTTTAGCATATATCTTAGTAATTACTTTTTTCATAATTACTGTATTTGAAATTATGCCTTTTAGACCTTAGTAAACAGTAAGATAAAGATTTTCTCAAACTGTTCAAGTGGTAATATTGATCTACTTATGATAAAATAAAGTACATACATGAACTGCATGAGAACAAGATGGTAACTGTTATATAACCTCAAAAATAAAAATGGCACATGAACATAAAATAAAACAAAAATAAAGGTAACTATCACTACACTGTGAGTCAAACTAACAGAGCCATAATTACTCAGATAATTTTAGTAAAATTAATGTCTTTTTTGTCAAAATTATTGGCTGGCTAGAGTTCTGATTCACTTTGACACTATATCTTAACTTTTAATAAAAAGCTCTGACACTTCTAAAGTAATTGCAATGAATTGCTAGTTTGGCATTCCATATTTTATCTTTCATACAAACTACAAAAATTTAAAGGTGATTTTTTTTTTTTTTTTTTTTTTGTTTTTTTGAGACCAGTTCTTGCTATGTAGTTCAGGCTGGCCTACAACTTGTGGTCCTGCCTAGGCCTCCTGAATGCTGGGATTGCAGGCTTGTGTCACCATGCCTAAAAAGTGATTTGATTTTACTGTTGGTTTTTGGTTGTTGTTTTGGTAGCGGGAATCAAACTCAGGGCCTCAAGCTTGCCAGGCAGGCAATGCACAACTGAACTACATCCCCAGCCCTGTGACTTGATTTTAAAACCTAAATTTTAGTCTTGGATTATCTTTCCATTGTTCTAAAACTCTCACACAGGTCAAATAACTTCATAAAAACCACTAAGGCCAAAGTTAACTATTATTTTCCACACATGAAAGATGAATTTTTTTTCAATACCTTGTCCAGATATTTGAGTAAATGTATGGATACTGCTGCTATACTTTTCTCTCCCTCAGGCACTACTCTACCATGACACCTTCCTGCTCAAAAAGCCTCATCCTATCATTTTCTCACTTGTTTGATATTTATGTATTTTTCATCTCTTAGGCTGAAAGCGATAGGTAACCTGGAGGTTTTTTTTTTTAATTTTTAAAATGTTTATTAGTTATACAGTTAAAGGAAAAACAGTCTATAAGACTTATTACAAAAACAAAATAAGCCCCCTCACCCTCCTATCAGTTACTTTTTCCCAGAAGCAATCATTTTTAATACAATTGTTTGGGGGGGGTTGTTTGTTTTTTTTAGTGACCTGGAGTTCTTACTATGGGTCACACACAAAGCTAACCCTTACCCATATGAACTCATTTGCATCTCACATCAGCTTTAAATGTTCCTAATTCACAGGTACTGTATATATAGGACAATCTTAGATCATCTAGCAAGTAAATAAAGCAAGTCAATCTAGCCCCCCAAATTCATACTCTTACACACTGTTGTATCTGAAGATATGAGATTACGATTTCTATTTTTGCCGTTGTACAAGTACAGGTGCTAAAGAAACTCTTGTTGAGACAAGTTAATACACTGACCAAATTTTAACTACTTGGGGCATTGCATACTAAAGTCCTGTATGTTTGAGAACCATCACACAAAATCATTGAAATTGTGACCTGTTCTCACACATATGCCCTTGAATTGAGTACAATAAAGGATATGGCCATTGCCTTTAAGGAGTTAAACAGACATGGAGAATTTAATCAGTTAAATATACTTCATTGTAGTCATAAGCCACAGTTGATGAAACAAAGCAAAGTTAAACAGAACTCAGCTTTTTCTGTCTGGAAAGCCTTTGACGTCTGTTTTCCCAATAACTACACCAATTATTTTCTGAAAAACAAAAGAGTATAGAAGACCAGTATTAAACACAGATGTAGATGGTAAATTTAATTTCATGGACTCGTTATATTTTACTGGCTCTTAACAAACATTTTTGACTAGGAACCATTTAAATGTACTTATTTCAGATAAACATCTAAAAGAACTTCATAAATGCTCAGTTCCACAAAGAATAGTACAAAATAGTAAAACAGTTAACTGCTATTGCAAATATAATCATTTAATATCCAGTATGCTTCTACTTTATTTTCAATCACTAGATGGAGCATAGTAACTGCCCTATGCTATCAGTCTTTACCGAATTCATCCAAAGCACATGTATAATGCAATTTAATTTGCCATGGTCTTCAAAGCTTGCTTTGACATAGGGTTTTCTAACATAAAATTGCTTAACTTCTTAATTCAACCATGCTGGATAGTAATATAAATTAGATAGTAATGTCTAGTGGATAGTAATATAAATTAGACTGTAACAAAATTTATATATTGTTGCTAATAAATCTAAATTCTAAGGTCATGGATCTTAAACCTTCAAGATATTAAAATCTCCTTAAAACTTTAATGTTCTCTTTAATGAGTAACAAAGAAAAATAAAAATATTGAAAATGTGCCTTAAGAGATAATATTGTGATCCCAGCATGTGGGAAGCTGAGGCAGGAGGATCATGAGTTCGAGGTTAGCCTGGGCTACATAGATCTTGTCTAAAAAAATTTAAAATAAAGAAATAAAAGATATCTTTTTCTGAAAGGAAAAACATAAACTTATATTATTATTAATTCTAGCAACTGATTTTGTAATAATCTGTGACATTTCAAGTACAGTCAAGCTTTTAAGACTATCACATTCTGGCTGAGCTATTACCCAGAATTATTGTGTTTAGACACATTTTCATTATTTCTTAAATTCCACATACATGTACATTCAGTGAATTTTGATGGACATACTCAACTAAGGGAAATGTTGAATAATACTTTCAAATTGAAGAAGCAATTAGCAGTTTACTTTTTAAGGAAAACTAGCAGGAATAACTACATTTTAACATTAATAAAGTTTGAATTGCAAATTACTAAAGTTACATGCAAACTTATATCATTTTAAAAAATCTGTTTTTGCAAAGCCAGATAGGTCAGGGACTGAGAAGGTGGAGAAGGTAATAATCCCTTTCATTGTGCTGCACCTCATGGTTCTACCCAGGTTTCTTTTAAATAAATAACAGTTTCCATATGTTAGAAATCATTCTACAACTCCTGCCAAAAAGTGTTAAAAGCAGCATAATGACAAGTATTTAAGACAACAACTTTGATAATTTGATTAGGGATTTGCTATTGTGAATGAAAATGATTTTATAATGCCAAATTTGAGCATTTACTACATTTGTCACTTTATTAGGTATTCATTACACCAATACAAAATACCTTTTGATCATTTTGAACAATCAGTATTCAAACCTACTGATTGTTCATATATCTTCTACCTTACAGACAAAAGAAAGAGTAATATTTAGTTGGCATAGATACAAAGAAGTTTAGGGATAGGTAACATGTAACAATTATACTAAAACAATTAGTATATATATACCTGTCAATTTTACAAGCATATGTTCAATGAATCAATAATGTCTATGTAATGTCACCAAATAAAGTTTCATTAGCAAATAATCAAACGACTATATCATTGAAACCTACCAGGTTAGCCATATTTGGATGCAGATCTGAAAGTGCAGTGAAGGCCTTTGATGCAAAGGAGTTTGCCATTTTTAAATCTACATTTGAGAAGATAAAATTTAGATGCATAAATTAAAACTCTAAAATTATGAAAAATTTCAAAAATTAAAAAAATTAGGAAAGCACCGAATATTTTACTCATTTAAAAAATTATTCATTATAATAGTGAAATGTAAATTAATATAGATTTAGACCTATAGAAAACATGTTTAAAGTGTCTTTTTATTGTCAGGCATACTGACATATGCAAGTAATCACAGCACTTGGGAAGCTGAGCCAGGAGGATCACCAGGAGTTTGAGATCAGCCTCCGTTATAATGAGTTCAAGGCCAACTTAAACTGCATAGTTAGATCCCATCTCAAAAAAAAAAGTGTAGTGTCCTTTGAAGTCCCAGATAATCTAGATGCTAAAGTGAGAGTTACAGGCCAACCTGATATGACTCCATCTTAAAAAACAGACACAAAAACAAAACCCAAAGTGAATTATATAGCTAGATTTCAATTTTTCATTTTTTCTTGTGTGTGTGTGTTTCTTAATTTTTTGAGATTTGATCCCATTATGTAGTTCAGGCTGGCCTTGAAATTCCTACGTAGCCCAGGTGAGCCTCAAACTCTGGGTGATCCTCCTGCCTCAATCTCCTGAGTGCTGGGATTACACGTGTGTGCCACCACACTCAGCTCAATATTTTTGTTTTTTTAGGCTATGTAAACTGAGGTGGTGGCGCATGCCTGAAATCCCAGCACTCGGGAGGCTGAGGCAGGAGGATCGTCATGAGTTTGAGACCAGCCTGAGCTACAAAGTGAGCTCAAGGCCAGCCTGAACTGTATAGTAAGACCCTGCCTCAAAAAGACCAAAAAAAAAAAAAAAAAGACTGTAAAACTTAGCGATTTTTAAATATTATGTAAATTTAGAGTTTCAGATAAGAGATGATTCAGTGGGGCATTTGAGTATATGTGCTGCCGAAGCAGGCACTCAGTAGGATATTTGAAAATTTACATATTCATTGGCACCAAGCCTAACTAAAAACTAAAGCAAAACTGTATTGTAAACACCTCAAATCATAAAATTGGTCAGATTGTGTGAGGGGGAAGGTAGTAATTTTAAAGACATCTCTAGATGCTGAGCTTATGAAGACAAAGATAATGTCTTACATATTTTTATGTGGGTAGTTTTGAGGGGAAGGAGTTGGAGGGAGTGGAGGTCTGGTGTCTTGATAAGTTACCCAGGCTGGTCTCCAATTCCTGGGCTCAAGGGACTCTCCCAGCTCAACGTCTGTGAGTACTGGGACTGTAGGAATGTACTGCTGTGCCCTCCTATGTACTACTTAGCACATAGAAAATACACATAAATATCAAATGAATGAATGGCAAATTGTCCATAAATATTATCACTATAAAAGGTTTTATTGTACCCCAAACTGTAACCTACAGCAAACTAACAGTCTGACGATTTCGCTTTGTAAAGTATAGCTTTTCTAAATCTGATAATGCCCTCACCCATAGGCTTCAGTTGAAGAAAGTATTCCCTGAAACCTGAGTTCAGTGAACCTGTGGAGTTGCTTAAATATGATTTTGAATTCCAGCACCACTAGTTTACATGTTTTGACATTATTAAACTTAATTTCGGGGCTAGGGATTTAGCTCAGCGGCACAGCGCCTGCCTGGCAAACACAAGATCATGAGTTCAATTCCTGGTACTAGTAAAAAACAAAATAAATAAATAAATAAAAATAAACAATTTCCTCATCCTGAAAATGTGAATACCACTTACGGTGAGAATTCTGAATAGTGTGCACAAGGTACCCAGATGTTCACAGGCTCTCAGTAAATGATAGCATTATCTTTTAATATTATCCAGTGTAGTGTAGCAGTTTTTGCATTCAAGGCCTTCTGGTGCCAGAAGAAATAATTGGGAATTAAGCAGTATTAAATTTTTCACTCATTCTTTGGCCTCAGCAGATCTGGCTATGAAATTTCACTCTCTGAAATATTTGTCAAACAATGACAGGTTCATTTATTCATTTAAGAGCCAGGTGTGGGCCAGGTATATAGCTCAGCGGCACAGTGCCTACTTGGCAAGCACAAGGCCCTAAGTTCAATTCCCTGTACCATTAAAAAAAAAAAAAAAAAAAAAAAAGATCCGCGTGTGGTGGCACATGCCTATAATTCCAGCACTTGGGTGGCTGAGGCAGGAGGATTGCCCAGACACTCCTCCTGCCAAGCGTGGAAGGAAAGATATAATGATGATGGAATTCTGTTAAAGTAATAGAGGTAGCAATGCCAAAGGTGCCTGTTATGAAGCTGTGCCTACACAACAGGCAGTAGGGACACCAGAACCACCTCTGACAGATTCCCCATCTCAGCTCTCCTAATTCTCCTCCTTGATCTCTGAGTTCATCCTGCGATTTTAAAGAGTGACTGCCTATCTGGCCTGAATCCAGCCTCACCTGGTCTGTTTTTCTAGGACCCTCCTGGTCCTTTGTTTAGGCCTAATCCCCTCTGGCTCCTCTTTGCTGAAGCTCTCCTCCAGAGGAGAAAGCTGAATTTCACAGCCCTCACTTCCTCAGGGGGTCTGGAACAGGAGAAAGGGACTCTATGAACCCAAATGAAGAAGGCACACTGCCTGGGCTACAAAGTGAGCTCAAGGCTGGCCTGAACTGCATAGTCAGACCCTGACTCAAAAAAAAACAAAAACAAAATTAATTAATTAAAATAAAATTGATGTTGGAGCCAGGCATGGTGGCACACGCCTGTAATCCCAGAACATGAGAGGCAGAAATAGGAGGATCACCATGAGTTTGAGGCCAGCCTGGGCTATACAGTGAGACTCTGTCTGGAAAAAACAATTGATGTTGGACTAGGCTATTACTAAGCAATCTTTTCTATGCCATTTCTCTACAGGGAAATCACTCCAAACTCTCATCATAAACCACAAATTTTGTAACAAACTTTAATAAAACTAGTTATTTTCTCTTATAGAAGAGAACAGTTTTGTTCAGTTTTTTCCTCCTGCTGCTTCAATGGGAACTTAGGCAAGTTTTGTACTATGAAATTCTAGCTAACTTCTAAATATGAGGTGTCCATTAGTAAGTTAGCTGGCTGTCCATTAGTAAGTTAGCTGGCTGCTCCAGTATGAAGACAGAAGAAAATATGTTAGTAACTTTTCAAATTAGTTTCAAATTTTCTAACACTGCTTTAAAAAAGAAAAGAAAAAAATGTATGGCTTGCACACAAATATTTCTGAAAGTTCCTTATTTTATATTCTCCTCATACATTTGCATCTAGTAACTGACAAGCCCAAGGCTGAAGGATCCAAAACATCATTTTGTTTTAATCTCTTTGGTGATGGGCAAGGCTCCCTGTTTGTTCATTCGGTGTTTTGACGTTGTATTTTAGATGATTACAATTCCATAACACTCTGCAAAAAGCAGCACTCTGAAGAGTAAAAAGATCAGTGTTGTCAGAGAGCGCGGGTGGGTAGGAGAGAGCAGGGGGGTGGATTTCTAGGGCGTGAGACTGGTCTGTGGGGTCCTGTAGTGGCAGTCTGCTGGCGTGACATTACGCACTTGTCAGAACTCAGCTGGCGCAACACTGAGCACTGGAAAGAGACGCGCTGCACTGGGTAAGGAAGCTGTTTGGAAACAACGCGATGTACACTGTGACTATGCAGCAGGTTCTGCATATTTTACAGCCTGGGTCTGCCCTCGGGTTCTGGCTTTTAAATCTGACTGGCCCTCTCGCCCCTTAAAACTGCCCCGGAGCTCCCGAGCACGGTCCCTTCCGCGCACCCCGAACACGGGCGCCAGCGAGGCCAGCCCTGTGCTGAGAGGAGGGCCGAGAGAAGGGGACCCGAGGGACCAAGCTCCGAGAGGAAGACTTGGGGGCCGGAACCCGAGGGAGAACCTGAGGGGCCCCAGGAGGGTCCTGAGGGGGGAACCTGAGGTGCGAAACCCCAGGGGGACCCAACAGGAGGCGGGGAGTGCCCGGGGGGGGAACCTGGCGGGGCCTGAGGAGCGGGAGACTTGAGCCGGGACATTATCGACAGGACCCCGAGAGGCCCAGAGCCGCGCGCTAGCCGGGGAACCCTCAGGGACCAAGCCGGCTTCCCACAGCGCACGCAGCAGCCTGAAACCCCAGCCCTAAGAAATGAAGCGAGGCGCGTGCCGCTGCTCACCAGATGCGCGCCGGGCTGGCTGGTCTTCTGGCCCGCCCCGGAGTCTCCCGCTTTCCGCGGCTTCTCCACAGAGCGCTCGGACAGCGGCTGCCGGGAGCCCACTTGACAGCCGCACGCGACCGTTAGCACGAGGCCCCGCCCAGCCGCGTGCCGATCCGGGGCCCGCCAGGAGCCGGCCTCCCACCAAGAGCTCGCCACGCCCCTTCCAGCCTGGACCACGCCCATAGAGTGCTGGCCCCGCCCCCCAGGACGCTGACCCCACCCCCTAGGAGAATATTACTGTCTCGTCTCTTCTGCAGCCTAAGCGCTTCCACAGACTCTAGCGCCGAAGGGCAGGGCAGGCGTGAGAGTCACTGGACGCCCGCGAGCAGCTCGAGCACAGCAGAGGACCCGCAGGTAGAATAGGACTCGACCAGGCATCCATCGCGGTCACCTGTCTCGACTGATCTCGACTGCACTTGCAGGATGACCCACTGGGGAAACGTTGAGAAAACGGAGGCGGAATCTCTCTACGATGTTCTGTAATAATTCACTTACTACAGAACACCTTACTTAATTAAATTAATCTCAACTTAAAGCAGAACACGCACCAAAGAAAGCCGAGAGAGAGTGTTCACAGGGCTGTGGAGAAGAGGGCTGCTGCCCACAGACCTGGCCGGTCACTTGGTGAGGCAGGGCGGGGCGGCTGCTGTAGGTAAAGGATTCCCTTGGTGGCACTGAATGCCGCCTAAATCATGAGTTGCATGTGTAGCATCATGCAAAAATAAGCAATATCACATAAAATGCATTATATGTGTATACATGGTACAAAGTTTCACTCAGAAAATACCTATGTATGTAAATGTTCACATGTATGTATGTGTGTGTGTGTGTGTGTGTGTATGTAGTGCGAAAGAGAGTACTTAGGTGAACCTGACCCCGACCCCAAAATTGCCGCCTTTTTGTGTTTTAAATTACTACTATGTGGACATTTTAATCTAATGACTTATTAAAATAATTTTAGTCAGTACCCATTGGGACAAAGAAGAGCCAACAACTAAATCCATTCAGTTTATCAACAAGTACTGTCTACATGTAGCATGATTTATTTGGGGGGTTTTGTTTTGTTTCTTCCGGTACCAGAAATCGAACTCACGACCTTGCGCTTGCCAGGCAGGCGCTGTGCCACTGAGCTAAATCTCCAGCCCCTGTAGCATTATTTAAATTGGTGAGCTTCTCCCTTAAAAAAGGAAAAAACCTTTGCTAAATATTATGCAGCCACATGTTACAAAAGAAAAATACATTATAGGCAAGTTTTGTTATTATCAAAATACAATTTTAAGTTTTTCTCATTTAAAAATTCCCCAAATATAATGGAACACAAAATAAAATGCTGCATTACCATTATTTCAAATTTAATGGAAAAAGCTTTATTTAATTTCTCATATTCCTTTCCAGTCTTTTTTTTTTTTTTTTTGTACCAGAAATCAAACTCAGGACCTTACACTTGCCAGGCAGGCACTGTGCCAGTCCAGTTTGTCTTTTAAAAAACATATTTTGATCTTTCTAAAATAAAGAACTGGTGTTTTATGTCAATTTGAAATGAAGGCAAGAAAAGTAATAAAAAATAATTTTCATGCCTTTTTTATTTGAATCTCAGTGGGAGAATAATATTTAAAATTCTTGTTTGTATTTTTTCATGGTTTAATAAATTAATTTTTGCTGAAAGATACATGAGATAAAGCAAACAGAATCAGCCTCTCTAGTACAGCATGAGCTTCTCATACACTTGATGCTTCAAAATACAAGCCCTTTAAAATAAAAAATAAAAGAAATACAAGCCCAGAAGAGTGAAATTATTTTAGGCTAATAATGAAACTAGGACTCCTTGTTTATGTAAAGAATTTGTTCCTTCCACTTTATATTGCTTTCTAATTGCTTTGTTCTTAACAATAGAACTGACTTGCCAACATATTTTGGATATATATGTATCAAAATAGGAATGTCCAGCCCTTCCACTTGATGTAACAGTCAGCGGTGAGTGAACAGAAATCATTGCTGAAATGGCTTGCATGTCTGGCTATGGGGTGGTAGGTGGCTCTGTTGTCACCTCCCTAGAGCTTCTAGGAGCTGTGAGACCACCTTGGTACCTGTCACTCATGACAAGGAAAAATATATAAATAAGTTTTATACATATTAATTGGTAGGAAAAACAAACTATTAAAATGAATTACAAGACAATCTTTTGACCTTGTAATTATAAAAATAAATCTTGTAACATTAGTCCTGTGGTGATGTTCCTCCCAGGAGCTGAAATGCTAATGGTTCAATTACTGGCATAACTAGTCTCACTTCCCACTCTTCACTCCTTTCAAGGACTTACCAACCTACATTGTTGTAGGTATGCTTACCCTTACAGATATTTTTTTTTATTTTAAAGAATAAAAGAAGGATAACATAATAATAGGGGGGACTTAGCAAATTATAGACAAAATGGTAGGAAATTATCAATGGTTACCATTTTACATATTATTGTCTACAAAATAGTTTCTCAGGAAAACAAATAGACAAATAATAGTGAGTTACAGACAAAAGAGGTAGGAGATTATCAAGAGTTGTTGTA
>NW_004955442.1:15400489-15405258 GCF_000276665.1 Chinchilla lanigera | reverse complement strand
CAGAAGGCTGGCGCTCCCCACCCGCAGCTCCCTGTGCGCGGGAAGCCCTCCTTCCAGGGAACCATGAGGCCGGAAGACTTACGGATATTTTTTGCAAATGTTTGCAAAAGTTTGTCAAGAGAATATCCAGTCATTATGGTGCACACTGTAATCCTAGCCATTCAGAAGGCTGAGACAGGAAGATAGCAAGTTCTAACTCAACCTGAACCACTTAGCAATATCGTGTCTTAAAATTCAATTTAAGAAAAGGTCTGGGTAGGCAAGGAACAGAATTCCAATAGCACAAAAAATAATACCAAGAATCAAAAATGGGATTATATTAAATTTTTAAAAAACTCCTGCACCCAGCCTGACCCCCTGGAAATTTACTCTTGTGACAACAGAGAACACAGACCATCTCTTTGAAAGGTTCTCAAGAGTCAGGTTCATCATCATTCATATTAAGTATACATAATTTTAAAAATTAAAGCTGAAGTATGGAACATACTTTTACCACTTCTTCCGGGCGTGGTGGCACAGGCCTGTAATTCCAGCACTTGGGAAGCTGAGGCAGGAGGATTGCTGCAAGTTAGAGACCAGCCTGGGCTACAAAGTGAGCTCAAGGCCAGCCTAAACTGCATAGCAAGACCTTGTCTCAAAAAAAGACAAAAAAAAAAAAATACTTTTACCACTTCTACTGCCATTCACCATGCCCCTGACCCTTCTGCCTCCCACTACATGTCACCAGTTACTGCTGTCCAGATTCAAGACCATGTCTCCAAACTCATTATGTACAACACTTAGCTCCTGGGTTTACCCCCAAGTCAGCCCTCCCACATGGATCTAGCGCCTCAAAGTCACAGTCTCAGAGGTGGCCTTGAATCCTCTCTTCTTTGCCATTTGTATCTCCTGAGGTGTCATGTTTTTTTTTCCCTTTGGCCTCTCTCCTGCTCATATCCTGTCTCTCCATAACTATTTCTATCACCTCCATATACATGCTGGTGGCAGATAGTTGGGGTAGTTATACTAATAATTTCTCTTGGTTCATTGGGGAGAAGGATTTGTGCTAACATTGTTTGGACAATTGAATGCCGGTGTCTTATACTCTGAGTAACTAATTTAAAGATAATAATGTACAATGTTTTAACTCATTGTTACCCTCCTATCATCTTGTTTTGAAATTTTGTTTTGTGGGGTTTTTTTTCTCTTTAAAATTAAAAATAGAAAATGCTGGGCATGGTGGCACATGCCTGTAATCCCAGCACTCAGGAAGCTGAAGCAGGAGGATTGCTGTGAGTTTGAGGCCAGCCTGGGCTATAAAGTGGGCTAAAGGCCAGCCTGAACTGCATAGCGAGACCCTGTCTCAAAAAGACAAAAAATAAATTTATTTATTTATTTATTTATTTATTTAAATTTTTAAAAATACAGAAAGGCCGGGCATCGTGGCACACACTTGTAATCCCAGCACATGGGAGGCTGAGGTAAGAGGATCACTGCAAGTTCAAGACCAGCCTGGGCTACAAAGTGAGCTCAAGGCCAGCCTGAACTGCATAGCAAGACCCTATCTCAAAAAGACAAAAAATAAAAATAAAAAATACAGAAAGACGCTGGTAGCATTAGGTTGGATGGCTGCAGTAGCAGGCAACAAGGACTTTCATCTTCTTCATTCTAGCCATTCCACACCCTCTTGTCACTCAAGTCAGTCCTACCACATCAAGCTTCTCATGATCTTTGCATCACAACACTCTGCTCATGGAAATCCTTCAATACTGTATACAGGGCAAATTTTTCTATAAGGAAAGGACTTTGCAGGCCATATGATCTCTTTAGTCACAACCCTATTGTACCCTTTTAGTGCAAAAAGCAGCTACTGACAATATCTGAACAAAGCAACATAGCTATATTCCAGTAAAACTTTATTGGCAAAGCAGACAAGGGTCCAGGTTTGCCCTGTAAAGCCATAGGTGGAAGACCCCTGGATTGAAGTAACAATTCCTTAGTTCTACGTGGGGAACTTGGCCAGGAATGAATGATTAAACTGCAAGACAAAAGCACATAGGCTCTATGAGGGGTGAATGGTTAAAATGGGAAGCAAAGGAGCACAAATAATTAAACTGCAGGGAAAAAGCATGCAGGCTCTGTGAGAAGTAAATAATTAAACTGTGGGGCAAAAAGCAAACAGGCTCTATGAGGAGTGAATGGTTAAACTATAGGGCAAAAGCACCATGTGAGAATCGAATGGTTAAACAACAAGTTTAGATTAGTAAAGTATGTTGTGTCTGGCCATTGTCCTTCCCCTTTTCCCCCACCCAAAATTGCCTAGTCTTGAGACAGCTCCTTGTCCAAACTGCTTTTCTCCTGCTTTTTTCTCTTACACTGATATTCTAAATAAAAACCAGAGTTCTCAGTTTGGTGACCTTTTTCTTCTCCTGAAGTCTCCTTGATGGCTGGGCACTCTCAGTTGAGAAAGAGTCCCTTTGGGCCTCTGAATGATTGAACTAAATCTCATCTCTGAGTTTTTATCCTCCATGCAGCCCATTGTGGCTCACTGCCCAGTTCTACACACAGCATTTTCTACCTTTTGGACTCAGTTAAAAATTTAACTCTCTGCAGGATAGTTAACACGGCTGTTCTACTGTCTTGTATTTCTTTGCTGAAAGAAACTGTCAATGAGTCCTTGGTTGATCAGCTTTGTATGTCTATATCTGTTTTCATGAGAAACCACTTTGAAGATATCAATATGTAATACAACAAGCATTGTTAATTCCCTACCACTCTGTTTGTAACTCTGTATTGATCCTTTGCTATTTTGTAAAATGTCTGTCTGTTAGTATTTTCCTCCTTTTATTTCTAAAATTAAAAAAAAATTAACTCTCCCACCATTTTCCCAAGATTGTGTGTGTGTGTGTGTGTGTGTGTGTGTGTGTGTGTGTGTGTGTGAAAGAGAGAGAGAGAGGGAGAGATGCTAGGGATTGAACCTTTTATCTCATGCACGCTAGGTAAGCTCTCTACCATGAACCACAGTACCCAACCCTTTCCAAGACTTTTATATATTTTTATACACATAATGAATTTATGTGCAGTAATGACTCATGCTGCAAAGACATTTAATAGCTGCTGACTTTATGGCAGCAATGTCTTCATTTCCACTTTCTCTCCACTTCACTGTCCACATGGTTGGTACCTTTTACTTCATATGTACTTCTAGAAAATATTTTTAAGAGCCACTTGGAATAAAGCCACTATCCTACTTTGAACAATAACTGCTGCCCAGTTTGGTGATCTGAAGATCCTAGATTACTTCAAGGTGAAGAATGCGTGTGTCTGGGAGATTTCCATGTGCAGTGCTGTCCCTTCTCTATGGGTCCAAATCTCAGGCTTTATTCTTTGGTAAGTTTATTTACATGTTTGGGAATTTGCTCAGAGTCTGATAACCTATCTGTATTGTTCATGAGCACAAAAGACTTATTTTGAGCTTTTAAACTATCACTCTGAGAAAAAGGCAACAGATATTTCTCAATGTGCTTAATTTTAATGTGCATTAATCAGGGTTCTCTTATCTTAACAGTTTTATTGGACAGTTGTCTGAAATGAGAAAAATAAATGGGATTTGTGGGGAGCTAGTATACACTGTAGAAGCTAAAAGTCAGGCTGTCTGGTTGAAATCTCAGCTTTGCTGCTAAGTAGCTGTGACACTCAAGGTTGAACTTCATTTTCCTTATCTGTCAAATAAAAGGTTTGGACAGATCCAGTGAGAAAAAGATGAGTACAATAGTACACACCCTGTGGGAAAAGATGATAGATGTATTTTCCCCAAGACAGAAGCTCCTGGGGAGCCTGTTCATTTCAGAATTCCCCATTCTGAGTATGGTGCTGTACCTTGTGCCTACTTTGTGTTAGCTGGTTGAATCATTCAATAACTGTCACTGTTACTGAACTCTGTAAGTGGCAAAGCTGCTAAGGGGGCGGCAAGGGTGTTATATTCCCCAGGGTATATGTGGCTCTCCCTGTACTCAGATGGAAAGATCAGCAGTCTGTGTCATAGAACTCGTATCTAATTCTAACCCTTCATTTAATTTGTTTATGATTTTACCAGAATTGCTTACCTTCTCCAGAACCTTAACATGACCTGTTAAGTGTTAATAAGCAGAACTCTGGCTAGTGTATTGTGCACTGTGAAATAATGGATGAAAAAACACAAAAGACCACATTCTGTTGATAGCCATTCCTGAAATGGGCTGCCCAACCCTCAACTGGTAAAGATTCTGTCACATCCCTGGAGAGTCATTTATGCATCTGCCCTCCTATTTAATGTCCAGATGGACAGGCCAGCAAGGCCGGGCAGACTTTTATAGATGTCACCAAGTTCCACCCAATGAACGCAAAACCAAAGTTTTAGCTGAGCATGGTGGTTTATGCCTGTAATCCCAGCACTCTGGGAAGCTGAGGCAAGACCATCCAAAGTTTGAGGCCACTCTGGGCAATTTACTGAGACTCTGTCTCATAATAAAAAATACAAAGAGTCGGGCAAAAATTCAAAGAGTGGCGCATGCCTGTAATCCCAGCACTTGAGAGACTGAGGCAGGAGAATCATTGCAAGTTCGAGGTCAGCCTGGGCTACAAAGTGAGCTCAAGTCCAGCCTGAACTGCATAGTGAGACCCTGTCTCAAAAAGACTAAATAAATGAATAAATAAATAAATAAATAAATAAAAAGAGATGGAGTTATACCACAGTGTGGAGGCCCTGCATTCAATTGCCAGTTGTGAAACAAACAAACACAAACACAAAA
>NW_004955442.1:15374153-15400360 GCF_000276665.1 Chinchilla lanigera | reverse complement strand
GGTACCAGGAATTGAACTCACGAACTTGCACTTGCCAGGCAGGTGCTGTGCCACTGAGCTAAATCCCCAGCCCAAACAATACTTTTTTTTTTTTCCAGTACCGGGAATCGAACTCACGACTTTACACTTGCCTGGCAGGTGCTGTGCCACTGAGCTAAACCCCCAGCCACATGTAAAAATATTGATGTCTCTGATTAGTCAAGTGGTTAGTATGGCATGATAAATACCTTTTAAGTTAGAATTATACTCACCTACTTGTTACTATTTAGTATGTATACTTACCTACTTCCAAAATGATCTGAGGTAGTACATTAAATTGAATAGGCTGAGGCAGGAGGATTGCCAAGAGTTTGAGGCCAGCCTGGGCTACAAAGTGAGTTCAAAAGGCAGGGCATGATGGTGCACACCTGTAATCCCAGCACTCGGGAGACTGAGGAAGGAGGAGCATTGCAATTTTGAGACCAGCTTGGGCTATAAAGTGAGCTCAAGTCCAGCCTGAACTGCATAGCGAGACTCTGTCTCAAAAAGACAAAATAAATATAAAATTAAATAAAAACAAAATAAATTGAATAGTGTCCCCAAAACTCATGCCCACCTGGAAACTCAGAGAGTAATCATTTTTTGGAAATAGGGTCTTTACAGATGTAATTGGGTTAGGATAAGTATATGCTGGATTAGGTGGCCCTAATAATGACAGGTGTCTTTATAAGAAGAGGAGAAGAGACAGAGAGACATACAGGGAAGGGGGATGTGAAGAAAAGAGGACCAAATGCCAAGGAATTCTGATAGTCATTGGAAGCATGGGCAGAGGCATAAAACAGATTCATCCTCAGAGTCTCCAGAAAGTACCCCTATTGAAGTGCATGTTCTGGACTTCCAGCTCCTCACAACTATGAGAGAATAGATTTCTGTTGTTTTAGGGCTTCCAGCTTATGATAATTTTTATAGCAGTCCTAGAAAACTAACACAACTGTCTCAAGTTAAACAATATAATGATTGGGAAAGCAACAGAAGAGCTACCTTATGCAGAGTAAAGGTTTCGAGTTTCCAAGATGAGCTGATGCAGGTGATTTTGCTGAATCACATTGTATTACATAGTTTTGGGAGGAAAAAACATTGTATTACATAGTTTTTGTGTTCAACAAAGAGGACATACAAATCCAATGGAAGGGACCACTCTTGTTATTTTCCCCTAAGATAATTGAAAGAATTCATCATATTACTCCTTGCACAGGGTTTTAAAGAACAGGATAAACAGCATCTTCAAAACAAGTTTTAGGGCTGGGCGTGGCAGTGCATGCCTGTAATCCCAGCACTTGGGAGGCTGAGGCAGAAGGATCGTTATGAGTTCCAGGCCAGCCTGGGCTACAAAGTGAGCTCAAGGTCAGCCTGAACTGCATAGGAGACCCTGTCTCAAAAAGATAAAAAGCAAAACAAAACAAGTTTTACCATCAGGCTGGGAGATGCATTCTTGTGATCCCAGCACTCTGAGAGGCTGAAGCAAGAAGATTCCAAGTTCAAACCCAGCCTAGGAAAGTTAGTGATTTAGTGAGAACTTGTCTCAAAATAAAAAATAGGCTAGGGATATAGCTCAGTGTGAAGGCCCTGGGTTCAATCCACAGTACCTCAAAACGAAAATGAAAACAATTCGAATAAATCACCATCAACATGCTAAGTGCTATATATACTTTATAGAAATATGCTTCTCAGGATATGCTTAAAATTCAAGATTGAATCTGAACAACTACTTTGAAGATAACAATAGACAATATAATAACCATTGTCAATTTCTTATTATCTTGTTTTGAAATTCTATATCAGTGTTTTTATATTTTCTCTTTAAAATAAAATTTAAAAAAAAATTCAAGACTGAGTTCACTCCGGAGCTCTAGGGAGGAAGCGTCTCAGTCGGACTCGGCCGCTCTGAGGAGAACCTTGCACCAGGCCGCGCTGCCATGGGCAAGGGAGACCCCCAACAAGCCGCGGGGCAAGATGTCCTCGTAGGCCTTCTTCGTGCAGACCTGCCTCCAGGAGCACATGAAGAAGCACCCCCACTCCTCGGTCAACTTCGCCGAATTCTCCAAGAAGTCCTCAGAGAGATGGAAGACCATGTCTGCCAAGGAAAAGTCGTAGTTTGAGGACATGGCGAAGAGCGATAAAGCGCGCTATGACAGGGAGATGAAAAACTACGTACCCCAGCAAGGGTGGCGATAAGAGAGGAAAGAAGAAAGATCCGAATGCTCCGAAAAGACCACCATCTGCCTTCTTCCTGCTTTGCTCTGAACATCGCCCAAAGACCAAAAGCGAACACCCAGGCCTGTCCATTGGAGATACTGAAAAGAAATTGGATGAAAT
Source organism: Chinchilla lanigera (assembly GCF_000276665.1). Lineage (NCBI taxonomy): Eukaryota > Metazoa > Chordata > Mammalia > Rodentia > Chinchillidae > Chinchilla > Chinchilla lanigera. The sequence continues at coordinate 15,398,005 of NW_004955442.1, read as the reverse complement.
GTGGTCGAGCAGTCAGCCAAAGATAAACAGCCATATGAACAAAAAGCAGCTAAGCTAAAAGAGAAATATGAAAAGGATATTGCTGCATACCATGCCAATGGCAAAAGTGAAGCAGGAAAGAAGGGTCTTGGTAGGCCAACAGGCTCAAAGAAGAATGAACCAGGAGGTGAGGAGGAGGAGGAGGAAGAGGAAGAAGAGGAAGATGAGGAGGAGAAGATGAAGATGAAGAATAAGTGGCTGTCCTGTAATGGCATGTGGAGTATATGTGTGCTCAGGCAATTGTTTTGCTAAGAATGTGAATTCAAGTGCAGCTCAACATTAGCTTCAGTATAAAAACTGTACAGATTTTTGTATAGCTGATAAGATTCTTTGTAGAAAAAACACTTTTTTAAAAAATTCAGGTTGTAGCTTTTTGAGGATCTACTACGTACAGTTAGATTTTAAAGCTTTTGATGTTGAATGTTCCTAAATATTTAATGGTTTCTTTCATGTGTATGGTAGCACAACAAATTTGCAGGAACTGTACCGATAGTAAGTTTTGGGTATTTTTTTTAGGATGATGTATTTTGTGGTTTTTTTTTAAATTTGTAATAAAATTATGTATATTTTAAAAATTCAAGACAAAGCCAAGTGTAGTGGTGTATGCCTGTGTCCTAGCACTCTGGAGGCTGAGGCAGGAGGATCCCTGTGAGTTTGAGGCCAGCATAGGCTACAAAGTGAGTTGAAGGCCAGTCTGAACTGTATAGCAAAAACCTGTCTCAAAAAGACCTCCACCCAAAAATTGCTTAAAAGGTATGGGAGGCATGAAAATATAACTGAAAAATAAATATTTTGACTTAGTGCTACAATATGAGGGGGAGTCCTGAAGGAATGCTTTCAAACTGGCTCAGGAATCAGAGACTGGTGAGGGAAATAGGGCTGTATGTGGTATAAAATCTATGTAATTAAAATTATCAATGAGCAACATGGGAAGGGTTGGGGTGGGGAACAGAGGGGACATTTAGTCCAAAGGATGTGGAGAAATTCAGATCAGATGAGCTGAAGAAAAAATCTGCCACACAATAAGGTCACACAATAAGGCTGCAATAAAAAAGACATAACAAGTACTGGTGAAAATGTGGAGCGTGTGAGGCCATGAGTTTGATTCCCAGTAACAAAAGAAAAAAGAAAAGAAAATGTGGAAAAATTGGAGTCCTGTCTGCTGCTGATGGGGTGTAAAGGGCTATAGCTTTTGAAAACAGAGCTGTTGTCTCCTCAGACTGTCACACATGGAGTTACCTGAGGGACAGCTGCTCCACTCTCAGGTGTCTCTCTCCAAGAGAACCAAAAAACTACGTGCACATAGGAACTTGTCCATAGATGTCCATAATTCTCAATAACCAAAAAGTGGAAATAACTCAGATGTCCCCAAACCGATGGAAAGCAAAACAAAATGCAGTCTGTCCACACAATAAGAATATTATTCAGCCCTAAAAAGGAAGGATGCTCAGACACAGTGAACTTTGGAAACTTTACACTCAGTGAGAGAAACCAGGCACAAAAAGATCACATATTATATGACTGCATTTATAGGAAATGCCCCAAATAGGCAAATCCAGAGACAAAAAAAAAAAAAAAAAATAGGTCATTGGTTGCCTAGGGCTGGAGGGGGAAGACTGAACTGGAGACTGGAGACTGAACTTAATTTGGGTGTGGCATTTCTTTGGGGAGTGATGAAAATGTTCTGGAACAAGACAGTGGTGATGGTTTCACAGTGAATATACTAACAACAACTCAATTACATAATTTAAAATGGTGAATTATATCTCAATAAAGCTGTTATATATTTCTAAAAGTGGGCCTCAAATGTCTTCATCATTCCTGTTGAAGCTATGAGCTATACAACTGTAAGTCTTTTGGCATCAAAAAACCCAAATTCTCTAGAGAGAACTGCCAGGAATTTCCACACTTAAAGTACTTGTTTATGGAGGAGAAAAAGGTACCCACGTATAACACATTTTGTTATCTGTGTTTCAATTTCCAACATTCATTGTCTTAACACACAGCAACCATGTAATAATTTAATCTGTGCTCATCTGGCCCATCAAAGCAGTTAACTTACTTTTCAAAAGACCCTTAGCATTTATATGGCTATTTACTATTTTGCCCTTAGATTAACTATTATTTTCATATTTACATCTTGGGGCATTCAAAAAAAAAATCATTTGGGACGTGGCCTTATTTATGTTTGCAAAAAAATGTGGACATTATCTTCAAAAGGCTTGAGTGCAGAATTTCATGATCCTTCACCTTTTTTTAGGATGTGAAAAGTGAAAATCCAAAAACAAGTTCAACATATTTTATGATTTAATCATAGCTCATGATTTTAGAAAATACTCATATTGATTTGCCCACAGAGTCCCTTGGCTTTGGGAGAGACAACGGGAAGAAACAGTTCATGCTGTCAGCATTAGAACTAAGAATAAAATAAGTCAATATAGTCACTTCTATTGCATAAAATTTTTTTCCTCTCCATTGGTCATTTTATGACCCAAGGTCACGACTATCACAAAATTTATTGCCGCTTGACAAGCTCCCCTTGTCAACTCCATATCACAAGGTCTTTCATTTCTTCAATTAAGCAACTGGATATGCAAACCACCTGGGTTCTCATATTTATTATGTCAATAAAGCCCATTATAATTACACGATGCTGTTGAAAAACGGCATGCCAGGGAACTGACAGATGTTTTAGGTCACATCTTATGCAATACCAACCACTGATGTGGCTTCAAAGGCTTTGCACCACCGGTTAATAAGAAAAGCAGTGTTATGTCACATCTCTTCATTCATGTTTTTTCCAGGCTCTCAAATAAGCAGGATATCTTTATTATTCTTCTTATGTCTATAAGCCAGTGGAGAAAAGTGATAATTTGGAGGGGAGCATATTCTTTGAAGTATAAATATAGGGAACAGATTTGAACATATTACAACAGTGATTTCACATGAATTCACTTTTAAATAATTATTTTATGATAGGAAATATTGAAATAGGGTACATTACACTTAGAAGTTTTAATACCATTTTAATGTATTAATCCACTGGGCAGGACAGTAAAACATTGAAAGGAATGAGAGGTCAGAAATGATAGATTCAAATTCTATCTCCCTGGCTCACTACAGGTCATTAACCTCTAAAAATCCTTTGTGTATTTAAATGGACGCCTATGGAACTCTGCAGGGAATATGTTTCATAGTGTAGGGTCTAGGAGGAAGTCAGCCTGTCAGACATATGCAATTTATCTTAGTACCAATGCTCTTTGCTGTAATTTTAAAACATTAGAAAATTAAAGATTGAATTCTGTTTGGGATGATGAAAAAGTTTTGGAAATAGATAATAGTGATAGTTATACAACCTTGGAAATGTATATAATGACACTGAGATGTACCTGTAAAGATGATTAAAATGGTAAATTTTATATCAATTTTACCCCAATCTTTAAAAAATTGAAGTGCACTATCCCTGTGAGTTACACTGACTTCTCTTAACCTTTCTTAGAAAAAAATAAACATTAAGATTGAGGTTAAACCATTTAAAATTTTAGAGAAGGCAAAAATTTAGTATTTTTTTTCTTTCTTTTTTTTTTTTTTTTTTTTTTTTTTAAGACAGGGTCTCACTGTGTAATGCAGGCTGACCTTGAACTTACAATCCTCCTGCCTCAGCCTCCCTCCTTGTAATAGGATTATGCAGGTAGACCACCACATCAGCCTTAGCAACTGGGTTCATTATGACCCTTTGAAAGACATACGGAAAGAGGAGTTTAACCGGTCTCTAACCTGCGTAGGTCCTATAAGAGACCTTGTGGTCTCTTAAAACATAAATTTTAGGAAAATGGGCATTGAAACTACTTTGGGTGATGCTGTGCTGATGTATACCTATCATTATACATTTGTCCAACCCCACAGACACACAGTGCTGAGAGTAACTGCTGGTGTAATTGTGGTCTTGGGATAGCAGTGATACATGCTGATGTAGGTTCACCAAGGGTAAAAAGTGCACCAGCCTATAGGGTGTTTGCAAAGTGGGGAGCTGTGAATATGTGAGGACAGGAGGGTGGGGTGTATGGGAAAGTTCTGTACTTTCTGCTTAATTTTGCTGGACAGCTCTGTAAACTAAAGCCTATGAAAAAGAAAAACTAAACTAAATATGCAGATGCCATAAGACCCAGCAGTTGTACTCCTGACAATTTCTCCCAGAGAAATAAAAATTTATGTTCACACAAAAACCTAAAAAACAAAAACAAAAACCCCACAAAGATGATAGTACTGTTAATATTTTTTTACCAGGCTGGGTGTGGTGGCACACACCTGTAATTCAAGCACTTGAGAGGCTGAAGCAGGAGGATCATTGCGAGTTTGAGGTCAACCTGGGCTCTGTAGTGAGTTCAAGACCAGCCTGAACTGCATGGTAAGACCTTGTCTCACAAAAAAAAAAAAAAAAAAAGTTTCCCTTTGAGAAAGTTTTATAGATTAATTAGAGCTTTTGTCATTGCAAATGACAGAAAACACAACTGGCTTTAAAGAAAGAGATGGTATGGTAGAGGATTTTATTGGTTTCAGTACCTAGAGCTCTTGGAGGAAAGTCAGAGGCTCAGAGAGCCATCAAGAGGCAGGAGGATCATAAGTTTGAGGCCACTTTGGTCAACTTAGTGATACCCTGTCTCAAAATTTTACAATTAAAGAGTTGTAGGTGTAGCTCAGTGATAGAGTGCTTGCCTAGCATGTTTGAGATCCCAGGTGCAATCCCTAGTACTGGAGGAGGAAAAAAAACACTTGTTATCGATAACAATTATTACTGTGGATTTTTAAAACTTAGAAGAAAGGATTTCAAATGTTCTCATCATGAAGAATTGAGAAATAATTTTTGTGGCCATACACATGTTCAATCCAATTTAAGAATACACAATGCATACGTGTAACAAAATATTACACAGTACCACATAAATATGCAAAACAGTGCAATTTGCCCCATTGGAGAGTTTTCCTGGGAACACTTTCATGCTCTGACCATAGATATCAATGGTATTTCTCTAGGAACTGCCTGATAGTTAGTACAGAACCAAATCTCCCCATAAGGTCCACATTGACCCTAACCATTGAATTTGATTTGGTTTTTGTCCAACTCAATTTGTGGCCAAAATCATAGAAAGAATCTTGTTCATGTACCGAGGTACCAGTGTATTTCAGAAAGAAACATTTGGCTGTTAGGTGCTGGGAGCTTTGTCTTTTGCTTTTGTAAATTAAAGCTCTGTGGTACTAGACAAAACAGGTACATGCTCATGTCAAAAATCCTGGTTCTGTGGTCATTTAAAAAGCACTATGGAATTTTAAAAATTCTGAGAGCATTATATATTTTTAAAATCTACAGTAGAAGTGTCAATAAAATAGAAAAAATTATTCTGAATCAAAAATTAACAATACCTAGGCATCCTCCATGCCTCAATTTACTTGTATATATGACCTCAAGTTCTAGCCACAATAAGTAACATTACCATAGAACTACTCAACAACTGCCCTGCACTGAGTGAAACCCACCAGGTCATCATTCCCAGGCTGTGACTCAGTGCCCACATGTCTCACTTGGGGCCATGATTGGCCTTTTCCCACCTCTCCTGAGATGTGAAGTTCAACATGCACTGGTTGCATTTCTTCCCATACCTTCAGGGCAACAAGTCAACTTTCATTAAAAATCTGGCCCAGCATGTATATTGCTATACACAGCTTGACTTTCCTCTTAATGGTTGAAAAGCCAGTATTTTACACTTCACCTTCCCTGTTCTGGTGCTTCTCCTGTAAACCAGCTTTCTGGATCCTAACCTCTTGGACTTTGGAGCCCTCAAAACAGCACACAGGGTTTGACCCCAGGTGAGGGATAGTGAGGCACACTAGCTGTCCACTGCTGTGACTAGCTGTCATAACAACCAGCAGCTCGGAGCCACTGTGGTTATCATCCCACAGCTTTGGTGGGTCAGAGACCTGGGTGTCTGAATCTCTGCTTCAGAGATTGTCATAAAGCTGCAGCCAGCATGTGGTCCAGGGCAGAGGTCTCAAGTGAAAGTTAGGCTTCATGTTTGCTGGTGCAATTCCTTTCCTTTGGAGCTGTTGTCCAGAGGGCCCTGCTCCTTACCATGGGACATCACCATCATAGTCACTGCTTCTTCAAAGCTCTAAAGATCAGAAGGAAGAGCAAGATAAGTCTCAGCCTCTTGTGACTGAATCATAGAAGTAATGACCCTCTGATTTTGCTGCATCTATTTATTAGCCAGGAGCAAATCACTAGTGCCACCCACTCAAAGTGGCAGATTGTGCAAGACAGGTACACCAGGACTCAGGGATCCCTCAGAGCCATCCCAGAGGCTGCTTACCATGGAAGAATGTGGATTTATTTGCTTGATTATGTTTGGAAATTTTCTGGTAGAACATAGAATATTTCATTAAAAATTGTAAGTTGTGGGCAACCCATTTAGTACCCCTCCTATCTCTCAGGAGCTATTCCTAATCCCCATTCCTTTTCCCCAATAAATTTTCCTACCCTTAACTTCTATTGTATTCCTTACAATTCATTCTTTGACTTGGGGCATCATGAACTCAGCATACTGGATATTTATAGGTTGGGAATTACATTTATTTCCCCTAAATCATTTGAAGGTCCTATATCATTTGGAGGCCCCAACAAGATAATTGGAATGAAACTTAAAGCTATACACTTACCCAAGATATACCTGGCATCTATCCAGGGCCTTTAGATAGACCCTCTGTAGAGTATTTCTGACTACCAATCACAGCTACGACCCCTTCAGCTGGAGGTAACCAAAATGTACCTCTTCAGAGGGGGGAATATTATAGACAGCTAAATTAGGTTGAGATACAGGCAAAGGCAGTCAGTGCAGAAGATGAGAACAGATCAAAACTATGGCTGGAGGTGTATGTGAAGAAGATTAAATTCACAATGGCCAGATTTACATACACCCCCAAGAGATAAATTGAAATTTCAGATTATTGGAACCGCCTGTTTGAGAGTTCCCAATAAACCATTATCTCATTAGGGACAGGTCATCCTCTCCCACCCACTAAGATTAAGACAGAGACTAAGACTAAAACTATTAAGACAAAGACTACTAAGACTAAACTAAAAGACAAGACTAAGACTATAGATTATCAATCAAGGTTAATGATGTCACCCATGTACCCTTGCTACTACCGGATCAGTATTACCTATACAGGTTGAGGGTATAGCTCAGTGGCACAAGTGCCTGCCTGGCAAGTGCAAAGTTGTGAGTTCAATTCCTGGTACCAACAAGAAAATAAAAGAAACCTAAACAGCTATTCTTGTAATCTTATTGGTTGATCATATTTTGTCCCATATTGTATCCACCTCATGATTTTGCTCTATAAAACTTTCTTTGCTCATTGGCCACCCATTCGGGACCCCTCTTGTCCCTCAGGAGCTATTCCTATTCCCTATTCCTTTTCCCCAGTAAATTTTACTACTTTAAAAAAAACACAACTGTAGAGCCAGGCTTGGTGGCACGCCTATAATCCCAGCACTCGGAAGGCTGAGGCAGGAAGATCATTTTGAGTTCAAGATCAGCCTGGGCTACAAAATGAGCTCAAGGCCAGCCTGAACTGCTTAGTGAGACCTTGTCTCAAAAAAAAAAAAAAAAAAAAAAAAAAAAAAAAAAAAACAAAGCAAAACAAAACTGTAAATGGTGATTACCTCTAGAAATGAGACTAAGAGATTGAAGATGGAAAGAAAGGGGATTTTTACCTTTTACTTTATTTTTTTCTGTATTGCTTTACTTTTTTTTTTCTTTTCTTTCTTTTTGGGGAACTGGGAATTGAACTCAGAACCTTGAACTTCCCAGGCAGGCGTTGTACTGCTGAGCTATATCCTCAGCCCCTGTTTTACTTTTAAAAAAATCAAACAAGACTTATTTTAATCTATAAAAGGAATGAATAGTAAGCTATTTTAAAATAACTGCAATCATTTACAAGATAGCTTGGCTCAAAGAATAAACACCATTGAATACAATTTACTTTTGTACACAAATTAGCTAAAAAGTATAGAAATGCAGGTAACTTAGCAGTAGTGATTTTATGAAATCATAAAATTGAGTTATTTTTTCAAACTACTAAAACAGGAGAGAATGTCTTCAGTTCTGCTTACTTTGGTCATTTCATCATGTTCCAGCTGTAACATGGGAGCTCAGAGCCAGCTCTGAACTAAATTACCCTCCTGGAAATCATCTCCGGTTCTTAGATAGTTTTCGAATTACAAGCTGCTTTGGCTCCATAGGGATCTCATTTCAGGGTTTTATCTCTCTTGAGGTTATGAACTTTCAACAGCAATCACAGTGCTGCCACATAAATTTCAGGATGCCCAATATGTCCTATGTAATATTTGGGATATACTTATGTTAAAGCTATATTCATTGTTTATCTGAAACTCAAATTTAATCAGGCATCCTGTATTTTTCATTCACTAAATCTGGCATCTATCCCCAGCAATGGCCAGTGCATTCTTCCAGATGATAAAATTATCTCAGAGGTTCTCAAAAGTGGGGGGAATCCTGTCCCTAAGAAACCATTGGACAGTTTGAAGACTACAATGGCTTGAATGTGTCCCCCAAATTCATGTGTTGGAAACAATCCCCAAGTTCATGTTAATGGTATTTGGAGGTAGGACCTTCAGGAGGTATTTAGGATAGATGAGGTCATGAGAGTGGGGCTCCCATTACTATAGACAACTAAGGCAGAAATATAATAGGCAGACAGGATGGGGCCCTTGAAGGACTCAGATGAGAATGCATCAGAACAGTGGCTGGAGGCACATCTGAAGAGTAAAGTCACAGTGGCTAGTTTTACATACTTCCCTAAGGGATGAATGGAGATTTGGGATTGTTCATGTCACCCTTTTGAAATTTTACATTATCTAATTAAGTATGGACCATCCTCTCCCACACACTAAGACCAAGACTAAGATCACTAAGACTGGGGCCTGGGGATTTAGCTCAGCGGCAAAAGCGCCTGCCTGGCAAGCGCAAGGTCGTGAGTTCGGTTCCTGGTACCAGAGAAAAACCAAAAAAAAAAAAAAAAAAGATCACTAAGACTAAGACTAAAACTAAAGACAAGACCAAGACTATAGATTATCAACCAAGATTAATGATGTCACCCATGTACACTGGCTACCATTAGATCAATATTACCTAAGCAACTATACTTGCAATTTTATTGGTTGCTCATAATTTTGACCCACATATCACCCACCTCATGATTTTGCTCTGTAAAACTTGCTTTGAGAGGCAGACTCATTGGCAACCAATTCAGCACCCCTCTTGTCTCTCGGGAGCTATTCCTATTCCCCATTCCTTTTCTCTAATAAATTTTCCTGCTCTTAACTTCTGTTGTTTTTTAGAATTCAACTTCAGGCGACATGAACTTGATGTATTTGACATCTAGTATTTCCCCTATACCACCATGATGGCATCAGTGGTTTTATAAGAAGTAGAAAAAGACCCAAGCTAGCCCACTTGCTCTGTCTCACCCTCTGCCATGTTGAGATACAGCAAGAAAGCCCTCACCAGATGCCAACCGCATGCTCTTTAACTCCAGATCCATGAGCCAAATAAACTTTTTGGTTATCATATCTTGCTACTGCCTACCATTAGATCAATATTACCTAAGCAACTATACTTGCAATTTTATTGGTTGCTGGTACAACCAATTATCTGGCTGGTACAGGCCAGGGATGCTACTAAACATCTTATCACACATAGGGCACCCTCACAATGAACAATCATCTTGCCTCAAATGTCAAATGTAGGACCGAAACTGAAACACTCTGATGTAGAGGTTCTCAGTCCTTCTGCCTCCCACAAACGCCTACTTCACCTGCTTAATGCCAGTATCAGTCAGGTAGCTTCAGAAACAATTGCCCAGGTGCGGATGAGAAAGGATGATTTTCCCCACTTAATTCTTCAAGCCAAGTTGGCCCAAGTTTCCAAGCAACTACACTTTGACACATATATTACAAGCTTTTGCTTGTTTCTCTTTCACTAGTTCACATAAAAATCAAAGCAGGGTGCTGGGGGTTTAGCTCTGTGACACAGCGCCTGCCTGGCAAGCACGAGGTCATGAGTTCGATTCCCAGTACCAGAAAAAAAACAAAACAAAACAAAAATCTACGCAGATCTCATGCAGATAAAAGATATACAAATAGGAAATGATTTAAAGAAACTGGCAGAGGATATGATCACCTTTTTAACTAATAAAGAGATTTATCACTAATATTATACCTCTGTCCAGAATATCTTACTGTGTAGCTGGGCGTGGTGGCGCACACCTGTAATCCCAGCACTCGAGAGGCTGAGGCAGGAGGATTGTTTCGAGTTCAAGGCCAGCCTGGCCTACAGAGTGAGCTCGAGGCCAGCCTGAACTGCATAGCAAGACCCTGTCTCAAAAAGACAAAAAATAAATAAATAAATAAACAGAATATCTTACTGTGGCTAATTTACCCAGAGATAATCAATTCAAACATTTGTTAATGATACAAACAAGGGTCCCAAGACCATCTAATAGCTCACAAAGTGATTTGTCAAGATTAACACCGCCTTCCTGTGAGACATCACATTGTGTTCATCTGCACTAGATGCACTCGAGACAAGAATTTTATTCACTTCTTTATCCTATTGCTTTAAAAATATTTTAGCTGCCGGGCATGGTGGTGCACACCTGTAATCCCAGCACTCCAGGAGGCTGAGACAGGAGAATCGTTGTGATTTTGAGGCCAGCCTGGGCTACAAAGTGAGCTCAAGGCCAGCCTGAACTGCATAGTGAGACCCTGTTTCAAAAAGATAAAATAAAAATAAATATAAATAAATAAATAAAAATAAAAATATTTTAGTTATTTCAGAAATTTTATCAAGTAAAATCATAACCTTACGGGTTTATCAGAGTCACACAAGTTATAAAACACAAAGTAGTATTTGCTTCATGTGCTGTTACTACTGGTAAAATTATATAACACTTTTGTTTTGAGACAGGGTCTCACTATGTAGCCCAGGCTGGCCTTGAACTTGTGGCGATCCTCCTGCCTCAGCCTCCCAAGTGCTGGAATTACAGGCATGCACCACCACACCCAGGCTTACAATACTTATTTATACTTCAAATGAGGTGATTTTATAAAGTGAAATGAGAAGATATGTGATTTAATTTTACTGGGTCAGAGTGGCAGTAAATAGAAAACTGTGGTACCACACACCTGTAAACCTAGCACTCTGGAGGCTGAGGCAGGAGGATCACTATAAATTGGAGGCCATCTTAGACTACATAGTGGTTTCAAGGCCAACCTGAGCTACATAGCAAGACCCTGTCTCAAAACAACAACAATAGCAACAAAAATAAGAAACTGTAAAGTATTCGTTCTTTCCAGATGTGAAGGCAATCTTCCTGCAACATCTGTCACTCCACTGATCACCAAGGTTTATTCAGCTGGTCTGGCTGCCTAGACAGGTGTCCCCTTCCTCCTTCACCACTCCATGTGAGTCCCTCCCAAAGCTGCGTGCTTAGTCAAAGAAGACGGCCACCTCTGATAAAGGGCTGCTTCCTTGGTCAAGGGGTTGAGCTCCCCTGCTAGAACCTCCAAACAAAATATCAAGGTATTAATTATTCTTCCCTTCATCCAATAGCTTTGTTTCCTGGGAACTGAATGTTGAATGGATAATAATACTAGTAGCAGTTAATAAGAATAAAGATATTAGTCTTGCCAATTTCTTTTTTTAGAGTGCTGCAGAGAATGAATATCTAGAATATATAATGAATTCCAAAAAATTAGACCCCCACTAAAATAAAGGATCAAATAAAAAATGCGCAAGTGCTGGGTGTGGTGGCACACGCCTGTAAACTCAGCTCTCTGGAGACTGAGGCAGGAGGATTAATGTGAGTTCAAGGCCACCTGGGCTACATAAAAAGACCCTGTCTCAAAAATAAAAAAAAACTGGGCATGGCAGGACATGCCTGTAATCCCAGCACTTGGGAGGCTGTAGCAGGAGGATCGCTGTGAGTTTGAGGCCAGCCTCGGCTACAAACTGAGTTCAAGGCCAGCCTGAAGTGCATAGCAAAACCTGTCAAAAAGACAAAAAATATTATAGTAAAAGTATCCCCAAATGTCAGCCAGTCTCTCTCTCAAGACCCCCTCTTACTACAAAGCACAGCCTCTATTTGAACAGTATTAAGGATAGTGAGCATTTATTCCATAATACTGCTCCCTATCCCAATAGTCTTTTAAAAAAATTTTTTTTTCTCTTTTGGTCTAAAAAAGAAAATTATGTGGTTTTTGTTTGTTTGTTTGCTTGTTTGTTTTGAGACAGGGTCTCACTATGCAGTTCAGGCTGGCTGGAGCTTACTTTGTAGCCCAGGCTGGCCTCTAACTCACAATGATCCTTCTGTCTCAGCCTCCCAAGTGCTGGGATTACAGGCGTGTGCCAACATGCCTGGCTTAAAAAAATATATATATATGAATAAAATAAAAAATATTAGGTAGAAATTGAACAGTATCAACAGTGTTATTTATGCTAAGAACTTTCTTAAGAGCATACTGTTGCAGGTATGGTAGTGCACGCCTGTAATCCCAGCACTTGGGAGGCTGAGGCAGGAGGATCACTGTGAGTTTGAGACCAGCCTGGGCTACAAAGTGAGCTCAAGGACAGCCTGAATTGCACAGCAAGAACCTGTTTCAAAAAGACAAAAAAAAAAAAAAAAAAAAAGCATATTGTTTTATCTTTAAGTTTTGTGTTTGTTTTACATAAATATTTGAATTTAAAATTGGTTTAAAGGTAACATAAAGCAATTTAATTGTTGATTAAAGAAAGAAAAGAGGACAGAAGGAAAGGCAGAAAGGAAGGAAGGAAGGAAGGAAGGAAGGAAGGAAGGAAGGAAGGAAGGAAGGAAGGAAGGAGGGAAGGAAGGAAGGAAGGGAGGAGGGGAGAAAGAATCAAGGGCTAATGCAAGGAAACAGATGTTAGATAAGCTTGGTGATATTTACTCTAAATTTTCACTCTGACACTTTAATCAGGTGCCACTAACTTTGGTAACTTTCTGATTTAGAATTCACAGGTGTGACACTGATTTATAAGAAGGCGAGGCGAATTTTTTAAAGAAGCCAAGCACATCAGCAAGAAATGACTAATCATTTACTAATCCAGGACTCTGCAACTGAAGTCCAGCTGCCTCCACTTGAACCTCAATGACTTCTCAAACCAAAGTGGCTTTTATTTTATGAATTTGGCTTTGGTTTTATTTGTATGAGGAGGCAGGGAGACAATGGAAGTTTTAAGCCTATGTTGGTCAGGTTTGCATTTCAGAAGGTAGTTCTGGTTCACATGGAGGACAGGATGGCTGTATGCCCAAAGGTTCGTTGCTTCACCTCTCTGTGCCTTACTTGTTTGACTATAAAATGATGATAAAAGTAGAACCTACTTTATGGAGTTCTTATGAAGCATCAACAAGCTATTGCCTGAAAGTGAGGTGGCTCAGTATCTAAAAGTAATTAGCTGCTCACTAGACTTTTATTATCATTACTGAGAGAAAGTGAAAGCAAAGACTGAAGCCAGAGACAAGGAGATATGCCTGAGGGAAGGATGGGGTAATGGAGGAGGGCAGGAGCGGGAGATCATGGGCTGGGAAACAGGATAATCTTGCTGCTGATACTAATTTATTCATAGGCTTCTTTTCTAATACTCAATGCCAAAGAATGGTTCGTTAGTTTGTGTGTTAAATAAGTTTATTGTTAACTTTATTGCCTATCGTCTCTAAGATGCAACTTCATTGTGCCTTTGCAAACAGGATACATCTCTTAAAAAACTGATCAAAATATTTCATACATATATCTCTATGAGGGAATAGTTAGCTTTATGTGATATAAATTTCACCTCCATTAAATATTGTGCAGCTGAGTGTTGGGAGCCACAGAGGGTGGAACGTAATTACACGTACAGGACGAAGCCAGCCCGAGAACACAGGAGCTCCGAGAACACGGGAGCTCCCCGAAGCACATAAACAAGCCGTTGTAGCTTGTTAACTGATTGCTGGGCAGCGAGGTGAAAATTAACCAACCTCCTGGTATAAATAAACGCTCTACTGTTCTTGGGCAGTTCCCCTTCTCCACTGAGACAGAGGACCTTCACCTGATCCCAGCTTTTTGTCTCTTGTCTATTTTTTCCTCATTCTTGCTGCCGTTCCTTCCCGGGGCACAGCAAGGGCCCAACAGACCCCTACAGCGGAGCACAGTGGTGCGCACCTGCAATCCCACCTACATGGGAGACTCAAACAAGAGTATCACAAGCTTGAGTCCATCCAGACAACTTATGGAGACCCTGTCTCAGAAAACTTAAAAAAACAAAAATTTTTTTAAGGGGCTAAGGGCTATAATTCAGTGGTAGTGCGTTGGGTTCAATCCCCAGTGTCAACAAAACAAAAAAAAAACAACTTGGAATGTCTTTCCTATTTAAAATGCTCTGGGCACTTCCTCAACAAAATTCAAACCCCCTAAGCCTACCACACCCAACAAGCAGAGGACACAACCCTATGCAACTACTGGGACAGCAGCCTCACAGAAACTAAGGAGGAAACTTCACAAGAGATTGAGACAGAAGACTATTCTAACTGGTCATTATGAGGGGAAAACTATCCTGTACTGGAGTTCACTACATTTAAAATACCATTCAACGTTTTTAAAGTTTTGAGTCATAGGGAGGGAAAAAGCATAATTCTTTTAGTTTCCAAGATTATAGATTGAGCAAATAAGAATTGGGATGCCCAGTTAAATTTGAATTTAAGATTAGAGAGTGAGAGTGTGTGTGTGTGTGTGTGTGTGTGTGTGTGTGTGTGTGTGTGTGTGTTACGAGGATTGAATCCAGAGCCTTTACACTGAGCTACAATCCCAGACCTTTTTTATATTTTATTTTGAGACAGGTTCTCACTAATTTGCTAAGTTTCCCAGGCTAGGGTGGAACTTGTGATTCTCCTGGTTCAACATTCCAGGGTGCAGAATTATAGGCATGAGCTACCAGACCTGGCTTGAAGTTTTGTAACCTAATGGACTAATGGATGTGTCTGCCTAGAACAATTAACACTAAGTCTCCACCTCCATCAGCTCACCAGAGTCTTGAAACAACCTGTGATGCCGGGCATGATGATGCACACCTGTAATTCCAGCACTAGGGAGGCTGAGGCAGGAGGATTGCCATAAAGTCAAGGCCAGCCTGGGCTACAGGATGAGCTCAAGGCCAGCCTGAACTGCATAGGGAAACCCTGTCTCAAAAAGATTGAAAAAAAAAACAAAAAACCCTGTGACAAAAATCCATATTATCACCCTCATTCATGAGCACAGAGCAGAGGTTCAGGAGGGCCCCAACAGACAGGAAAGTAAAGTCCCATGCAGGACTATGGATGCCAATCCTTGGCCTTACTTTCTGTGTGCCTCTTGTGGGCAGTGCCCTGGCCTGGGCCCTGTACCCTGGTCAGTACTCTGCTCCCCTGGTCTGGGTTCTTAGAGTACAAGGCCTGGGCCATGGCGTGGAGTCCCATCTTTCCATGCTCTGGTTAAATCTGGCCACTGGTGTCTTTGTTGTGCTGCCACTATCATCACCTCTTAGTGTCACAATATTGCTGCACTGTAAGGACCACGTCAGAGTTGCTGCTCAAAGCCAAAGTCAAGGCCCTCTTGGGTGGCCCTCCCCAGAGCTCCTGTCTCTGGAAAGTCCCCCTGCCATGAGATTCACAGAAATTCATTCATTTTCTATCCTCATTAGGAAGAGGCTGGGCTTTATTTACAGGGCACTGGATTATGCTAGACATTTCTGAGATTTAGTAGGTTCTATTACATTCTTACAATTAAGTATGTTCTGCCAGGCATGGCAAGGCACACCCAGCACTCAGGAGCCCGAGGCAGGAGGATCGCTGCAAGTGTGAGGCCAGCCGGAATTGCACAGCGAAACCCTGTCTCAAAAAAAAAAAAAAATTAAATATGTTCTAGTTATATTTTCCTTGGCATCCAGAACCTAAATATTGTTTCTAACAATCTTATACTACTACTAAGTAATACTATTTTAGTTTTTTTTTTTTTGTTGTGGTGGTAGTGATTTTGTTTTGGGGTTTGTTTGTTTGTTTGAGACAGAATCTCACTATGTAGTACAGGCTGCCCTTGAACTCACTATATAGCCCAGGCTGCCCTTGAATACTGGGTGATCTTACTGACTCAGCCTCTTCTGAGTGCTGAGGTTACAGGCATGCACCATGATCCCTGGCTAATCTACTATTTTGGAAAAGCTGCTGTGCCAACTAACATTCTTAACAACAACAACAACAAAAAAAAAACTTGGAAACTTTTCTTCCTGCCATAATTGTGAGAAAGATAGCTCCATTGTGAAAGTTCTTCCTTGTGACGAAGTTGGGCCTTTGTATGCACAAGTGTCAACAAGCCAGTTGCTGAGCCTCAGTGGAGCGGAGTTATCTGGCAAAATCAGAACTGCAGATTGTGTTTGGTGCCTAAAATTCCCAAGGGTAACTCTACAGGTGTATAAAGCTATTGACTCCTACATGTAGTAGCACACAATTTGTACATGATTTGCTTAAAATACACAGATTAAAGTTTGGTTTCAGACTTTATTTACAAAAGACAAAAATTATTTCCTTAAAAAGCTCAGCTTTTTGGGGGGGTAGTACTTTGAACCCAGGTCATTCATAGAGTTACATCCGCAGCTCTTTCTTTTCTTATCTTTTCTTAAATTCTTTTTCCCACCATCCTCTGTCTTTTGTTTTTTACTTTGAGACACTCTTGCAAAGTCACTGGCTTGCCCAGGATGGATTCAAATTTGTGATCCTCCTGCCTCAGCCTCTCAGAATGCTGGGACTGCAGGTGTGTGTTAAGAGGCCTGGCTAGGGGCTGGGGATTTAGCTCAGCGGCAAAAGCGCTTCCCTGGCAAGCGCAAGGTCGTGAGTTCAGTTCCCGGTACCGGAGAAAAACCAAAAAAAAAGAAAAAAAAAGAGGCCTGGCTAAAATAGCTCAACTACATATTTAACATGTTCCCTCTATATATAGGTTTTAACTGACAGTGGTGGTGAACCTATGGCACGCGTGCCACAGTGGGCTATTTGTATCATGGAAAGCTCTGTTACTGTGTTCTTCTTTTAACGTATGAGGTGTTTTTTCTAAACCAAAACCTCAGGATTCAGGTGTAATTGCAGTGTGGGCACTTTGCGACAAATAAGTGGGTTTGGGGTTGAAGTTTAGGCACTCAGTCTCTAAAAGGTTCGGCATCACTATTAGCACATCTCTCTCTTCAGGGGTGTAGGAAAAAAATATGGATAGATACCAGAGTGAGAACAGGAGGAGACCTCAAAAAACTTCACACACACACACACACCAGACTCTGAGTAAATTCCAAAATACATCTCTGGAGCCAGGCCTGGTGGTGCACACCTGTAATCCTAGCACTTAGGAGGCTGAGGCAGGAGGGTCACTGCAAGTTCGAGGGCTACACAGTGAGTTCAAGGCAAGCCTGAACTGCATAGCAAAGCCCTGTCTCAAAAAGACAAAAAAAAAACCTCTGACCTGCTTTACAATAGCTGGAGATGGTACCAAGCATGGGAAGTTCACTGGTCTATTTTTTAAGAGTATTTTTTTTATAGGTTCTGCTACTTTAGAATCTCTTGTACTGTTAGACTTCACAGGTAATAATATCTGCTGTCATTTAACAATCCTGATTTTACAGGTTTTTGCAGAAAGGAATCCTGCTGACTCTTAAGTTCAGTTTTTGTTCTAGGTAATAGAGCCAAATTGCTGGAGAAAAGCTCAGCCTGACATAGGTAGTTTTTGTTCCTCGTTGTTAGCGTGTCCCTGCCCAGAAGGCAGAACTTTCTCTCTGGGTGCTGCCTGGGCCTCATGTCTGGGCCACATGAGAGGGGAGGTGAGATGGGCAGGATTCCCACCTGTATCCTGGATCCAGAGATGCTGGTGGAGAGCTCACGTCTATGCTCAGTCTTAATGCTGATGCTTTTAAGAGGACTAGGGAATGATTATAAACATTGAAATGACAGAAAATTGTCATCGGTCTTACCCATCACTCTTCAAAAACATTAGTGTCTCGTCTACATAATGAAATAATTTCAGTTTATCTCAGAGCATCTGGCTTGTGTCTTCATCCAAGGCTATGCACATAACTGTGCCGGTTTGAATGTTAGCCTTTTATCTGATTTTAGGATAATCAATCTTCCGCTCCCTCACAGACCTTGGGTTTCATAGAAAAGGCTCATGAATCTCAGCGCACTCCATTCTATTCTGGGGACACAGTCAAGGAGCCAAGCAACCTAGGAGAAGTTTTTCCTTTTTTCTTCATCTTTTAAAAAAATCTTTTGTCAGAGTTTTCCCCACTGCTTGGAAACCTGAAACCCGTGTAGACAGGTTACTCACACTCATTCATAAACTCGTCCATGCGTCTCCTGCTCCTTGGAGCCAGCTTGTCCTGATCTTTGAGGAACTTGTGAATGGACGAGAAGCTCCTGAACTGAGCTGATTTCTTTGTTTCTGGTTAGGAAACCGCAACAGTGATAGAGTAAAACCAGGACTGCTTCTAGCACTACTCCCAGTCTGCTGACATTTACTTTCAGAGTTATCCATTATAAAAAAAAAAAAAAAAAAAATCACTTTATGTTAAGTGAAATAAGCCAGGCACAGAAAGACAGATACTACATGTTCTACTCATGGAATCTAAAAAACTAGGTCTCGTAGAAATAGTGGGATAGTGGTCACCAGGGCTGGACGGGGTGGAAGGAAAGATGGAGAGAGGTGGGATAATGGGTACCAAAATACAATTAGACAGGAGGAATTGATTCTACTGTTCTGTACACAGCACAGTGTGGTGACTACATTTTAAAACAATGTATTATATATTTTAAAATAACTAGACGAGTTCAAAGTTCCCAATACAAATGATAAATGTTTGAGGAGGAGTACATCCTAATTTCCCTGAATTGACCCTGACACATTGTATACACACATGGAATTACCACACTACATCCCATAAATTCATACAATTATTTTGTGTCAATTTTTTAAAACTCAACCTCCTAGAATTATTCAGTAGTCAAATTTCAGACCTCCTCTCAGTTGAAATTCACAACAGTAAAAGTATTTTTTCCTAAAATATATAGAGTCAATTTTCATTATCCATAAAATTTCTATTTGCAAATTTGCCTACTTACTAAAGCTTATTTGTCACTTCTCAGTCACTCAGACACATACAGGCCAGTGAAAAATTTGGCCTCAATGGACTCTCATACTGTAAGCAAGTGTGTATTTCAAGGTCAACTTAGTATTACTGCTTTAAACAAAATTTTGCAGCATTTTTTGGTGATTTCACCACTTAAAATGGCCTCCAGCTGGGCACAGGGGCACATGAATGTAATCCCAGCTACTTGGGAGACTGAGGTAGGAGGATCAAAACTTCAAGTGCAGCCTGAGCAACTTAATAAGACTCTGTTTCAAAATAAAAAATTAAAAAGGGCTATATATGTAGCTCTATGGTAGACCACTTGCCTAGTATCACTTA
Organism: Chinchilla lanigera; assembly: GCF_000276665.1. Classification (NCBI taxonomy): domain Eukaryota; kingdom Metazoa; phylum Chordata; class Mammalia; order Rodentia; family Chinchillidae; genus Chinchilla; species Chinchilla lanigera. Next base: position 15,378,359 of record NW_004955442.1, on the reverse strand, counting down.
CGAGTCTCTAGGTTCAATCCCCAATACAAACAAAAAAACAAAACAGGCATGGTGGCACATATCTGCAAGCCCAGCCCCTGAAAGGTAAAGACAGAAGGATTGCTGCAAGTTCAAGGCCAGCCTAGTCTACATAGTGAGTTTGAAGCCAGCCTGAATTACATAGCAAGGACCCTGTCTCAAAAAAAAGAAAAAAAGGCCCTGAGTGTTGAAATGTTTTCTGGTGATTTGGTGAGAAGTCTGTGATGTACTTTCACTGTAAAATATGTGCATAAGAGAAGCCTCACTCAAGGATATGTCAGTGTTGCTGGCAGATATATATAGATATAGATATAGATTTTTAAAAAATCTTTTTGAGACAGGGCTTCACTATGCAGTTTAGCTGGCCTTGAACTCACTTTGTAGCTCAGGCTTTCCTTAAACTAGCAGTGACCCTCCTGCCTCAGCCTCCCAAGTGCTGGGATTACAGGTGTGTGCCAACACGCCCAGCTACAATTCAGGTTAAGAGTAGGAAAATTTATTGGCGAATAGGAATGGGGAATAGGAATAGCTCCTGAGAGACAGGAGGGGTCCCAAATGGGTTGCCATCCAGCTCAATATTGATAAATCAACAATATATATTTTAAAGGCTAGGAATATAGCTCAATGGCACAGCACCTGCCTGGCAAGTGTGAGATCCTGAGTTTGATGCCCAGTTACAAACAAATTTTTTTATTTTAAAGAGAATTTTTTAAAAATAGAGAACAATAGCAAAATGCCAACAAAATAGATAAAAATAAAACAAAGCAAAAACAATACGAATAATACAGGGTTTCAGAACAAGATGATAGGGATTAACAGTAGTTGTTATATTACATATTTTTATCCTCATCAAACTTGGTCAGATTACCAGATGTAAGAATGCAAGATTAATAAAACCATTAAAGAGAATAAAAAATAAAAACAAAAAATTATAAATGATACAGAGTTTCACCAAACAAGATGATAGGAATTCACCAATGGTTGTTATGTTGCATATTGTTGTTTTCAAATTAGTTGTTCAGATTACCAGATATAAGCATGCAAAACTGGTCAAAAAATGTTTAAATAAATAAAGTATTAACTCTTCCTTTCAATAAACCATTAGACATCAGCTGTACAGTTATCCCAGCCATCCTTCTGTATACATATATATTTTTTCCTTTCCTTCTTTCTTTCCTTTTCTCCTTTCCCTAATCCCAGTTGTTTCCTCTTCTGAGCAATTTCTTTCCCTTTCCCAATGTCTATTGTACATTTTGGGTTCCATCTACTCTTCCATGTTTTTACACTAGGGAGACAACACAATGTCTACACATGTGGGTCTGATTTATTTCATTTATGAGTATGGTCTCTATTTGCCTCCATTTACCTATAAAAGCCTCATAAAACTAGGATTAGAGGTCCCATTTAACCCAGCTATTCCCCTTCTGGGTATTTTCCCAGAAGAATTAAAAACATCATACCACAGCAATATATGTGCGCCCATGTTTATAGCAGCACAATTTGTCATAGCTAAATCTTGGAAACAACCCAAATGCCCATCAACTGAGGAATAGATAAAAAAGATGTGATATTTTTATACAATGCAGTATTACACAGCTATAAAAAAGACAAACTCGAGGCTTTTATAGGTAAATGGATGTAAATATACCTTTTTTCAATGTTGTCTTTCTTTTTTTTTTTCTTTTTTTTTTCAATGTTGTCTTTCAACAACTTTTCACATAAATAATCAACGTTATTGATTAGTTGAGGAAAGAGTACCTGCATTTCATTTGCCAGGAGCACTGCTAATTCAGTGCTCCCAGTGACTCCATAGACCTAAGTCAGCATTCTATCACTGTAACAAATATCTGACATAAAAAACTCACGAGGAGGAAAGGTTTTACTTTGGCTCAAGTTTCAGAGCTTTCAGCCCATAGTCACCTGGCCCTGCTGCTTTGGACTTGTGTCAAGGCAGCACATGGGGAAGGGAGTCATGGAGGAGCAAAGCAGCTCACTCAGGGCCATTGGGAAGCAAAGAAAAGAAACAGGAAGGGGCTCCCACGTGACTTTATTTCTTGCACTAAACCCCACCTCTTAAAGGTTCCACCATCTCCCAACAATGCTATGGACTGGAGACCATTTTGTTTTTGTTGTTTTGTTTTGTTTTGTTTTTTCTCCGGTACCGGGAACCGAACTCACGACCTTGCACTTGCCAGGCAGGCACTTTGCTGCTGAGCTAAATCCCCAGCCCCTTGTTTTGTTTTTTGAAACAGGACTTTGCTATGTAGTTCAGGCTAGCCTGGAACTCACAGAAATCATCCTGCCTCAGCTTTACAAGCTCTGGGATTATAGGCATGTGCCACCATGCCTCGCCAAGCCTCTACTATCTGGGCCTTCAGGGGACATTCTATATCCACAGCAGCACCAATTGTGTATAATGAGAACCAGCTCTCTCTTTGTGTGTGTTTGTGTGTAGTACAGGGGATTGAACCTTTGGACTAGACTACATCCTCAGCATTCTCAGACTTTATATTTTGAGACAGAATTTCACTGAATTGCCCAAATTGAGTTTGAATTTGTGATCCTTCTGCCTCAGCCTCCCAGAGTACTGAAACTGCAGGTATGTAGCACCACACCTAGCTTAGCTGTATCTTTAATGTATACAGAATGACTAGGTCATTAAAAGGAGCACAGAGGCAAGTATCTGAGCTGTGTACAAAAATAAACAATTCTGAATGATGAATTGTAAATTGATTTTCTTTTTGTAGTGATTATCCCAACTCATCCTGGGACTCGAACACTTCCACAACACATTGTGGGGAGCCAGGAAAATGAGGGAGACATTGTCCCAGAATTCCAGGCACTGACTCCTGCCTTGTAATGGGTCCACTCAGCACTGATGAGCAGCATCCGGCAACAAAATAGCCTTCCTGGGACGAGGAGCAGGCTTGAAGTTCAGGGAGATGCAATCTGCAGATGCAATTGTTGTGCCCGCTTGAGCAGAACCTCCATTAACAGAAATACTCTGTACTATTATTAAATTTCTCATTTTCTAAAGTCATGCTTCAGCTGGGTGTTGTGACACACACCTGTAATCCCAGCACTCTGGGAGGCTGAGGCAAGAGGACTGCAAATTTGAGCTCAGTCTGTGTAACTTAGTGACTCCAAAAACCCTGTCTCAAAATAAAAAGGGTTGCACAGTGCCTGCCTGGCAAGTACAAGGTCCTGAGTTCAATTCCTGGTACTTAAAAAAAAAAAAAATAGGACTGGAGATGTAGGTCAGCCTGAAGGTCCTGGGTTCAATCTCCAGTACCACCAGAAAATAAATAAATAATTAAAGCCAATGCTTCTCAGATATTAATGTGCTGATGAATCACACAGAATCTCCTTAAAAGGCAGAGTTTGATTCAGGGGCCTGGGAGGAGCCTGAGGTCTCATGCTGCCATCAAGCTTCCAGGCAGGGCCCAACTGATACCACTGAACTTGTTTTACATGTGAGCCTATGTGGACAGGGTTTTCTCTAATCCAAAGATCTCAACTACAACATCTAGGAGCAGTGGGCTTTCCCGCCCCTCTATTTTGCTTTTTCTTCTGTGCTTCCCTTGAGTTCTTTCCTCTGCTTAAAATAAACCTTCCTTGACTACCTGCTCTCTGCCCTCCATGGACTCCCAGGAGCTGGCCCTGATGACTGGAAATCAGAATTATGTGAGATCTTTAAACTGCTAGGCTTAAACTGCTTTAAACTGCTAGGCCTGCTACACCCTAGATCACTGATAGCGAACCTTTAGAGACTAAGGCCCAAACTGCAACCCAAAACCCACTTACTTATCACAAAGGGCCAACATGGGGATTAAAACCTGAATATTGAGGTTTTAGTTTAGAAAAAAACTGTTTCAGCCGCTGGTTGCTGGGGCAACTTGGCTCGAGTGCCAACAGAGGGTTCTGCATGTCTGCTGTGGCACACATGCCATGGGTTCGCCCTAGGCCAATCAAACCAGATTTCTGGGGGTGAGACCCAGCATCAGAATCTTAAGAGCAGGCCATAGGCTAGGAATGGTGGCACACACTTGTAATCCCAGCACTCAGGAGGCTGAAGCAAGAGGATCATCATGATTTCGAGGCCAAGGAGGGCTACAAAGTAAGTTCAAGCCCGGCCTGAACTACATAGCAAGACCCTGTCTCAAAAAAAAAAAAAAAAAAAAAAAAAAA
>NW_004955442.1:15362679-15374053 GCF_000276665.1 Chinchilla lanigera | reverse complement strand
AAAAATAAAATAAAATTCTTAGGCAATCTTTTACACCTAAAACTATCTTTACAATTTCCCAGCAGGTCCCCTCAAAAATCACAGATTCATTCTTTAATAATAAAGTAATTATTAGAAATAATCATTTTGCGTTTGGTATTATTATCCTAAGAGTTGTAAGTGAAGGGAAGCCAAGGTAGAAGAGACACTTACTTTAGCCTACCCCAAGTTAAATGTATAGATCCAATGTTCACACAGTATTTGTGAAATAGAGTGCCGTACCAAAAGTCTTCTCTGAATATGTTAGTGCCCTTGTCCTCCATAATAGTGTCTAACAGCAGGGACAATACCACGCATGGTCCCATGAGAGAATTCTTTCAAGTTTCCGGTACTTACTGGCATCGTGGGGTATTTTGCTGGAGATTTTTCAATAGCTGAATCAAGTTTATTGATCATAATTTCAGTGACTACTTAGGATGCTCTTGGCCACAATCTTATTTCTATAAATTAAATCCAGCATCTGCTAGGCCAGAGATCCTCAGTTGAGGCTCATCAGAGCAACTCATGAAGGTTTATAAAAATACTGATGACTGATCCAGCCTTCCTAAATCTATTTGATATTGTTAGTTTTAAAAAAAATGTGTCTTAGGGTAATTATATGTCCTATCTTGAGATTTTTCCCTTTATAAAACATGTCCATCCACTTTTATAAATCAGATGAACATTTCTGTGACTCCTTTAAAAACAGGCTTAATCACTATCTCAGAGACATTTTGTCTAAAATTTTTTTGGGGGTAGCTTTGTTAATTGTGGTTTGCATGCCATGGGAATAGCCACATTTCCTGGTTGATTATATTATTCTTATTATAAACTCTCATCAGACCTTTCAGACTTGAAAATTACCAATAATAAATTAACCAGAGCCAGTAAGTCTGTATCTACAGATAGTTTCTACTTTACCCTAACTCCTGCCTGGTGCCCTGCCATAAGCTACAGGCTAGAATTGGTGTCTTCAACAAGGAAGAACCTGCAGGCCCCTGGAAAAGAACCAAAGTGAGGTACTGACAAAAATGACGATGTGGATGAAACTTGAAGACACTGTTCTAGAGAAAGAAGCCAGACATGGAAGCCTGTGTTCCATAGTACATGACTATATGTTTATATGGCATTATCATGTGTACGATTCTGTTCATATGGTATATCAAGGCTAGAGGTCAAAGGCAGGTTGATGGGAGTGCCGGGCACTGGGACAGGGGAATGAGAAATGATTGTTAATGAGCTCAGAGATTCTTTTGGGGTTGATGAAAATGTTCTGGAACTAAATAGTGGTGATGGTTACACAACAATGTGAAAATACTGCAAATCACTGTAATGTGAACTTGAAAAGGTAACATTTATGGAGTGTGAATTATATATCTTGTTTTTAAAATAAGAGTTTTTGAAGGATCACAGGGCCTCCTTACCATGCTACAACCCTAGTCCTTTCTACCCACACTGTGGGGAGCGGCTGAGCTGGAAGTCAATCACACATGCAGGGCTAGAGCAAGGCCAGCCCCAAGAATAGGGAGGGCCAGAGACAAGCCACCGGACAGTAGTTTCACCTATTATCAACCTCTTGCTGATTGTATAAATAAATGCACTGCAGTCATTGGGCAGTTCCTTTTCTCCCATCAGGAGAGCTCCACCTGACCTCAGCTTTCTACATTCTGACTGTTGTCTTCACTTCTTCATCCTCCACCTCCTACCCTTGGGAATTTCAAGAGCTGCACTGGACACAGCACCACCCCTTTTTTTTGGAGACAGAAACTCACTAAACCACTAAATTGCACAGGCAGGGCTCAAATTTGCAATCCTGCCTCAGCCTCCCAGAGTGCTGTATTACAGGTGTGTGCCACCTTACTTGGCTTTAAAATGTTTTTGAAGAAAATTGTTTGTGAAGTCTACCACTGAGCAACAGCACCTTCCTCTGCCGTGCTGGCCTGTTTCTCCCAGGACACGGCTCACAGAGAATCGAAAGCCACCAGTACAGGCTTTCAGAGATTTCACATTTCTAACCATACACCAGGAACTTCTCCCTTTGCATCAATCCTAGAAATGGAGACAACTCTGGAGTCCTAGTTACACGGGCTGTATTAACTCCCCAGACTCCAGGACTTTCCGGAATTTTCCTGGGTTGCTCAAACCTCAAGGTACAGATAAATGCATCCCTCATCTTTCCACATACTTGTGTGGCCTTTTGAAACTAGACCCAAGTTCAGAACTTTTTTTCTCCCAGTGCTGGAGATTGAACCCAAGGCCTTGTACATGCTAGTCAAGTGTTCTACCATTGATCTACATCCCCAGCACCAAGTTATTATCATTTTGCAGTGCCAGCAATTGAGCCCATAGTTTCACATATACTGGGCAAGTGCTTTACCAACTGCTACAACTCCAGCCCTTCAGAACAATTTTTAATTGACTTCTGTTTGTTTCATGCCCACAAGGATGCATTTTCTAACCATAGGCTGCCTCATAATTTGCTTTTACTTTCCAGTGTGTCTTTTACCATCCCACAGTGAGCAGCAGAGTGGGGTTGTGGGGGGCCTCCTATGGTCACTGCCTTTAAGAAAAGCCACATGCCCTCCTCAGCCTGTTAATCCCTTTATCAACTAGCACAAAAGCACCAGCACCGAGTGTCCTTATGGCTTCTAACCAGCCCAATGTAATCTACTGTGCCTGTCACTCTCCTGCAGGGAATGTCACACTGTCAAAACAAGGTGAAAGGTGTCACGGACGCACACCAGGATGCCTCTGCTTATCCTTGTAACCTGCTGACCCTCTCTGAGGACTTCTCTCTGTCCCAGTTTCTCCTGAAGAAGAAGCCAGGCCTTTGGGGACACACAGTGACCCAACCCAGGGATGACGGAGGAACTCAGAATCATTTACTTTGGTGTGACAGATCAGGAGAAACAGCCACAGGCCCTGTGCTGGGTTAGATGTTTGAGCAGGAGGCATTGTTCAGCTCCAAGGAGGCCTGAACACAGATGACCTTGTGCAAGGTCTCCTTTCCTTCCCATCACTGAACTGCAGGTTTTTTGTTTTGTTTTGTTTTTGTTGTTTTTGGTACTGGTAATCAAACTTATGACCTCCGGCTTGCCAGGCAAGCACTTATGCTGCTGAGCTATATCCCCAGCCCTGCAATTCTAACTTTAGCCCGCTGAGACTTTAGCACTGGCCCTCCGCTACTTTCTAGTTTTTATAACATTTTTTCTCCTCCTGCCTCTCCAGCTGGAGGGGCGCTCCTAGTGCCATGGATTCTCTCCTCCACTACTGCAGTTGGCCAAGGGAACATCTCAGAAGGGCTAAGGGGGACTGCAGAAACCACAGAGACATCCATTAGATGGAACGTCTCACCAGTGCCAGGAACTGCTGCTTGGCCTTACAGCAATCTAGGGCAGTAAGAATTACTTTCTCCATCTTACACATGTATAAACTGAAGCTTAACAAACTAAGTGATGGAGCCAGGCCCTACTGTCATAAAGAGAAGAATGGAGAGTAAGCTCACAGCTGAAGAATGCAAAAGACTGAAGGAGAAATAAGGGAAAGAAGGAAAAGGAGGAGAGAGGAAAGAGGAAGGGAAGGATGGACGAGGGGAAGAGGACTACAATGACTATAATTTACAAAGGATCCTGAACTAGTTTCTTCTGAATTGGAAACATTTCCTCTGTGAGTTCCTAGTGACTTCAAATGGCAGCCCAGGGTGCCAGCCACCAGCCACACACGGCTCTGAGGGCCTTGACAGGGACGGGTGTGAGCTGAGATGTGCTGTGAATGTAAAATGCATACGTGACCTTAAACACCTCAAATAGAGAAGGCAAATGTATACTATATCATTGAACCTTGAACATGCTAGAAGCCCAATACTGACCGCTGAGTTCCACCCCCAGCAATCACACTGTATATTAATCACTATTGATCACTGTATATTAATATTTTGGGTATGTTAGGTTGAATAAAATGTATTATTAAATATAAGCACATTTTCTACTCTTTTTTCTTTTTGCTGTACTGGGAATTTCTTACTTTTTCAAAAATTTATTAGTATAGCACATGCACAATGAGCTACATCCCCAGCTACATTTTTTTTTAATTTTTTATTTTATTTTTATTAGTATGTGTTTCCAGTACATTACATTCGTTATAGGAAATTGGTACATGCATATAACACATCTTTTTCTCTTCGTCTTTTTGGAACAGGGTCTTGCTATGCCATTCAGGCTGACCTTGAGTTCACTTTGTAGCTCAGGCTGGTCTCGAACTCGAAGCAATCCTCCTACCTCAGCCTCCTGAGTGCTAGGATTACAGGTGTGCACCATCACTCCCGCTATCACATAACGCATCTCAATTCTATTTTTCCCCTTTTCCTCCACTCCACGGTTTTTAATTAATTTTTTTGCCACCATCAGATTTATTTTATATGTTTTTATCAAGTTAATTATCTTGTTTTTTGGTACCAGGAATCAAACTCAGGACTTTGTGCTTGCCAGGCAGGCACTGCACCGCTGAGATACATCCCTGGCCTCTCAAGTTAATTATCATAAACACAGATTAACAACCAAACTAACAGACCAACATCCCCAGCCTTTTTCAATTTTTTTTTTTTTTTCTTCTTTTTGAGAAAGGGTCTCACTATGCAGTTCAGGCTGACCTTGAGCTCACTTTGTAGCCCAGGCTGGCCTCAAACTCACAATGATCCTCCTGCCTCAGCCTCCTGAGTGCTGGGATTACATCAAATGTTTTGAGACAGTCTCACTAAATTGCCCAGGCTGGGCTTGAACCTGTGTTCCTCCCACCTCAGCCTCACAGAGTGCTGAAATTACAGAACGTGCCACCATACTTAACTGCTTTTTCTTTGTTTTCCTTTTCTCTCCTCCTCCTCCTTATTTGTCCATGCAGCTCTACAAAATTTTAAATTACACTCATGGCCTTCATCACATTTCTAACCAGCAGCTGCTCAAGAGACCTAAACGATGTTTTCATTGCTGTGTTTTGCGAACTCTGAAAGTGAGGTCTTTTAGCCTTCTTCTCCAGGTCCCAGTGGAGTTCTGGCCTCCTCACAGACATCAACCATCCACTCACCAGCCAGCAGCAAGTCTTCCCAGAGCCCCCTGTGACTGGCAGGCCCTGGGCTGGGTACCTGAGGAATAAGATCCCCTCACAAGCTCAAAACCTTGTGCAATAGGCTTTGTCACCAGTGGACTCAAGGCCCCCCAAAACATCGACATCCTAACCCTCAACCTCAGACTGTGCTCTGACTCTGTGCCCCTGACAATTCATATGTTAAAATCTTCACCTCCCGGCTAATGTCATTTCCCCCAAAATAAGACCTCACTAGAAAATAATCAGGTTTGGAAACTAGAGATTAAAGCTGCCATCACAGAGTATCCACTGAGCAAGAGAAAAGTGAGGTATAATCTTCTTCATGACACTGGCCATCACCATGGTAATGACCAGAGCTTATTTTCTAGTTAGGGGAAACATGGTGTTATTAGGTGGTGGGGGATTTGAGGGATGATTAAGTGCCCTTATAAAAATGACCCCAGAGAGTTCCTTCACCCTTCCACTGAGTGAGGTTACAGTGACACCTATCTAAAAAGCAGTCATCACCACCATGGGTCTGCCAGTACCTTGGTCGTGGCCTTCCAGCTTCCATAATTGTGAGATAAATTTCTACCACTTATATGCCACCCAGTCTGTGGTGTTTTGTTAGAGCAGCCTGAGCCACCTAAGCCATCTGGCAAAGAGGTAAAAAGGGTGCTAATCAGTTGCCCCTTCAATAAGAAACTATGTAGCTTAAGGAAGATATTAATCAGCTGGCCTCGTAAGTGGAAAAAGAGGCAGAAGAGTCAGGGTCTCAGAAGACATGACTGCAGAAGCACCCTCTGCTCTCCCAGCCCTGAACTTGGCCCATAAGCTCAGGCCAGTACCATGATTTGCTCACGGGTAGTGCTACCGAATTGGAGTGGGCTCTGGTGTCTTCCCTCTCCCACGGCCACCTAGCTGTCACCCTCATGCCTGCTCTCCCCTCATGCTCTCTGCTGTCCCTCCATATGCACTCCAAAACAGTAACTAATTCAAAAACACATTCTGAGCCGGGAGTGGGGGTGCATGCCTATAATCCCAGCACTCGGGAGGCTGAGGCAGGAGGATCGTTGCGAGTTTGAGGCCAGCGTGGGCTACAAAGTGAGCTCAAGGTCAGCATGAACTGCATAGCAAGACCCTGTCTCAAAAAGACAAAAAAAAAAATTCTGGCCCTTTAACTGAAAACCCCCTTGGGGAAGGCTGCATTTTGCTATATAACACATGAACATCCTCATACCTGAAATAGCTTCTTTTAAGCTCTCCTTTGAAGTTTTCTGGGAACAAATCCACACTATCATGTTCAGCCAGCCACCCACCAGAGGTTCCCATGCCCAAGAGGCTGTGTGAGTATAGCTGCCGGGACCACAGAGACACCCACCCTTCCAAGACTGTGCAGAACCAAATGCTTTGCTGGCCTGCAACACAATGAAGTGGCTTCAAATGCCTCACACTCAACATCAGGAGCTGAGCACAGGGAGCACAGTTCAGAGATGCCAGACCTGCACAGTCTGGGTCTAAGTCTGGGGGCTTGAGTGTGTTTCTCTGCGAAAAGCTTCCCCCATCTCTGCCGTGATTCAACTTGGAGTCTTCCTGAGCACCAACTCTGGGTCAGACAGGGTACTGGGCTCTGGGGATGACTGACACTCATGACCCCTGACTCAGTTAATGCCACAGAGTACAAAATGGACAAGGCTGTCAGGGGCTGAACTAGACTGCTGGGGAAACTGTCCAGCCACAGAATGGTGTACAATAGAAATTTTGGGGTGAGGGATCCATCTCTGAGGGTGTGCTGGCAGTCACCCACCAGGCCAGCTGGCCCCTAAATGAGATTCAGAGACCCTGTGCTTCCTCAGGCAAGAACAAGCCTCAGCCTTGCAGGTTCTGTCTTCCTGGACGGAAGCTGAGCACAGCCAATCAGAAATACTATTGCTTCATCTCAGGGCTCTGCCTTCAGGGTTTGATTTCTGTATACATTGTTTTTCTTTTTTTTAAGTCTTATGTTATATAGCAGCAAAGAGTGAGAACAACGCAAATATTAGTGGCAGAAGACACACCCTGTGTTCTCTGTACACAGGACCCAGGTGTGTGGTGAAGCAAATGCTGCGAGGAGTATGCTCAGCGAAGGCCCGGAGACTGACATTTTACGAAGGTTCCCAAAGGTATAGAAAACAGGGCCTGAGGGCCCAGATGCCAAAGTGATGGGCACCAATCAATGAGGAATGTTTGTGCTAGCTATTGATATCTGATGTGTTTGTTATAATTGGTTTCCCAGCCAGGCCTGCCTCCTCTATTAATTGCACGTTTCTCTTGACGAAAGTGACATGCGGGTAGCAGCGACACGGGCCTAAAGATGAGGGTGCCTCTCCATACCAAGGCATGTGTGTGAGCAGAGCCCAATACAGGGAGCAGGGCGCAAAGGTCATTTCTGCTCCAGGAATGTCTGAACAGCGAGCTTGTTGGAATTGCTTACATTGCTGTGTCACCTTGACATGCCACTAATGACAGTTTTCCTGGGTCCCCTAAATCACAATGCTCCCAGAAAGACTATGCCTGAAAAAATCAGCTCAAGTTTGATTGTACAGAGGAGGCCCTTCCAGGAGCTTCTGAAATTCAAACACAATACTCAATCCACTGGCAAACTAAGATTGGCGGGAGAAAGTCAAGGGAGAAATAGAGTGTGTGCACAATCTAAGCGTCTCCTTCCAAGTATTATTAATTACAAAGAGAAACATCATGACATTAGGTGGTGACACAGCCTGGACCCAGGGGTAAAGGTGAATATCACCAGGTATATGCCACCTTCACCTCACCTTTATGGGATTTTTTCCCCCAAAGTCTGTATCTCATCTAGAGGACTAGGTATGGTGGTACACACCTGTAATCGTAGCTCCTTGGGAGGCTGAAGCGGGAGGATCCTAAGTCTAGTGGTAAAGTGCTTGCCTAGCATGTACAACACCCTGGGTTCAATCATCAGTACTACAAAAAAACAAAGGAAGAAAGGAAGAAATGCTTCGGGCAAGCCCAAATTGAGGAACATTCTGCCAAATACTGACCAGTGTTCTTCAAAAGATCATTAAAGCAAAGTAGAGACTGAAAACCATCACCAGCCCAAGGAGACTAAGGAGACACGATGATTAAAGGGGGATCCTGGAACACAGGAAGGACATTAGTGGAAAAACTGGTAGTATCTGAATAGTCTGAATTGAGCTAATAGCCTTGTGTCAGTGCTTCAGCTTTGTTAACAAGATGATGTAGAATGCTAACGTTCTTGGAATGCAAGTGGTTCTATAGGAACTCTCTGAATTATCTTTGCAATTCTTCCTCTTTCTTGGTACCAGAAACCCTAACCCAGGACCTTGCACTTGCCAGGCAGGCACTTGTGCTGCTGAGCTAGATCCCTGGCCCAACAATTCTTCCTTAAGTCTAAAATTCCTTCATAGTAAAGTTTTTAAAATGTAAAAACTTGCCAGACATGGTGGCATACCTGTAATCCCTGTAATTCAGGAGGCTGAGGCAGGAGGGTCACTGTGAGTTTGAGGCAGGCTGGGCTACATAGTGAGTTCAAGACCAACCTGGACTATACAATGAGATCCTGTCTCAAAAAAATTTAATAAACAAATAAAATATAAAACATAAATAAATGAAAAGCTCAGCTCTTCCCCACCTGACTATGTGCCCCACTCCACAGAAAGCCAGCTACCCTCAGCTGTCACTTGCCTTCCTGTATTTCATCCTTATAAGTGTTAAATCAATAGCTATATCTTCATAGTAAATAATTGTGTCCATGGTGTTTTAACGATCTCTTGCACTGAGGCTGTCAGGAGTATTTTTGTCAACAGAGCAAAACCATTGATTTTCTGCCAGTCTGTCCAGGGCACAAACAGAAGAGTTACTTGAAGCCTGGGATCAGGTTATCAGAGCTGGAGAGACAAAACCAGCCAGAGCTCACTCCCAGCACCAGCCCCTGCAAGGGTGGGTAAAATATTCCCTCTCCATCCTATCTTGCTGCAGTTTAGCTTCCAGAGAAAAAGTGTGAAACAGTTTCACTATACGAAAGATCTTCAGGAGCCCCCTTGGGAATCTGAAGCCACTTTTCTGAGAGTCTCAGTGTGGGCAGTAGATGAGCAGTGCAGCAGGGGACCACAGGACTTGGCAGGAGGAGGTTCAGCCAAAGTTGTAATCCTATATGTGTGTCCCAGAGCACTAAGCTGGTGGCTGCAAGCCTTCCCAGGACTAACCATGGACTGTACCCATTCCTGTCCTTAAACTAGAACCTGCACATGTGCATGAGTCATATAAGTGAGCATAAATGGTGCTTTTGCCCAGAGGGGAAAGAATTGAGCAATAGCCTTTGGAGAGGCACTCTCACCTCCAAACACAGCTCAGTGCCAGCACCTACCCTAGGCTGCAAGGGACCTGGTGGTGGCTGGCTGGGCCATCACAAACATTTTCATAGGTGAGCACAATCTACTATTTTCTTTTTTTGGTACCAGGAATCAAACTCAGGGCCTTGCGCTTGCCAGGCAGGCGCTGCACTGCTGAGCTACATCCCCAGCCCATGTGAGCACAATTTAGAGAAGGCAGTCAACTGCCAAAATAAGGTAAGAGGGAAGGGAGGATCCTCACTGAGCTCCAGGCCCCAGCAGCTGAAGAGGACAGAGTATCCTGCTCTGGCAGTGCCCTGAGGGCACCCCAAGAGCCAGCCATAGACAGGCTTCAGCCCTATTGTGCAGCTCTTACTGAGGTCATCAGTGGCCTTGTGATGTAAGGCCTGAAAGTGGGACCCATACCATGTTCTTCTTTGATAGGCAGAACCAGTAGGGCCTCCAACCGTCTCACGGCAACCTCCCTTCCCCACTGAGTCAGAGATAGAGCACCAGCCAAACAGGCCTCCATATCAGTGCGGCATAGCTCCTGTATTCCTTTGTTTTATTTATTTGTTTGTTTTGTTTTGTTTTGTTTTGTTTTGTTTTGTTTTGCTTGACATAGAGCCTCACCATGCAGATTGGCCTTGAACTCACTATGTAGCCCAGGCTGGCCTTGAACTCTCAGTAATCCTTCTGCCTCAGCCTCCCAAGGGCTGGGATTATACGTGTGTGCCCCATCAGCCAGTTGCTTCTGTATTCCTGAGCAGGCCTTCCAGGAAGTCATGCAAACAAGCCCACCACATCCTCCCACAGGAACCAGGAGACCCCACCCTCTTGATGCTATATAGTCTGCTGCCCTTAGGTCCTGCTGGCTCCTTCTATTCCTGAGTACAATCCCCGGCCCTGGTGTGCTGAGCAGTGTCCTCCTCCCATAGATGTGAGTCCAGGCATTTAATAACTACTGTCCTCCTCACCTTTCCAGTCAGATAGTAGGTGTTACACCACCCCTAACTCACCAACAGGAGTGAATGAGAGGCCATGGAAACAGACCTGCGTGTTGCTAACTCCACCTAACTCTAGGTTCTCAACCATAAGGGATTTGTCCTGCTCCATGGGCACTTTGTCTGGAGATATTTTTTATGGTTGTTGTTTATTGTTTTTGCTTGTTTGTTTGTTTTTGAGACAGGGTTCCACTACGTAGCCCAGGCTGGACTTAAACTTGAGGCAACCCCCTACCTCAGCCTCCCAAGTGCTGGGATTACAGGTGTGTGTCACCACATTTGGCTGTATTGTATGGATTTTTTTTTTTTTTTTTTTTTTTGGTACTCGGAATTGAACTCACGACCTCATGCTTGCTAGGCAGGCACTGTTCTGCTGAGCTATATCTCCAGCCATGGAGATATTTTTAATAGTCATGATTTTGGGTGCTGCTGGCCTCTTCTGGCTACTGGCCAGAGATGCTGCTAAACACCCTGCACTGCACAGGACAGCCGCACACCTAAGAAGCAAGGGGACCCAAATGTCAGCCTGGTGATGCCCTGTGCTGATGCCAACAGTAGTGCTGGGTACCTGCCAGCCCCCCTTAGAAAGACCCCTGACATGGACTCCAGAGAGCACTCTCCTGCTCATCCTCCTGTACCAGTCTGTGCTTTGCTGTCTTCCATGTCCTCGCTCTAAATATCGGGGGTCCAAGGACTCAGTCCTCTTCTCTGTTCCTTAGTACCATCGTTCCCCAGATTACAGCCAACAGTTTCACAGGTCTGAACATCTGGCACACATGCTGGGGCCCCATATTAATACAGTACTTCCAATCCAAGCATCTCTGTCTCTCACAGACTTTTCCTTCCTTCCTTCCTTCCTCTTTCCCTCTCTCTCTCTCTCTCTCTCTCTCTCTCTCTCTCTCTCTC
>NW_004955442.1:15357753-15362544 GCF_000276665.1 Chinchilla lanigera | reverse complement strand
TCTCTCTCTCTCTCTCTCTCTGTCTCTCTCTCTCTGTCTCTCTCTCTCTCTCTCTTTCTCCCTCTCTCTTTCTTTTTGGTAGTAGAGATTGAGCCCAGGCCCTTTGCACCCAGCTACATCCCCTGCCCATTTTTTTTTTTTTAATTTTGAGACAGCATCTTACTAAATTGCTAACTTGCCTGGACCAAGCTCAATTTTACAATCCTCCTGCCTCAGCCTCCCAGAGTGCTGAGACTATAGGCTTCACCACCACACGTAGCTCTCCTGAACTACTTGAAGTACGTATACCCAGCTTCCACCTGGATGTTTCCACTTAGAAGTCTGAGCAGAGTCTCAAACTTAACACAATAGAAGTGGACCTGATCTCCTCCTCAGCCCCTCAAACCTGCTTCTTTCACAGCTTCCTGCCACTAAGTGGTAGCCACATCTTCCAAATTGGTCTGTTAGCTGGTCTCCTACACACACACACACACACACACACAGTTTTCTTTGCACCCTCACTGCCCTCTGTTTTGCAGTCCCATGTGAAGACTGCAGCAGCCCTTCTGGGTCCCCTGATTCCAACTTTATAACCCCCTTTCTCTCTATAGCAACCAGGCCCATTAAGGCCTCAGCACCCCCATCACGCAAGAAGTGAGAGTCCCAGTCGTCCACAGGCCTTCATACTTCCCTCCCCATCCTTTCCTCTTCTCTTTCCATCTCCAAGACCTGAACTCCACAGCTCCTGGCTTCAGGCCCTTGCACTGGATACGCTTCCTGTCTGGAATGCGCTTTCACCAAGTATCAGCATGGCTTGATTTCTTCAAGATGTTGCTTCATGAATCCTTCCTTAGTTACTTCTTTTCTTAAATGTAATTAAGTAATTAATAACTTATTTTTTGAAGCAAGGTTTTGCTGTTACCCAGGCTGGCTTCAAACTCCTAGGCTCAAGTGATCTTTTTACCTCAGCCTCTCTGTACCTGGCTCCTGATGACTCCTTTTAAAAATGCATCTCTTGCCAGGCATGGCTGAGCACTCAGAAGGCTGAGGCAGGAGGATCACTGTGAGTTCAAGGCCAGCCTGGGCTACATAGTAAGGTCAAGGCCAACCTGAACTGTATGGTAAGACCCTATCTAAAAAAAAAAAAAAAAAAAAAGTAAGAGAACAGTTCTTTCTATTATAACATCAAAAAGAACAAATAGAAAAAACTGAACAAAAGAATTCAAAATTTAAACTTAGGCTGTGGCAGGAAGATCATTTGAACCCAGCAATTTGAAGTCAGCCTGGGTGACATAGAAAGACCTTGTTTCAAAAATTAAATTAAAAATAAATAAAGCCTGGCATGGTGGCTCATGCCTGTAATCCCAGCACTCAGGAGGCTGAGGCAGGAGAATTGCTGTGAGTTTGAGGCCAGCCTGGGCTCAAAGTGAGTTCAAGGCCAGCCTGAACTGCACAGCAAAACCCTGTCTCAAAAAGACAAAAATAAATAAATAAATAAATAGGAATTATCAGTAAATGTTTTATGATTGTCCTCCACTTATGATAGTTAGTTTATGACTTTGAATCTTCACAGTGGTATGAAAGTGACAATCAGTAGAAATCAACTTAGAATTTTTTTGTTGTTTGTTTGATTTTTTTTTTTCTTTGTGGTACCAGGAATCGAACTCACAACCTTACACTTGCCAGGTAGGCACTATGCCTCTGAGCTATATCCCCAGCCCTCTACTTAAAATTTCAAATTTTGATCTTTTCCAGGTCTAGCAATAATTGATACTCTCTTATAATAGTCAACTGTACACTAATATTTATGTTCTGAGCATTTTAAAAGTAAACTAGGTTAAGCTATGATGTTCAGTGGACTGGACATAGCATTTTGGGTTTTTTGGGGGGTTTTTTTGCAGTACCGGGGATCAAACTCAGGACCTTGCACTTGCCAGGCAGGCACTTATGCCACTGAGCTATATCCCCAGCCCCTGGACATAGCATTTTGAATTTACAGTGTAACCAGTATATGATGAGTACGAGACATAACCCAGTGTTTTCTTTTTTCTCTCTTTCTTTTTTTTTGTTTTTTTGTTTTGTTTTGTTTTGTTTTTCCGGTACCAGTAATCGAACTCACAACCTTGCACTTGCCAGGCAGGCGCTGTGCTGCTGAGCTAAATCCCCAGCCCCTCTTTTTTCTCTTTGTGGTACTGAGGATTGAAATCCGGGCCTTGTGCATGCTAGGCAAATCCTCTACCACTGACCTCTACCCCTAGCCCTTTTTATTTTGAGACAAGACATTACTGAGTTCCCCAGATTTAAAAGTTTCAGACCTTCTGTTCAGCCTCTCAACCAGCTGGGATTATAGGCAGGTACCACTCTGCCTAGCTATAAGCCCATCTTAAACTGGGAGCATCTGAATTCTGAAAGCTACAGAATATTGTTGAAAAAAATTAAAGAAGACTTGAAGAAATGGAAAGACACAAATAATAACATGAATTAAGAGATTTTTTTTTTTTTTTTTTTTTTTTTGGTTTTTCTCCGGTACCGGGAACCGAACTCACAACCTTGCGCTTGCCAGGCAGGCGCTTTTGCCGCTGAGCTAAATCCCCAGCCCCGAATTAAGAGATTTAATGTTAATAATACTTCCCAAGTTGGCCTACAGAGTCAACAAAATAATCCCTCTCAAAATCCTACCTGGGGGGCTGGGGATATAGCTCAGTGGTACAAGCACCTGCCTGGCAAGCACAAGATCCTGAGTTTGATACCCTGTACCGCAAAAAAAAAAAAAAAAAAAAAATCCTATCTGTTTTTTTATTGTTTAGTTTTTTGTTTGTTTTGTTTTGGGTCTTTTTTTTTGATGCCAGGGGTTGAACATCCTAGGCATGTCAGCCAGGTGCTGTACCACTGAACTACACTCTCAGGCCCCCAAATGAGTCCTATGGAAACTGGCAAATGGCAAACTGATGATAAAATTCATATGGAAATGTAACAGACTCAGAATAGCCAAAACAATCCTGAAAAAAAAAGTTGAGGACCCACACTTCCATATTTCAAAATTTACTACGGAGCTACAACAATCAATATAGTGTTGTACTGGCATAAAAACAGACACAGAGGGAAGCCGGGCATGGTGGCACACACCTGTAATCCCTGCAGTCGGGAGGCTGAGGCAGGAGAATCTTGAGTTCAAGACCAGCCTGGGCTACAAAGTAAGCTCAAGGCTGGCCTGAACTGCATAGCAAGACCCTGTCTCAAAAAGGGAAAAAAAAAAAAAAAAAACCAGACAGACATAGAGGGCTGGGGATATAGCTCAGTGACACAATGCCTGCCTGCCAAGTGCAAAGTCCTGAGTTCAACTCCCGGTACAAAAGAAAAAAACAGACATAGATCCAAATGGAACAGAACTGAGGGTTCTAGAAATGCATGTGTAATGGCAGCTATTGTTGCACAGCTCCGTGCATACACAAAAAAACATTGAATTGTACACTTTAAGTGAATAGAACACAGTCTGTGAATTATATCTCCATGAGGTTGTTACAATGAATATAGCCCCAGCCCCAACCACACCATCCTTATCCACCGTGTGCCACCTGCCTTCCACTTGCTTTACTGGTGCTTTTTTGTGTCTCTCCTGGCTGACCACAGTATCTTTGTCCCCTGCTTTGTGGAGCTATATATCCATCACCATCATTAATTGTAGGACAATTCCATTGAGGAGAGCCCCACGCAGGCCCCTGGGTGGAGGTGGCAAGAGGCTTGCCCCTGCCAGGATTGGCCTGTAGAGAGTGGAGAGGCAGCGCCTGCCCTGGGAACCACAATGACACTATCAACGCTATTGCTAGCAATACTGTTATGTAAATCAGCTCTCCCTAAGTGCTCTCACCCAGCAGGGCTAGAGCAGAAGTCCCTCATCCAAAGAAACACAGGTGTGCAGATCCACAAGAGCAGAAATGCACACAAAATGACCCAGCCTCAGCACAGGTCAGGTGAGTGCAATTACCCAATGTTTCCCATCCATAGGGCCTAGCTCCACTCTCAAGCACTCATCTTCCCTGGGAACAAGATACACACAGCTGAGAGGCTGCAGGTGGGGAACTGTAGGTGAGAAGTGTGGCTGGGAGTTGAGAGGTAGGTTAAGTCAGCTTGTAACAAAAGATGCCCATGCCCAGACAGTATACTTAAGTTTGTTAGTTGCTCAGGTAATAGTACTAGTTACATTTCCTGTTACTTTTGTTTCTTAGAAACAGCTGGTCACTGTGATGCATAGGTGGTCACTATGATACATAGTATAAGAACCAGTCCCCAATTGACAAGCCATTCTGCTTCTGTGCTTCCTGCTTGCTTATCCCATATAAGCCCTAGATCACCAGAAAACAGGGCCTAATATTTTGGGAATGAAACCAATCGGTGCCCATCGACATAAATAAATCTGCCTCCAAATCATGGGTGTCATTTTTGTGTTTCTGCTTGCCATTGCAAGCTTCTCTGAGCCAGCTGGGGGGACCAGATGGGTGACACAGTTCCAGGCCAGTTCAGAATCACCTAACACAATTAAATAGAAGGAGAAAAAAAAAAAAAAAAAAAAAGAGGAGGACCCAACAACAGGAAAATAACATGACAAGGATAAGTCAATACATATCAGTTAAAACCGTCAATATTAATGGTCTCAATGCACCAATCAAAAGACACAGACTGGCAGAATAGATCAAGAAGCAAGTAGGGGCTGGGGATTTAGCTCAGTGGCAAAAGTGCCTGCCTGGCAAGCACAAGGTCATGAGTTCGGTTCCCGGTACCGGAGAAAAACCAAAAAAAAAAAAAAAAAGAAGC
>NW_004955442.1:15350184-15356727 GCF_000276665.1 Chinchilla lanigera | reverse complement strand
GGAGGATCATTGCAAGTTCGAGACCACCCTGGTCTACAAAATGAGCTCAAGGCCAACCTGAACTGCATACTGAGACCCTGTCTCAAAAAAGACAAAAGACAAAAAAAAAAAAAAAAAAGATAGAAAGAAATTAGTTTCCACAATTAAATGATAATGACAATACAACATACCAGAATTTATGACACACAATGAGAGCAGTCCTAAGAGGGCAATATATAGCAGTGAATACCCATATCAGGAAAACAGAGCAAGCACAAATAACTTAATGGTGAACCTCAGACTTCTAGAAAGAGAAGAGCAGGCTAAGCCAAAAGCTCATACAAGGAAGGCAATTATAAAAATCAGAGCAGAAATTAATGTATTGGAGACTAAAAAACAATACAAAGAATCAGCCAGGCATGGTGACACACGCCTGTAATCCAAGCACTTGGGAGGCTGAGGCAGGAGGATTGTTGTGAGTGAGACCAGCATGGGCTACAAAGTGAGCTCAAGGCCAGCTGGAACTGTATAATGAGACCCTGTCTCAAAAAGACAAAAAAAAAAAAAAAAAAAAAAAAGAATCAATGAATCAAAGAGTTGGTTCTTTAAAAGATTAAATAAAATTGACAAACCCGTAGCCAACTTTATGAAAAGAAAGAAAAGAAAGGGCTCAAATCTACACAATTACGAATGAAAAGGGTAAAATCACAACAGACCCACCACATGGACCTCGCCTGGGTGGGGGCACCAGCTCCCCAGTCTTTTAGAGAGGAGTATTGAGGTCTGTGGTCCAGTTCTCCCACCTGGACCCATGGGTGCAAACACTGGTGTGAATGAATTTACCATCCCAGGGCTTCCAGATTTCTTCTCTATACTTCGCCCTGAAGCTAATGGCTCCTCTTCCTGGCCGGCTGGCCCTGTCCTATTAATTTTCTACGCTGCATAACGAATGGCCACAATCTTCGTCACTCAGGATAATACCCTTTTATATCCAGGGTTCTATGGGTTGGGAGTCTGAGAGGACTGAACAGGGTCCTCTGCCCAGGGTCTCACAAAGGAGCGATCTAGGTACTGGCAGGACTGTGGGCTCATCTAAGGTCTGGGTCCTCTCTCAAGCTCACACAATCACGGACAGGATTCACTGCCTTGTGTCTGCAGGCCTGGGGGTCCCTGTGTCGTGCTGGATGGTGCCGCTCGGTTCCTCAAGGCTACATGCAGTTCTTTTCCGTGTGGCCCCATCACCACACAGCTGCTTTCTTCCCACCAAGCCAATTGGAGGACTCTCTCTGCCTTCTGCAGCCTCTGACCCCTTCAGCCCCTTTTACTTATTTTTTATACTGGTGATATTCTTATCACATAAAATCAACCATTTGACAGTTAACAGCTCATGATCATCTAGTGCAATCACGGTAGTGCACAATCCCCTTAACCTAGTTCCAGAACATTTTCATCACCCTAGGAGACATCCTTTCAAGAGCCTGCCTCAGCCAGGTGTGGTGGCACACACACATAATCCCAACACTCTGGCAAACTGAGGCAAGAGGACTGAATGTTCAAGCCCAACCTGCGCAATTTGATGAATTAGTGAGACCCTGTCTCAAAATAAAAAGGGCTGAGGATGTAGTTCAGTATGCAAGATGAAGACACTGAGTTCAATCTCCAGTGCCAACAAAAAAAAAACCCTCCTCCTTGGGGCTGGGATTTAGCTCAGTGGCACAGCACCTGCCTGGCAAGTGCAAGGTCATGAGTTCGATTCCCAGTACCGGAAAAAAAACAACAACAAAGAAAACCCCTCCTCATTAGTCAGGCCTACCCAGGAGACCCTCCCTTACAATGAACACACAGTCAGTTGATTAGCACCACAATCACAGAGATGACATCCATCAGCTTCACAGGTCTCCCACACTCAGAGCCAAGGGGTTTTCAGCACATGCACACCAGGAGCTGGAGGTCCTGAGTGTTCTGCCTCCTGTGTCTGTCCACCAGAATGCTTGCCCCAAAGGGCTCCCCTTTTCCGCTCCACATGAGCGCCACACACTGTTTCCCACCCAAGCCATGGGCAGATGAATGAGGGTGTGCTGGTTCCTTCTCAACCTCAGTTTACTCATCCATTAATGAGGATAATAACATAGCTGCTTGAAGATACCTGAAATAACATTGATTATCCCAAGCCAACCCCAAGTGCCTGGTACTGAGTACTTCACACACATTCTGTGTAAACCTCACCAGCAGGTGCCTAGAGAATGCCAGCTGTCATCATCACCAACATTACAGCTGCCCCCTCCTCTCTCCTTTCTAACTCCCAGGACTTCAGGGCTCTTCCTTAAGCTTACCAGGAGGGGCCAATGAACTCACTAGGGACCAAAGAGGCTGACTGTTTCTTCAGGTTCCCTGTGTCTTGCCTGCCACACTCCTTAGCCTGCATACGCTCCCCCAGCTGCCCCACCAACAGAACTGAAGCGTGAGAGTCCCCTTCTCCCCTCACCTGCCCAAGCGCCCCCCTCCCAACCAGAACCCAGACAGTGAAACCAGGGACCAGACAATCTCCAGATGCTTCTCCCCCAACACTGGCATGTTTAGGAGAAGTCCCCCCTGCTTTGATTGGGGGGAGGGACAGGCCTTCCCTGCAGCAGTCAAAGCGTTTGTCACTGGATCAGCTTCCCATCAGATATCCAGTCCTTCCTTGTGGGAGACGGAAAGGAGAAGATAGGATCTGGCCAGTTCCCCACAGCGACGGGCCCAGGGAGGTGTGCAAGGAGCAAAGAGATGGCGAGAACAAGATCTGCAATTGTTCTCAATTGCCCAACTGTAGATCTCATTTTCCCCTTAATCAGAAGACTCATGTATGAAATCCTCCTGGCAAGAGTTTTGCATTAACTGTTTTGGTTCACTGACTGTTTTTGTACCGCTCTTCCAGCAAGAAGCACATACAGTGTGGCTCAGATTAAGCAATATGAAGGGAATTCTCAGCCTCAAAACCTGGAGCTTGACTTTGAGCTGGAGAAGGCTTTTGGTCTTAGGTCCCAAAATCCTCGGCAGGGCCTGTTGCTGGGTCACATTCCACAGGTGCCATTGTTACCAAAATGCCAGAGTTGTGTCCCAGGGTGATGAAGAATGAAAGCATAGATGCAGGAGGTATGGTGCAAGCAAAATTATTTAAAAGATATAAAGGCAAGGAAGTAGAGCTCCCACTAGCTGGGAGGAGGTTCTGAGAAGGATATCTAAAAGGGCTCTTTGTCTAGGAGTTTTCAAGGGGCCTAAAAGGGAGCTCAGGCCATTGTGCAAGCAATATAGTCTCTACTCTATAGGACACTACATACTTTTCAGGATCCAGCCTATGCAGTGTTCATGCAGTGTTCTGTAGGTCCCAAGTACCCATGAGCCACAGGCCCACGTGATCATGCTCTGAGGAAGTCCCAGACAGCCAAAGGATACTTGGCAGATGGTTTCATAAGATCCCTGGAGGGTCATAGCTCAGTAGATTCCATTTTGGAATTCCTGACTCCATTTGGGGGCTGCTGTTCTTACTGCCTACTAAAATCCTAACTCTTGACTCACTAATACCTGTTATACCGTCATTGCTGAAAAAGTGGGGCTGGACATCCTGGAAGTAGGTTCACGGGCTAGGATATCACCTGAGGCTGAGCGGCACATGCCCCTAGGAGTCTTGGTGGTCTTGGTGGGCCCTGTCATAGTCTCCTTGGTGGCCACCACAGCCTGAGTCTGTAAGAGCCAGGCCTTCAACTCAATCCCAGCCAGACCCTGTCCACAGTCTATGGGGGAGACAACAGAAGGGGCCCTGCCTTTGGACCCAGCAGAATGGCCACCTCCAGGAACCAGCAAGGGCCCTACCTCACCCGGTTATCCTCAACCCATCAGGGATTTTGAGTAAACCTTTTACCCAGACCAG
This sequence comes from Chinchilla lanigera, assembly GCF_000276665.1. Lineage (NCBI taxonomy): Eukaryota > Metazoa > Chordata > Mammalia > Rodentia > Chinchillidae > Chinchilla > Chinchilla lanigera. The sequence continues at coordinate 15,352,838 of NW_004955442.1, read as the reverse complement.
CCAAACCAGCACACACTGTGCCTTCAGTTGATACTCACTGTCCTGTCCCAGGAGAAGGCCAGAGTGTCTCTGAGGTGAGATGTGACAGACCAGCTGCTGCTTTTGGAAAGGCTGTGGTGCCTGGGCCCTGTGTCACTAACAGGGCCAATAACCTGGGACCAGAATGAACCAGAGCACAGTTCGTATGTAATACAAGTCCCCAGGGCAGAGCTGTAGTCCATAGCTTGGCAATAGTCCAAGGCAGGAGCCTCACAGGAGGTGGGGTCTCTGGGCTCCCTTAGGTTCTGCATTTGTCTATGTGGCATCCTCTAATTATAGGCCAAAACAACAGCCATCTTATTTCTATCTTCCCTGTTATCCGGGCCCCACTTCAGAACTGCCTCCTTACCTACCCTCACACTGCAAGCCACCATGCTGTGCCCTGCATCACACAGAGCTAAGTACCAAGCAGCCAGAAAGACTATCTATGCCCAAAGCCCTCCAGCGGCCTTCACTCTGCCAGTGCTGAGCTCTGCCTTTCCCATGGGAATCCCAAAAAAGGCCCTGGCCTTTGCTTTCCCCTCATCCCTTTGGTCTCCTGCCCAATTCTGAACCACCTGCTATGGCCCTGGGTGGTGAGCTCTGTCTCCTCCACTCTGGAGTGGCAAAGGCCTTTTCAGTGGCAAAGGCTCTCTGTGTCATCACTCAGTGAACTCCATAAATTAAGAATCACCAGAGTGGGACCTGGGATATAGCCCAGTGGCACAGCACCTGCCTGGCAAGCACAAAGTCCTGAGTTTGATTCTCAGTACCAAATAAAGAAAAAAAAAAAAAAAAAAGAATCACCAGGGTGTATTTTGGAACTAGTTTGTGACCCAGCTGTCTGGCAGCCAGGACAGGCTCAGGACCTTCACAGGACCTCACGGGAGTCCATAGGGGGGAAAAAAATTTTAGGCATTTTTCTGGGGAAAAAAAATCTGAGCCAGGAAATACTGTAAAATTCTTGCTCCAGCCAGAAGCAGTGGCATGTGTCTGTAATCTCAACTACTCAGGAAGCTGAGACAGGAGGATCACAGATTGAAGGAATTTAGGATCTTGTCTCAAAATAAATAAAAAGAGCTAAGGGTATAGCACAGAGGTATATCTAAGTGATATAGCCCAGTGATACAGCCTGGGTTCAATCCCCAGTATTTCAAAAAGAAAAAGAAAAGAGTCTTCTTCAAGTGCTTAATTCCTGAGTGCTTAATAAGCCATGTGCTCACACCAATAGCCTAGGGGATCCAGGCAGATGCCCCAGTCTGCTGAGCCACTCTACGACCTGACACCACTCACATATCCCCACTTCCTATAGGAGAAGCCACAAGACCCTCTTCCCGGAATCTGCGGCCTTGGCTTCACACTCTACCTTGTGGCCAGTCTTCCAGATGGGCCCAGCCCTGCAAAGCCTCGGGGCTCTGTGACAACTCCACCCGAGCTGAGTAATCCAGTGTGCCATCTCCTCCTCACAGCCTCTCCTTTGCAACAATACATTTGGGCTCTCCCTGCCAGTGAGGACAGGAACTGACCAGTGTTTGGATACATGGACTCACCAACAGCATCGGTCTGCCATGAGTCGCCTCTGTCTGGGTCTCTGAGTCCCCATGGAGCCCAAGTGGTCAGACTTGCCTAAAGAAGCCCAAGTGGTCAGACTTGCCTAAAGAGCCTGACTAGCTCTGTCTCTTAGGGAGTGATCTTCAGGAGGAGAATGAGGTTGTAGTGGTTGATTGATTATGTCAACTTGAGAAGTTTAGAAGCTTAACTAAACTTGGCTCAGCAACTGGTTCAGCAATTCTACACTCTAGGGTGGATCATCACCTAGATGATATAAAAGGTAAACAAGGAAAGACAAAGGGGTTCCATTCTTCGGAAGAGCTCCAGTCTTCACCTTCAGCTTGTACGCTGTCTCCTGGTTTCTAATGTAGACTCTTTGGCTTCCGCCTTGCATCCTTCAGCCTTCCATTGCAGACCCATCAGCCTCCTGATACAGACTTGCACAGAATGCTGCAGAGAACTCCAGACCCTGGACTGAATCCTTCAATCTCCAGTGTGCAGACACCCTCTGCACACTTCCTCATCCAACTCTCTGGCTGACTGTGGTGAGCCAATCTTGTAATTTCTTATGCATTTGTATGCCTTGTGCTGTATCTGTTTCTCTAGTAAAACCCTGACTGATACAGAGGTGCTTCAGAGGCCACTTGTCACATACCTTGCTGACAGCCAGCAAAGAAATGGGGCCCCATCACTTCTTTTTTAAAGCACAATACAGTCACTTATTTTTCTCTGACATAAAAGTCTCATCTCCACCTGGAGCCAAGAGGTAGTAACAAGGACTGGACTTACCTTTCTACTGAAACAAGGAAAGAATGAGACAAAGCGTACGAATCTATAGACACTATCCCAGAGTATGACAAGCAAGAATGGTGTGCCCACTCCACTTGGCCACAGTACATGGAGAGGCAGAGCCTGAAGAGCCTCTGTGATGAAGAATGGAGCTGGGCAGCAGGGAGATGAAAGTAGCTAAAATTCTTACGACAGAGCACTTAGAATCGATAAGAGTCCCAAGATTTGCAGAGTCCCTAAATATTCACCTAAAGAGCAAGTGTGAAGCTGGGCATGGTAGTGTATGCCTGTAATCC
>NW_004955442.1:15312223-15347535 GCF_000276665.1 Chinchilla lanigera | reverse complement strand
GACAGGTCCCAGCTCCATCCACTCTGAGGCACATGGACCAGGAGAATCCAACATTTCCCCAAAGCACCCTGTCCTGGAGTGAAGGCACTGAAAGGTGCTACAGACTTCACCCTGGGGAGCCAGCTTCCCCTTTCCTGCCCTGCACAGCCCCCTTAGGAGCCTCACCCTGGCCCTCCAGCCCCATCCATGCTGATGGAAGCCAACCCTGGACAGAAGAGTCACCCAAACCACAGCCTCAGGCTGGCCTCCTTGACCCCATTTCCAAGGTCAGCAGGCCAATGGGGCGGGCAGGCAGCATGACCCAAGACCCTCTCTGCAGAGGATAGGCTCCTCTCTCAGGACGAGGAATTAGTTTGTGACACTGAGGCACTTGTTATTTTGGGGACACTGAAGCACTTGGAATCATCTGCAAGTGGAAGCCCTAGAGCAAGAACACTGTGTTCACCCACCCCCACCTCCGCCATCCTGTGGGTCCCCAGCCTGGAAAGGGCATGGCCAGGAAGCTGAGTTCCCCAAAGCAGAAGCAGCCTCCTCCCCAGGCTTCTCCAAGCCCTTTCTTGGCCTCAGGGCTGTGAGGACCCCCAGGCCCCCCCCAAGGGGTGGAGAAGAGGTCCCAGCCCCCTTTCCTTCACTGGTCAGAACAGGAAGAGGATAATTGATTCAGCACTTCTCACCCCATCTAGAACATTCCAATATATAAAACCCATGGAGCAGCTGGGGAAGCAATTTCATTAAAGGCTGACGACTCCCCTGGGGAGCCCCACCCTCCAAGACAGCCCCAGGACCCATTACATCTGCCTGCAGTGTGTTCTCAGGCACAGCTGGGCACCTCACGCAGGGTGGTGGCCCTCAGGGCTGAGCTTCCACTGGGTGGAGTCAGTAGAACCTACCCATCCTCCCAGCTGCCTCCAGCATGTGCCCCATGAGGCCTGGGCCCAAAGAGGCCAACGTCCCCAAAGCTCTGCACCAGGAGGGTTCCAGGAGAGGGAAAATGGGTCACCTCAAGGGGCTCAAAATGGAACTCTAAATGCAGGAGCACAGCTGCTCTGCTCAAGAGTGCCACTGCCTCCATCTGCGCCTTCTGCAGGGAGTCAGTGAGATTGGAAAGGGGACGGCAGGTAGGAGCTGGTGGGAACGTGGGGCTGAAGGGACCAGGCAGGATAGGACGAGCCCTGGAGGCCATTAACAGCTGCAGGCAGGCATCTGGTCTTCATCCTAGAAACAATGGGGTGGGGCTGGGATCTGCCTTAGTCTGAAGACATCCCTCTGGCTGTCATTCAAAGAGCTCACTGTAGAACAAAAGCGGGGCCAGGCGACAGTATGGGCCCTGAGACTGTCCAGGCACAAGTAGGATATGTCCAGGGAGAAAGAGATATACATGGACTGAGTTAGGAACTGGGCCAGGCACCAGGGCTGTCCTGTCTTCTCTCCTGCCCTCGGTGCAGGGAATGGACAAGTCATCAAATCCCGCACTCACTAGCTAGCAAGGTCCTTGAAGGGAACCTGTTCCCTCCTCACCTGGATACCGTAAATTAAGCCAGCCCTTTCCCCTCACGCATGACAGAGGTCAGAGTCAGGGAAAAAGCTGTGCATTCTGGGCCCCACATCTGCCCACTGTGTGGACACTGCACTATTCAGTGGGTACAGGGAGAGGCATCTGTAACCAGCTCCCAGCCCTGCCACTGGCCTGGCCTGGGATGGAGAGGCCTAAGGACACTGCCAGCCGCAAAAAGCAGCTCCAGGCAAGAGTGTCTGCTGGGCAGAGAAACTAGCAGAAGCGGGGTCAGGACCCTGACAACCAGAAATAAACAACCTCACATGTGCTTCCCCCTCCCACTGAGTCTCTTCTGTGACACTGACATTAACTGACCCCATGGCCACACCACAGATGGGATCATGTGACAAGGAGAAGACATGGTGACTGGAGGGAGCACTGGTTCCCAGTGAAGCTTGACAGTCAGACAGGGAGCGGCCACGGCTGACAGGCTTCCCTCATCCTCTACAAAGCCTCCCTTGAGCTGGGGATATAGCTCAGCAATGCAGTGCCTGCCTGGCAAGCGTGAGGTCCTGAATTCAATTCCCAGCACCAAAAAAAAAATCCTCCCTCACTGCCTGTGTTCCTGGGTCCCAGGACACGGAGTGGCTCCAATCAGCTCACAGGTAAAAGGGCCACATCAGGGGCAAAGTCAGGTTATGAAATCCAAGGAGCTGCCCAGGGTACATACAGAGACTATGGCCAGGCCCTATAGCAGGCCTGAGACAGGGCAGATGTACAGGGCCTGGGCCCAACCAGCCTCAGAGGTCATTGTCAGGGAAGCTGGTGGGCACCTGGTAGACAGCAGTGGCCAGAAGCAGGTGAGAACTATTACTGGTGGGGCCCTCATGTTTAGAGGAGAGGGGTAGATGGGCTCCCCAACCTGCCCAAGTATGGCCTGATTTCATTAAGAATGGGCAGCTGGGATGCAGATGGGATCTTTCCCACCCTGCCCTGGGAAAGGATACAAGAAAAAGGCAGCAGACCCGGCTGAGACAGTGAGGGCCAGGAGGAAGGGGTGTGTTGCTTGGTGGGCTCGGCCCAGGAGTGAGGTCATGTGTAGGTGGATATTGGGAGTGAGCTTGCCCTGGCAGAGAGGGCTAGGCTGCTCAGAATAGCTTGCAGGCTGTTGGAAGCACTATCCCACACACACCAAGTCACCTGCCAAGCACTGTTCTACAAGGCCTGTAGGAAACAGCACCCACTAGGCACCAGTACACGGGATCCACTGAGGTTCTAGGTGCAGCATACACAACTGGCCAGACCCGACTTTAATCCTGCTGCACCACTCAGGAGCAACCTCTGGCCCTTTTTACCTGTCCTGGATAGGCGACCACCCTGCCCAACCTCCCAGGGCTGAGAAGAGGTGGAGGACAGACCCCAGAGTCACCAGAACTAGGCTGTGTGTCACGAGACAGGCCCTAAGTCTCTCTGAGTCTCTCATGCTCATCTGTGCCATGTGACCAAGTGCAGGGCCCACCTCTGAGGACATGTCAGGAATGGGTTTGGCACAGAGTTAATTGGTACAGTATCACTTCCACCCAAATCTCAAGGTCAAGTGGAAGAATGTGGATCCAGCTTTATTTCTTTGGGGTTTGTTTGTTTGTTTGTTTCCCAGTACCGGAAAATCGAACTCATGACTTGCACTTGCCAGGCAGGCGCCTTGCCGCTGAGCTAAATCCCCAGCCCCCAGACTTTATTTCTTAAATATTTTTTCTCCAGAGCATGCGTGGGGAAGCTTCTCTGGCCAGTGGGCAGACATAAATTAAGGTTCCAAGCATCCAGGGCAGGGCTAGCTGGGCCTTGTTTAGTCCCAGCCAAAGTCCTGGCCAGTCATCTGGTAGAACTTGCGATTGAAAGGCCTGTAAAAGTCCTGCAGGCGCTGGACCACCGCCTGGGGCACGCGGGGGTGGCGCCTGCCTTTGGATTTGCCCAAGCAGCGGGGACGGCTGCTTCCCTGGGCCTTCTTGAGGCAGGGGAAGCCCTTGGTGGCATTGAAGTAGAAGTGCTTGTCCGTGACAACCCGTTTGAGGCCCAGGAAGTCCTGTACCCGGCCAACCTCTCCAGCTGGGTCACTGACCAGCCGCTCACCACTAACAAACAGGAAGTGGGACAGAGGGAAGTAGCGCAGCCAGTTGTCCAGGTGCTGGGCATACAGACCGATACGCACAGCACTCCAGGCTGTGTTCACAGGGCCCTGACCATGGCGGAAGGCCAGGGCACGGAAGCTGGGCAGTCCTGGGGTCTTGGAAAGTGTCTGGGCATAGTCAGAGATGGCCCGGGTCACCGGGTTCCGTACCACAACAATCAGCTTCGTGTCTGGGGACATGCTATGAATTCGACGAGGAGCTTCCTGCGTCACAAAGTAGCTGGGTGTCTTCTCCATGGTGATCTGCCCATCCAGGGTACGTGGCATCAGGCTCCTGGGGGCAATGGGAGGAGTAGACTGAGTGGCTACCATTCTTTTTTTTTTTTTTTTTTGTACCGGGAATTGAACTCAGGACCTCATGCTTGCCAGGCAGGCGCTTGTGTCGCTGAGCTATATCCCCAGCAGGCTGCTGTTCTTGAGTAAGCACTTCTATGGAGTGACCCCTGTCACACTAGACCTGGTACTAGACCCTCCTCCTCCAGGAAAGCCCCAGACCCCTAAAGTGGGCCAGCTGTCCTCCCGCTCAGGTTCTTCTTCCTAAGTGCTGGGATGAACATCCTAGGAGACAGGCAGCCTGAGATATGAGCCAGGAGGTGCCAGCGCAGCACAGGCCGGCCTACGAGGTTGGCCCCATTTATGCTACCCATGGAAAAATGGGGTGACAGTCGCTGGGGACAGAGGTAACCAGGGAACTTTTCACCAGCCACTTGTGTTCTCTGTACAAGCCCTGTGACCCCTTTCCCCAAGGGCCTGCTCCTTTGAGTCCCAGCAACCTCTGACTACCAGGCCTACCCTTCCTGGAGCTGCTGTGCCCTCAACTTTGACCTTGCTGTCTCTCCCCAGACCAAATATCCGAAGACCAGTCAGCTTGGACTTGTCACCTGGCAGGCCTCTGCACTATAGATCACTCTAGGTCACCCTTTTCACTCAGAGACCGACAGCATCCCCTGAACTAGGGCATCAATTATTGTTATTGACAAATGTTGCCAACAAAGAGTAAGATTCTCCCTCTTTCCTTCCCTCCCTTTAATTTAATTACATCTCTTTCCCCACCTTCAATTACAGCCCTGCTAATTCTCATCCACCTGGGCCCAACTCAGACTGCTAAGAGCCACCCTCGTTGCCCAGCACATTTGAGAAAATTAGTGGTATAGCTATGATCCTCCTGGGGACCTATCCCAAGGCCCTATGCTTCCAAGGCCAGGCTGAGGACACGGCAATTCTAAAACTACCCTCATTCTAACATGGGGGAGGAAGGTCCCAGCCCAATCCAAGGTCTAGAAGGAGCTGGCTGACCACAGCCCCCTGAGTGCCCCAAACCGGGGGAAGCCCATCCAGAGTGCCCAGCAGGACAGGCCCAGGCACAACTCATGATGTCTTGAGGCAGTACCTGCCAACCAGGTAGTACAGGGTGAGGTCGGGCATGGTGAGGCAGCTGAGCAAACAGATCCAAGGGACCGCTGGGAACTAGGTCAACAGAGGCAGAGACTGTGTGGCCTGTGCTAGGGAGGAGATGTCTCTGCTCAGCCATGCCCAGCCATGCCCAGTCCTGCCCAGCCTTGCTCCCATCATCTGAGGAAGGTACTCCCTGACCCCACTGACAGGCCCGGGACTGACCCAGCCAGGAGGTGACAAGTCCAGGTCTCAGCCAGCCTAACTGATCCACTCTCCCTGCTCAGATTCCCCAAGGAAATTCAGGCCAGACACAGGTGCACAGTCCCCCATGCTGGCACAATCAGATTGGGGGTTGCTGGTGGTGAGACAGGTAGATGTATGCATGTGTCCCATCAGGCAAGAGAGAAAGCTGAGAATGCCAGAATTCCCAGCACCACCTCTGGTCAAAGCAAGATGGGGTAGGTGGCAGGGAATGGAATCTCCCCACCTTACAGATCAAGGCCCAGGGCAGAGCTGATCTTCAGAAGTCACAGAGCTTAAGTCGGCTTCCTCCATCTTGGTGACCTAATGAGCCAGAACCAATCTCCACCCCACCCACTGTCCCATTTGATAGGCAGGCACATTGAGGCTCAGAGAAGACAAAAGGAACTGAAGGTGGCCACTGACTCTTACTTAGCCTTCTTTCCAGTCCTGCTGGCAGGGGCTATCTGGGTGGCTTCTGCTCCCAGGACCTCTGTCCTCCATTCCCTACCTCAAGCACAGGGGATCCAGTGGGGACAACACTCAGCTGTCCTTGGGGAAAGTTCAAAGAGACCCTAGACGGTCAAGATCTATGGGCCAGGGCTGTAGTTGGCAGGGCTAGCCAGCTCAGGAGGCCTCCCTTTCCCTGAGGGAAGTCATAAAAGAAGAAGAGTCTCCCCGCACTGGACCTTGCCGCTGAGACCTAGAGAAGCTGATGCTGGTGTTGGAAGAGGTGTACACCAGGCCTCAGCAGAACGCATCACTCCTTCCTTCATCTTCCCGGGAGAAAGGAGTCCCAGGGCTCCCAGACACCTCCCCTCCAATGTTAGACTTGTCCTGACCCCCACTCTCTTTCCCTCCCTCACTGAAAGCCTGATTCTGAATGTACCCAACACCATCCTTTTCTGGGAGCCCTGATGTTACCCCTAACCCCAGTCTTTCTCTCTAAGAAGTCAGAAAAACAGAGCAGCTCCAAAGGAGAAGGCCTTTCCCGACACGCTGCTGAAGAAAAGGATGGAATACACAGGGGGCTCAGGACTTCCTGGGCTCACAGTTACCATAAGCCTGCTCTGAGATCTTTGGGATCAATTACTTACCCTCCTCAGACTTCAGGAGCCTGTCCCAGCTGAGCTTGGAGAGTGACGACAGGCACTTTTGGGGGTGGCAGAGACCAGGGAGAGGATAAGCAGAACGGAACTCTGACCCCACACAGCAAACATCTGACAAGTTGTTCCAAGGACCCTCCCCGCTGAGCCACCTCATCTGGTCTGCATTTCCCTGCGGCTTCCATCCAGCCCTGGGCCGCTCTCGCTCCCTCTTCTCAGGACCTTCACCTCCATGTCCTATACCCTGCCTGGGCCCGGTCCAGCAAGGCCTAAAACCTGGGGAAAACCAGTTATTGTTTCTATTCCAGTACTAGAAAGTGCTGTGGGGAGACTGGGGGAGGAAGGACACAGAAGCACATACAGCCCCCTGTATGTACAAACCTGCTCCCTACACTCACTGCTCTTAGTTTCTAGTGTTGAGGAACTAAGGGGGTTTCCATACCCACACCTCCTCATCTCCTCTTCCTTTATTTTATTTATTTATTTATTGCAGTCAGGGTCTCACTATGTGGTTCAGGGACCAGGGATACAGCTCAGCGGCACAGCATCTGCCAGGAGAGTGCAAGGTCCTGAGTTCGATTCCCAGTATCAACACCAACAACAACAAAAAAAAAAAAAAAAAAAAACCACAAAGATGTTAATGTGATTCAGGTTGGCCTTGAACTCACAGCTTTCCTCCTGCCTCATCCTCCCAAGTGCTGGGATTACAGGCATGTGCCACCACATCTGGCTTCTTCTTGCTTTTCTAGAATATTATGGTCAAAGCTGAGTCCCCACCTGACCCAAGATGGAGCAATCCTTCCAGATCAAGACACTGGGGTTTTGTTTGACCCTAGTACCCAGCAAATAGTGAGTGCTCCATGATGAGTGAATAGGTGAACACATATTGAATTGGAGGGTACTTGGGGCCACAGTGCCCAAGATGACGTACCTTCAAGAGCCTGAGAGATAAACTAGCAGGTTGGGGAGGGGGGAAGATTGAGCTAAGGGTAACATAGAACCTACCTACAGAGGGCAGAAGATGGTCAGGATCAAGGTCACTCCCTGGAACGAGGCGGGTCACAACCCACTGGGTTGTGGAACAGTGTCCTCTCAGCAGGGTTGCACTGTCTGGAACACCCTCCACTCCTGTCCTGGGCATGTCAGTGTCTCTAAGATTCCCTCCCCAGGGCTGAGGATCTGCCCCAGTATGGGCCTCTTGGGCCCCTCACCCACCCTAGAGCCTTTCCCAGAGAAGCAAGGGCCCAGAGTGGCCCTCGAGAGCCTCAGAATCCTGGTACCTTGAGAAACTTTCAGCACTAAACTCATCCCCTTTCCCCTCAGCTGCTCCTACAGAGCACAGATCATGTGCACAAGCTCTGAAGTTTGTACTCCATAAAGCATTTCTCCTTGACTCTCTCTTCTCTCCCTCCTTTGGTGCCTCCCCCTCTCCACTCAGAGTGGCCAGTGGTCTCTTCTAGGAGCCTGAGCTGGAAGGATGCCCCACGACAGACTCAATTTTCCCCACCATGCCGTTTCTCTAGCATTCACGCAGTGCTAACCCTTCAGAGTTCAGGAGCCAGATTCCCCCATTCTCCCTTCAGAGCCCCCAGTCTCCTTTTTTTTTTTTTTTTTTTGTTGTTGTTGTTGTCTTTTTGAGACAGGGTCTAGCTATGCAGTTCAGGGTGGCCTTGAGCTCACTTTGTAGCCCACGCTGGTCTCAAACTCCTCCTGCCTCAGCCTCCCAAATGCTGGGATTACACGTGTGTGCCACCACGCTCGGCTGAGCCCCCAGTCTTCTTAACCAAAAGGCAAAGTTAACAATTAGGGGAGGGTGGATCAGAGAAACTGATGCGTTGGTGGGAAGGGGGTCAAGGGCCTGGATCTTAGCCAGGTAAGGTGGTGCACACCTGCAATCCCAACTTAGCGGCAGGGGGCAGGGCCTGGCTCAGCCTCAGTGACCAGCTCAGCAGAGAGGGGCTGGTATTTGACTATCCATCAGCGCAGGCTGCTTGGCTGGGGCAGGGTGCTCCTCACATTACTGCCACACCCCTGGTCCCTCCTGGGTGGGGCACAGGGCGGCCACAGAGCCTGTGCAAGTGGCTAGATCTTATTCCCAAGCCTGGGCACGCAATGACGGCCAGAGCTCCTTTCTAAGCTCAGACCAGATTTTCTCAGACTCCAGCATTCAAACAGGCGTCCCAGGAGGAAGGCGGGGGTTATGGGGTGAGAGGACACTTTTCTAGGAGCCTGCAGGAAACCCGGATGCTCCTCCCTAATGTAACTAGGCACAAGTCAGATGATCAACCATACAAGTCCAAAGTGAGGATGAGGGGCAGGACCCACCTGAGCCTGAAGCAATTCCAACACTACCAAATAATATATATCATCGGCTTGAAACTATTTCCCGGCTTAGCTGGGCGTGGTGGCACACGCCTGTGATCCCAGCACTTGGGAGGCTGAGGCAGGACGATCGTTGCGAGTTCGAGGCCAGCCTGGGCTACAAAGTGAACTCAAGGCCACCCTGTGTCAAAAAGACCAAAAAGAAAGAAAGAAAGAAAGAAAGAAAGAAAGAAAGAAAGAAAGAAAGAAAGAAAGAAAGAAAGAAAGAAAGAAAGAAAGAAAGAAACTATTCCCGGCTGGAATCACAACTTCCTCTCAATCTTGCCAAGTTCCTCAGTAGACCAAAACAGGCTTTTCCTGGAGTTCCCAAAGTTCCTGGGGCCCCCGGCCAGTACCACCTTTGCTTTGGGGGCCCAGTGTCTGAGATCCCGCCTAACGCCCTGCACAGTCTGGCCTCAGTTCCAGAGCTCGGGACTCCCTCCCCGCTAGATCCCACCACTTGAGTTCGCGCGGAAGCCGAAAAGGGGCACACGGGCGGCAGAGCGCTCACCTGTACCAGGAGAGGCCGCGCTCATAACACCTGTCGAAGAAGTGGGGCTCCGAGCCAAGCGCGCGGACGTCGGGGTGCAGCCGCAGGAACTCCAGCAGCGCTCGCGTGCCGCCCTTCTTCACTCCCACGATGAGTGCCTGCGGGAAGCGCCGGCGGCCGGGGCCGCTGGCCAAGGTCAGGCGGTGCGCACCGGGCAGCTGGGCCGGAGCCGGGGGCGAAGTGGGGACGCGGGCGACCGGCGGGCAGCGTCCCGGAAGGGCGGAGAGGCAGTAGGCGCCAAGTCCCAGCACCAGGAGCGCCAGGGGCGCGCGGAGCGCCCCGAGTGCTGCCCCGGGTCCGGCCCCGGTGCCCAGGCCTCCGCTATCTGCCATGGAGTCGCACCGCGCCCGGGCCCGGGGACGAGGGCCGCACAAGGGCGCACATCCCTGCGGGCGCCCCACTCAACCCGCGGACGCCGGGCTTCTGCTCCGCGCCCTCCGCCGGGCGCCTAGGCAGCGGGCGGGGGCGGGGCGGGCCCGAAGCGGGGGAGGGGCGTCCCGGCCCAATACGGATTCGCGGGCACCCGCGGACAGCTGGCGCTCCAGCTGCAAGACCCTGGGCTGCGGTTCTCTCGGCGGCGCGTCTTCACTCCCGCTCTGGAGACGCGGAGGCGAGCAAGGACTCGAGGTGGTGGGAGGGCTGCGCGCCTACCCACAACTTGCTGTAGAAGGCTCACCCACACACACGCCTTCGGGACAGGGGCGCCTGCCGAGCCTGCGCTCTCTCGTGGGGAGCCTCAGCGCTGAGCCAGGTGGGCCAGAAAAGCTCGCAGACCCAGGAGAATGAGGCCAGGCCGGCAGCCTAGTACGCAGAGTGCTCCCTGTCGGGCGACTTCGATACGCGCCTTGGACTCCCAGCGGACAGTCAGCCTAGCCATCCTGCAGGGTCAGGGCCCTGCCTCTGGGAGAGAGCTAGTGGATGTCTGGGTAGCGCTTTAGAGTTCAGCAGACCGGCCTGGCTCGGGGCCCAGAGCCGCCCTCCCCGGCGCCAGGGGACCAAAGTCAGATTCACCTCCTGACCCGTTCCACACCTCACATGCCCAGGCTAGGTTACCTGGCGATCTCTTGGAATGCAGTAAGCTCTGTGGGAAGATGGCAAAGAGGCTCCCCCTGGAGTTGTGAAGGATTCAGAAAGGTGTGTGCCCAGGTGCTGTCAGGGCAGCGACTGTGGGATCTCTCACAGCTATGGCATCTGCTGGACACCTGATGCCACAGGGGCTTCCCACCCCCTGATTTGACACCCCCCCAGCCCTGTACAGCCAGCAAAGAAAGTGGAGGAGAGGGGCGAAGTTCAGAGAGGATGAGCTGTTTGTCCATCCCTGGGGTTTGTGCTTGGGCCGCTGTCTGCCTCTGCCTCGACGTTCATGGCGACAGGCTTAGTAGCAGCCCTCCGCAGATGCCCAGCCTCTTTCTGTCCTGGGTTCTGCTCATTAATGAGCCATCTTGGAACTAATGGCCTCTGGACAAATCCCAGCAGGCCCAGTGACCACTGAGGAACAAAGGGCCTCCATGGCCCAGACATTTCCAGAGCTCCCACTAGAGGTATCCCTGGCAGGAGGGGGCCACACAGGACCGATGAAGTGAAGACCACTGAACGGGCCCCCAAATCCTAAACACCAGAACTGCACCTGCTTGCCAGGGCATGCCTCGGCCAGCACCCATGTGGGCGGGTTGTTGGCACAGCACTGTCTGATGAGCATGCTGGCACGTGCAGGGTCCCAGGAAGTTCTTCTTTGGGTCTAGCTTAACATGGGATTGTTCCAGATGGGCTAGTTCTCCTCAAAGCCCTGCTGGGGAAGGCCCACCCTGTACAGCCTGAGCAGCCACGGCTCAGGACTCCAAATTCCTGCATTCATTCCCTGGTGACCCTCCACCTCTGCCCCTGAGCTGACTAGTCTTTCCACTGCCTGGCCTTGGTTCTGCCCTTCACCCTGCTGTATACCTGTGCCTCAGTCCCTCAGCCGCTGAGGGCCAAGGACTGTCTAGGAGGCATTGATCAGAGATAGAGGGATGGAGGTCCAGATGGGAGTCAACCTGCAAAGTTAGGAAATTGATCTCCTTCCCACCTCTGTCTGGCTCTCTGGTGAGGGTGGGTGCAAATCTGGGAATGCCCAGGATGACAACCTGGAGTCTGTGTCACCAAGGAATCTCCAGCACCTAACCCAGATCCTGGCACCCAGTAGACACTCAATAAATGCAGGTTAGAGGAAAGATATGAGAGAGGAAGAGGTCAGTGGAGGTTTTCTGGAGGTGCTAGCCAAGTGAGGAGAGGGAGAAGAGCATTCCAGGCAGAGGAAATGTTAAGATAAAATCTTTGCTGCAGGAGAGGTCACCTTGCACTCATCCCAAGGGGATAGGAGCATAGAGTCCAGCCTGAGGATGGCCCCAGCCCATCTTCCTCTAGCCATGTGGCCTCAGTCTCTGGCCAACTCTAAGCCCAGTTCTTTCTTTGTAGAAGGGAGCATTCAATCCTGACTGAAGAGCCTTTTTGATAACAGCTTTATTGAAGTGCAATCCACACGCCACGCAATTTAGAACTCTGGTTCTTGGTATATTCACAACATTGTACAATAACAGCTACAGCCACTTTTAGAACATCAACTGTACAAGCCCAAAGTGAGGATGAGGGGCAGGACCCCACCTGAGCCTGAAGCAATTCTAACACTACCAAAGATTATCGGCTTGAAACTATTTCCCCATCACCCCTAAAGCAAACCAGACACCCACCAGCAGTCGCTCCCTATTCTCCCTCCCCTCAAAGGCCTTGGCAATTATCAATGTGCTTTCTGCCCTATGGATTTGCCTGTTCTGGACATTTCACAGAAATGGGGTCATACAGTGGCTATCCTTTTGTGACTGGCTTCTGTCACTGAAGCAGTGTTTTCCAGGTTCTTCTGTGTTGCAGCAGATGTCAGGGCTTTGCTCCTTGCTGTGGCTCAGTGCTGTTCCTTGGTATGACGGACTACACTTTGTTTATCTATTTCTCCATTGAAGACCATTTGGGTCAATCCCACTTTTCAGTTATAATGAATAATACCGCTGTGAATGTTCACATACAATGTTGTGTTTTTGGCTGGGGGAGGTTGGTTTTTTGTTTGTGGTGTTTTGAGCCAGGGTCTTGCTATATAGTTCCGGCCAAAATCCAACTTCCTAAATTGCCCAAGGTGGACTCAAATGTGGAATCTTTCTGCCTCAGCCTCCAAGTGCTGGGATTATAGGTGTGTGCCACACACCTATAATGTGCAAGGTTTTGTGTGGACTTGTTTCATTCCTCTTAGGTATATGCCTCAGAATGGAATTCCAGGGTCTTACTAAGACTGTGTTTAATTTAAAGCATCTCTTTGAAGGTGAAATTTGGTCATTTCAAAATTTATTTATTTATCCCATTTATTCCATGTTCCTCACACACATGGTTACTTTCCTCCCTCCACCCCAGGACATCTGAGTAGCTCCCCCACTCTGCTCTTGCCTTGCCTTGCTGTCAGGGCCAGCCCCCACACACTAGTGGTTCCTTCCTCTGTGACCTAAGCTCAGTGCACTTCCCTTTCTAAGGAACACAGCCTTTGGAGGGTCACTTGTGTCTGTTCTCTGGTTGTATCTCCACTGCCCCAAAATGGAAATCAGCAGGTTTCTTCTACCCAGCAATCTCCCTTAAACACCCTTAAAGATACAGGGCCCCTAGGCTGGGGATATAGCTTAGGGGCACAAGCACCAGCCTAGCAAGTGCATGGTCCTGAGTTCGCTTCCCAGTACAAAAAAAAAAAAAAAAAAAGACACAGGGCCCCTCTCGGAGCTCATCTAGACCCCCAGTTGGAGCAAGGCTGCCAGGCAAAGGGTGAATTTAAGGCTGGGCATGGTAGTACACACCTGTAATCCCAGCACTCAAGAGGCTGAGGCAGAAGGGTTACTGCAAGTTCAAAACCAGCCTGGGCTAAAAGTCAGCTCAAGGCCAGCATGAACTGCATAGCGAGACCCTGTCTCAAAAAGAAAAAACAAACAACAAACAAACAAAAAAGGTGGATCTATCCATCTCTCTTGACCTGGCCCCCAGACACCAAGATATCCAGTATTAGGGGAGTTGGGTAGGGAGGAGGGAAGACTTGGGAGAGGAGAGAGGTTGAGCTGCTCAGGCTGCCAGGCCAGAGAGGGACGGGGGAAGTTTGGGGAGGGCCTTCTGGAGAGCAAGGTGATGGTGGGAGGGAGGACCAGGCTGGCCTCACAGATTTGCACTATGCCTGTGCTCCCTTCACAACTATAATCATTTCTTTGTTGGTGATTTTTTTTTTTTTTTCTTATAGTACTGGCCTTTACACTGGGCTACATCCCAGCCCTTTTTTTCTTTTCTTTTTTTGAGACAGGGTGTTACTAAGTTGCCCAGGCTGGGCTCAAACTTGTGTTTCTCTGCCTCAGCTTCCCAGAGTGCTGGGATTACAGGCCTGTGCCACTGTGCCCGGTTCAAAGGTGACTTTGATTCCTGTCTGTCTCCACCTCCCCGCGGGGCTGGACAAGGGTAGGAACGGGCTTAGCCTCGACCCCGGCAGTGGCTTCACACCTAAGCATTGTGAGCGCTTGTGAATGTCTGAGTGGTACGTCTGAGTCTGGGTACACCACTCTGCCTCTGTCCCAGTCTGTCCCCACCCCAGGGCGGGCCCCCCAACCAAGGCCCCCACAGCAGCAGCCCCACTCCAGAAAGTGATTACCAATACTGTGCAGATCCTCCCTCCTCGGGGGACAGTAACGGAGGGGAGATCACACACGCAGGAGCTCCAGGAACTCCCTCCCTCGGAGCCACACCCTTCTTTACCCCCCAGACCCAGCCCTGCACGTCTGCAGAACCAGATGGGGGTGCTGTGGCTGGAGGGCTGGCCCAGCTGTCCTTGATTTATGTGGGGTTTTTCCACTTTGGATGCCAGATTTGCCCGAGCACATAAAGGATGTGGTTCCCTACCAGAGAGGGGCCCCAAGAGAGGCCTACCTCCATTGCACTCACTCCCAGAGCCTACAGCCCTCAGGAGTGAAGAGGGACAGGAGCTATCATTGGGGAGAGGACAATGCAAACAGCTAGGGCTCTAGGGGCCATCTCAGTCCCCTTCCAGTAGATGACCTCTGCAGCCTTCTGGCCCTCCCTCTCCTACTTTATTAAACAAAGGTAATACCAGCCCCTACCTCCCCAAGTGCCTGGCTCCTGGGGACAAGGAGGCAGAGGACATGTGACAGTGAAGACAGCATAAGAACATGTGCCCCCAGAGCTGCGCTCGCCCTGGGGAACCTGCTTTCCTTGGGGACAAGGCTAGAGGGGAAAGCCTTCCCTAGCCTCTCTTCCTCCTGGTGACTCAGGGACACTGGCAAAGAAAAGAAGGGTCATGAGGCTGGCCAGAGATTGCCAAGGCAGACAAGAATCCCTAGCAGGGCTGGGCATGGTGATGCACGCCTGTAATCCCAGCACTGAGGAGGCTGAAGCAGGAGGATCGTTGTGAGTTCAAGACCACCCTGGGCTAAAAAGTGAGCTCAAGGCCAGCTTGAACTGCATAGCGAGACCCTGTCTCAAAAAAAGACGAAAGAAAGAAAGAAGAAAGAAAGAAAGAAAGAAAGAAAGAAAGAAAGAAAGAAAGAAAGAAAGAAAGAAAGAAAAAGAAAGAATGAATTCCTGGCAGATTCTTGTCAGAGGGAGACGAGAAATAGTTCTCACACACAGGAGTAGGCAGGAATGAGATCTTCCCCTTCTCAGCAGCCACGCCCACTCACAGACCCACAGGGCTACCAGAAGGAGCCAGACCTTCTCTGCAGAGGCGTGGCCTGGTCCCCACTCTGTCCCCCAACACACACACGCACACTGCTTTCCCCTGGTCTCCTGGAGGAACCAGTACAGACAGAGAGAGGCAGGTTCCCAGGACACATAACCAGCCCAGCACATTGCTTCTTGTGCACTGGCCTAGGCCAGCTCGTTTGATAGTAGTGACCCTTCTTCCAGATTGGTAGTGTGGCTCTGAGGACAGAAGGGCTGATAACAGCCTATGTTCTAGAGAGGGGAGGTCCAAAGGGAGAACTAGAGGAGGGACCCACAGAAACAGACTTCTCTTGCTCCACCCTGTCCCCACCTCCTCCAGTTTCAGAGCCGCAAGCCCCAGGTGTCTGGGGCACAGACACACTTCAGCACCATGCCAAGGGATGGGCATCATGCATCGGGCCCCACATCAGGTTCTGGGACTCTTTGGCAAGGTCTGTGCAGCCATGCACTGGCAAGGAACCTCATGGCCTGGAAAGTGGCCAGGAACATATCACCAACATCAGGACCCCATGCTCCAAAGACAGCACAGGAGCACATGTTCCCATAAATGCGTGGGCAGAGGTGGAAGAGTCTAAAAGCCTGCAACCAGGTCCCCATCACCTTCCACTAGGGTGTAAAGCCCCAAGCTTGAATTTCCACACACACCAGCACTGGAGCCAGTGAGCTCATTCTGAAGAGTAAGTCCAACCTGGCCAATGGGCAGGACCCCACAGAAGGCCACTCCACCCCAGCATGTGGCCAGTTTGGTTTGGCTCAGTGCTCAGGAAGACCCAGAGCCCAAAGCTCACTGCAGAGCATCATGGCACAAGGACTTCAAATTTTCAGCTGAGCATGGTGAGCATGTATACATACACCTATAATCCCAGCACTCAGGAGGCTGAGGCAGAAGGATTCCTGCAGTGTTGAGGCCAGTATAGGCTACACAATGAATTAAAGGCCAGCCTGGCATAGCAAGACCTTGTCTTAAAAAAGTAAAAAATAAATTTTAAAAACTTGTCAACAGGCCCCATCCCTCCTGGCACTTCCTGAGCTTCTGAACCTTCAAACTTAACGCCTCCCCCTTCGCAAAGAGTGATTCCATCCCCCTTTCCTTACACAAGTCTCCCCTCAGGCAAACACTAGAGACTCCCTGCCCAGAGTTCCAGGATCCAGCAAAGAACCACATTCCTGGACTGAGTGTGGAGGCCAACAGCTGACCCTACAGGGCCCTGGCACCCAGCCTGCCAGTTCTCATCTTAGTGTCTCTGACCCTCTCTTGCAATGCAGCTACCAGGTTCTTTAAAACCCAGAGCACCTGGGCGTGGTGGTACATGCCTATAATCCTTGCACTGGGAGGCTGAGGCAGGAGGATCCCAAGCTGAGGGAGACCCAGCCTGGGAAACTTAGGGACTCAGGAAAACCTGGTCTCTAAAATTGGGGGTTGGGGTTGCTGAAGATGTAGCTCAGTGTGAAGGCCCTGAGTTCGATACCCATGCTCTGATTACTGTTTGCAAAGATCGATGGATGGATGGCCAGCAAAGCGTCCTCTGGGCTGTGAGAGGTGGGCAAAGGAAAGGGGCGGGCCAGGTGGCAGTGGAAGGGCTGTAGGTTGGTAGCAGAAGAGGGCATGGGCACACGGAGTCCCATCCAGTTGGCTGGCCAGGGGCTGGAGTGTCCTGCTTGCATCCGCGCCCCACACCTCAACAACTGTTCCTACCGCCTTTTTCTCTCCTCACCCTCAAGCCTATCCCACTCGGATGACTCAGGAAGGGGCATGAGGCCTCCACTGCCCACCTTGGCATAGGTCCCTTCATGAAGCCCGGCAGGTTGGTCTCCCCCCGCCCCCAGCGGGCTCGCACCCACGGACGCAAGCAAGCCTCAGCCAGAGACCTGGACGCTGGTAGGTCGGCAGATGGTGCCGAGTTACGGACTTGCTCGGATCACCCAGAGTTCCCAAGGTGGAGCTAGGCTCAGCAATCCGCTTTGTCAGAGCTATAGCCAGTGCCTCTTTCGGCCTCTTGTGGAACCGCAGCTTATCCCGACCCCCTGTGGCGCACGGAGCTACTGCGCCGCCTGCCGGTCACCCTGTTCTCCTTTCCCGAGGTGGGCTTCTTAGGTATAGGGGTGAACACGATGGCCCAGTCTAGCTTGTCGGTGATTTTCGCCAATCCTTCCGGACATTCCCTCTCGCCTGCCTTCCCTGGGACCTGAGCCCCCTGCTACAACCCATCAAGGTCAGGGCTCTCTCCCACTTGTACCCAGGGAAAGAAAAATAGGAAGTGACTGAAAGTCCAACCCTTTGTCAGCTCACATTCTGCGTTCACTGACGACCATCTGAGCTGGACAGAGCTCTCATCTTTCGCTATTCTTCCCCCAGCTCCAGGGCACCCACCCCACCTACCCACCAGCTCTGGTGGCTAGCAGAACACCCAACCCTGGTCTCCAAGGATGTGCCCAGATGCTCCACCTGGCAAAGAATAGGGTACAAGTAGGGATTGAGGGGCAGTGTTGACAAAGGACTTTCTGTTTCTCCAGGAGGAGCTGGCTCCAGGCTGGGCGAGAAGCTGCGGTGTAACCCAACAGAAGGAGGAAATGGTGTGAGGATAATTTATTCCATATGAGACTTTAAAGCTGGAAACGCCATCCCCTCTTCCAGCTGCCTGGCAGATGAACCTTTCCCACAGCCATCCATTTCCCGGCTCCCTGGGCCTCATGTGGTCTCCCATACCCTCTGAGGACATTGCTTACCAGCCCCCACTGGACCTCCCTATCTAAACACCCCACTCTACACCCTCCCTGGCTCCTTAACATGGATGTGTAAATGAGCATGGGGCAACTGGGGTACTGGCCACGCTTCCCACTAGGCTCATCATCCAGGTTCCAGTGACTCCTACTGCATTTAGTTCTCCCAATCCAAGGGCTCTGGGTCCCACTAAAGTAGAGCAACTATGGAGCTCTTCAAGGATGCCGGGGGTCCCCTCATAAACATTTCTCACGTGCCTCAAAGTGTGTTTTGAGATATGTCTTCTGGGCCCTTCCAAGCAGGTTTTGATGTTTTTGTTTTTGTTTTGTTTTTTTGTTCTCTGAGACAGCAACAGGATCTCACTAAGTTGCTAAACTGCCCAGGCTGGGCTCAAATTTGGAAACTTCCTGCTTCCACATCCCAGAGTGCTGGGACTACAGAGATGTACCACTAAGCCTGGCTACCAGGCAGGTCATGGATGACACATCTACCCTAACTTTACACTCTCCCTAGGCCTCTGACTCCCACTCACTACACTAAACCGAGGCAGATCTGACATTTCAGCTGCATGTTGTGTAGGCTGCTTGTCAGTCTATGCTTTAGCCAACCAACAGAACTGTTAAGAGCTCTTTCTAACCCTGGAGCTGAAACACTGAATCTACAATCTCTGCTTAGTGGTCCTGTATCAATAAATTCAGCCTCAGCCAAGTTTATGTTGCTTCCCCCACCATCCCATACCAATATCCATTTTCATGCATACTATCCAGACTTCTGTCCATATCAATTGGAAAAAAATCATAGTTTTTATATAGAGTATAGCACATCTCCTCATGAGTCACTTTGTACCTCACTCTTCAGGGCCTGGAGCAGGCCAAATTTGCTGAGGTCTCAGGGCCTTTGCATGTGCTGTGTCCACTGCATGCATGGCAAGTTCCTCCTCAATTTTCTCACCTGTCACTGCTGAGCTGAGATGACCCCTCCCTCCATAGAACCCTCCTCTCTGACTACTTGCAGGCCAAGGACCGCCCCCTAGTCACCCTCTTCTACATGTTCTCGCGCCATTACCCTGATAGTTGTTCAACGCCCTTATCATCATCTGATATTAACTTACTATGTCTGTGTCCCCAGGGTGGCCATGAGACCTTGGAGGACTTACAACTGTATCCTCAGTACCAAGTCCAGAACTGGGCAGCAAATATTTGCAAAGCAAATGAAAAACACTGCACAAAGTCCTGACATTCATGTCCTCACATCCCTGATGTTAATAAAGGTAGTGGACTGGTTCTAGGGGTGCAGCTCAGTGGCAGAATGCTTGCCTGACTTGTGCAATGCCTGGGTTCAACCCCCAACAGTAAAGGGGAAAAAAAAAGGGCAGCAAGCCCAGCTTTTGTCTGTTTATTGATTTCCACCTAATTACTCCAGAAAGTACTCAAGATGGGGAGGGCTTCAACATCATCCACCCTCCTAGATGACAAGAGCTTCTGGACACGGACACAGTAAGGCACAGTGGCCAAATCTTGGGAAGATACATCTCTGCCAAGTGTGAACTAAAGAGAATGACTTCATAGTCCCTGCTGAGTTCATCAGATAATGGTGCAACAGCAGCTTCCCCAGCCTGAGTGAAGCAAGCTACATCTGCAGATTGTGAAACATCTCCAGATTCCTGTGCTAGAGGACAATGGTTCTGAGTGTGGCTCATCGGCTTGCTCCCCGACAGGTCACAGATCATCACCACTCTGACTGGCCTAGAAGGGTTTAGTCAGAGCAGATCATGTAGTGACCAGGGCTGAAGTAGCTGGCCAGGGCAGTCCCCAGATGGACATAAGCTTTGGAGAGGACCAGGGCCCCACAAGGGGAGGTCCAGATATCCAGGGACAGGGTAACAAAGTGAAAAAAACAGGGGCTGGGGATTTAGCTCAGCGGCACAGCGCCTGCCTGGCAAGCGTGAGGTCGTGAGTTTGATTCCCAGTACTAGAAAAAAAACAAACAACAACAAAAAAATAAAACAGTGAAAAAAACAGAGGTAGCGGCACAACATCATTCAAAGGTGAGCTGAGCCCAGAGCTCACCTTCTGGAGACTGTGGGCCAAAGGCTAAGACGACTGGCAGCATGCACCCACCCAGGGCCTATCCTGGCAAAAGGTTATGGGTTATCGCAAATAAGGGCTTTGCCAAGGAGACTTGTTCAGAATGCCGTCTATGTGTCCAGGGTTCCACTGTCAAGGTGTGAAGGCCAAGATGTAGTCACAGTGCGTATCCATCTGGGGTGGGTGTGGGCTGCCCGTCTAGTGCCCCTGGGAGGCAGAAGTTTCCTTGTCTGAAAGAAAGGAGAGAGAAGAGAGAAAGCAAGGGAGTGTTAAACCATGTTTCAGATATCAAGCAAGTCAGCAGGTCCAGAGTCCTAGCTCCTATATGTTTTCCTGAGATTTACTGGAGAACCCAAAGTCCTTTCTCTGCACAAACAATGGCAAAAGGTAAAAAACATCACTGCAGACTAATCAGGTAGCAGGCCCTGCAAACCACTCGCCCAACCTCACAGCAGTCAGTGACATGTGCCGCTGACAGCCCCATTTTACAGAGTGCAAAACTGAGATTGAGGGGACTGGCCACAGTCCTGGGAATAGCCAGAAAAGAGCTGGGATTCACACTTCCAAGTGTGAGGAGGAGTCAGGGTAGCCATGTCTCCCCAGGTCTGTGAGCAGACTGTGACAAGGCATGAGGCTCTGTGTGAGCAGGAGAGCAGTGGGCAAAGCAGGCTGAGCTGATAGAATGCACACACACAGCAAACAGCTCCCCCGCGCCAACTGCCAGGAAGCCCAGTGTGGTGGTGCACGCCAATAATCCCAACACTCTGGAAAGCTGAGGAAGGAAGATTGCAAGTTTGACCCCAGCCTAGGCAACTCAGTGACTCAGCAAGACCCTGTCTCAAAATTGAAAATACAGCTGGGCGTGGTGGCATACCCCTGTAATCCCAGCATTCAGGAGGCTGAAGCAGGAGGATTGTTGTGAGTTCAAGACCAGCCTGGGCTGAAGCAGGAGGATCGTTGTGAGTTCAAGACCAGCCTGGGCTACAAAGAGAGCTCAAGGCCAGGCTGAACTGTATACTGAGACCCTGTCTCAAAAAAGACCAAAAAAAAACAAAAAAAAAGAAGTGAAAGTACAAAAAGGGCCAGAGATATGCTCACAGCAAAGGCACTGGTTCAATCCTCAGTACTGCAAAAGAAAAAAACTGGTAAGAATGCTGCCAATAGCCGTGCAGGTTTACTGAGATGTTACTATGTGGCATGTCCAGGGGCCCTGCAGTACATGCAGCTGTCCCCATTGGCCCTCTGAAGGAGACTGTGAAGGAGACCACAGCCACTGTGCAGATGAGGAAGCTCAGAGGCTGATAAGCAAGCCCAAGTTTGCAGCCAGTGGGACACACAGCCGCATGGTCCAGGTCCTCAGCCTCTGCCTGCCCCAGGCACTAATTATAGTTTCAGGGAAAGAAAAAGAGGACCACAAAAGAAAACCCTTTGCCATACTCTCCCTCAGATGCCCCTTTCTGGGGGCATACATGGTCAACCAGGCAGAGGAAGCAGGACATTTGCTCCCTTGTCCTCGCCTCGCAGCCACTGTTTCAAGTGACTTTGGCTGGGCAGGCCCTGGGCAGCATGATCTGCTGCCCCCGATACTGTGCAGTGGTAAGCAGGTGAGCACAACAGCATCCTCTTCCCTACCCCAGACCAACTCAGTGTACACCAGGCTGTCCCCTAGCCACAAAAGTCAAGCTCACCTTTAGGGATAAACTTCAGCGTGCTGCTGAATATTCAGAATCGAGATTGTCCCTGCTTGGGGCCATCGTTCAGGAACTCATGGCCCAGCCTGTTGCCACACCTGCCACAAGACACCTGGAAAGATCATAAGATAACCACATGAGCGCCTGGTCCGAAGAAACAGCCAGGGTGATGGCCTTCTGCTGTATGAGGTTAATCTTCAACCTAGAGCCTGTGAGGGGGCTGGGGATCTAGCTCAGCGGCACAGCGCGTGCCTGGCAAACACAAAGTCCTGAGTTCTATTACTGGTACCTCCCTGCCAAAGAAAAGGTTATGCTGGGTGTGATGGCACACACCTGTAATCCCAGCACTCAAGAGGATGAGGCAGGAGGATTGTTGCGAGTTCAAGGCCAGCCTGGGATACAAAGTGAGCTCAAGGCCAGCCTGAACTGCATAGTGAGACCCTGTCTCAAAAAGACAAAAAAAAAAAAGAGCCTGTGAGGGATACTGTCCTGCTACCCATTATCCATCAGGATGCCAGGCTATCCCCAAGATGAGTGTGGCAGCTTCTAGAGCTAAGACCAGAAGCCTCAAAACCTTCCCTGCAGAGAGGGAACAGAAAAAGGAAGTGACGAATAGCTCTCTGGCACTGTCTGAAGAGCCCTAGCCCCAGCCACTGTCACCCACCTTCAGGGCTCCAGGTCGGTTGTGCTCCTGACATTTGGCCACACTGTCAGTGTGGATAGTATCCGTGAATGCTGGCCATGGAGACGAGTGTGCGTACTTCGAGCGGCTAGAGAACAACTCATAGCCACACTTGGCACACACATAGATACCTGGGGCAGGGAAGGGCAAAAGCAGAAACATCAGCTCCATACTGTCACAAGTGAATTCCCCAATCCTCAACCTATATGAGGGCAGCACTGCCCCCATTCTGAAGGTGGTCTACATACCCTTCCCACGCACTTGCTGATCATAGGCCACAGGTTGGTCCCAGGGAGACACAACACCAAGCTTATACTCAGGGGATGTGCCAGGGACCAGGACTCACCCTTCACACACATCTCACTGACTCTTTCAGTGGCCCTTTGATGAAGAATCATTAGCATTTTCACTTTACAGATGAGGTAGCTAAGGCTAGATGTTACAGGTACCAAGTGAGAAAGTATGTGGCCAGGACAAAAAAAAATATTAAAAGCCAGGCATGGTGGCACCTGTATATAATCTCAGCACTCTAGAAGCTGAGGCAGGTGGATCACCATGAGTTCTAGGCCAGCCTGGGCTACATATGAGTTCAAGGCTAGCCTGAACTATATGGCAAGACTAGAAAGAAAGAAAGAGAGAAAGGAAAGAAGGAAAGAGGGAAAGAAAAAAGGAAGGAAGGAAGGATGGATGGAAGAAAAAGAAGAAAGAAAGAAAGAAAAGAGAAGCAGTGTGACCAGGGAAGAACCCAGTCAATCTGATGAGGCCACAGGATCCACTCCCTACATAAGATCACACACAGTGAGATGTCCCCACAATCAATGTTAAATACCTGGCACCCCTCCCTCTTCAAGAATCCAACCCTGCTACCCAACAAAGCCCCGATCCAAACATTCTTCCACTGGCCTCTCCAGGCAGGAAGAGAATAATCGCAGAGATCAAGTCTCGACTAAACAAAGAGCCCAGGGAGACAAGGATGGGAGGACAGCTTCCAACTTGTCCCCAAAAGATCACTTTGGAGAAGAAGGGGCAGGGAAGATTGCAAAACTGACTTGCAGAACTATTTGAAAAACAAAACACAGGAACATACAAAAGTACTGAGTCACCTCTCAACCCCAACCAGGACAGCCTTCCTGGAATGTGTGAACTGCTCAGCCTTTACCAGGAAGTCCAGAATGAAGCATAAACTGGGTATGGTGACACAACTTGTGATCCCAGCACCCAGCACTCGGGAGGCTGAGGCAGGAGGATCTCCACAAGTTCAAGGCCACCTTGGGCTACATAGTGAGTTCAAGAGTTCAAGACCAGCCTTAAGTACACAAGAAGACATTGTCTTTAAAAAAAAAAAAAAAAAAAAAAAAAAAAAAAAACAACGAAGCACAGAGGCAGGGAGCTGCCTCAGAAGTGGAGTTCCAGCTCAGGACAACTAGGGTCCCACAGTCAAAAGGCCTCAGGGGAGGGCTTTTTCCGTCCTGGTCCTATATTACAGCTGGTCCCACAGACACCTGGTTTCACAGCCTAGTCCCAACAGATGTTGCCCCAGGGAAACCAATGCCCTAGTTTTCTATATGGACCAGTTTTTATCAAATTAGTCCATTATTTGGAGAGCCCAGCTAGAACTCACCAAGATCTCACAGAGCTTGGAGTCAGGCTGAGAGCTAGCCATGCTCCAAACCACCACACCCTGCCTGTACAGGTCAAACTTCACTTCCCCGGGGCCCTGTGGCATTCCTGGTTACTCAACCAGAAGGCCCTGGGCAGATGGGGAGGCATTTGGGCTGGCACATTTCCATCTGAATAGGATATTCGGTACTTGCCCACTCACCCCGCGGATCCTAAAAACCAGATCATCTGGCGAAACACCTGGCACTGCTCCTGGTCCAGATGTTCCACTGTGCCCTCCCGAAGTCCCGACCCTGACCCAGTTACCCCACGAATAGTCACGGTGAGGTTCGAGGGCTGTCCCCTCGAGTCTCTCCACTCCCCCGGCCCTCCAGACTACCACCTCCTCCACGACCACCTTTCCCTCCCCGACATTCACTCCTCCGGAAGGCCACACACTCGCCCCATTCCAGGGCCCCGAGCTCCACCGACTCCGGAGGGTAGTGACACCCCTCTAATACAAGAGTCGTACGATCGACCTGGTTCAAAGTGGTTCTGGAAAACCTCGCCCCCGAAGAAGCTGCAGAACGACATGGTGCCGCCAGGACAGACCCAAGGCCTCTAATCCCCAAGCCAGTGTACCCACGCCAACAACCCCTTCCCAAGGACCAATCAATCACTCCATACGCCTGACCCCCCGCCCCTGAAGAGGACCAATCCCAGGGAGGCTCCAGGATTTCCCCCTCCCCACTTCCCAGAGGGCCCTGCTCCCTCTCTTGGACCAATCGCGGCTTGGGTAGCGGGTTGCTGCTTCCGCCTCCAGAAGGCCCCGCCCCCTCCCTCGGACCTGTTGAATCCCTTCTTTTCAGTGTCCCCGCCATCGCTTGCTGCGAAGGGTCACTCCTGAGCTGCGTCCGCCAAGTCTATCCCCCGCTGCCGGAAGCCCCGCCCCTTCCCCAGTGGGCTGCGGCTCCTTGGGCCACGTGGGGTGGGGCTTCTTGTTTCGTGTCCGCGTCGCCCGGCCTTTCCGCGACCCCAACCCTCCGAGACGCCGAGCTGCCTCCAACATTTATTGAACAGGACGGGCCCGCGGTGGGCCGGGGTGCACGCCTCAGGTCCCTCCATCCCATGTTCCCTATAAATCCCCGGAGGCTTCCGGCTTCTCCTTCTCGAGATGTTTCTTCTGGGGGCCCTGGGGAGGACAGGAGAAGCGCTGGTCACAAGTCTGTCCGGGGCCACCGCCCCTAGCCCGCGCCAGGCCACCCAGGCCTAAAAGCCGCTCCTGTGAGTGAGTGTGGGGTGGCCCTGCCAGCTCGATGCGTCTAACTTCCCCGCTCCGAAGGTGGAATTCGAGCCCCAGAGGAGAAGGGGCTGGCTTACCATGAAGGCCCTTTTCTCTTGGGCTGTCTGGAAGCGGCCATGGCCAAACTTGGAGGTGGTGTCGATGAATTTGAGCTCAATGTTCTCCAGGGCTCGGCGGCTGTGGTGCACCAGGAGGGACTGGGGATGGAGACGAGCGTTGTCCAGGTGGGTGGGCCGTAGCCCCTCCTGTCACCACCTCCGGTTCCAACATCTCCCCCACCCGCCTCCTGCCAGACCCACCCCACCCCGAGCAGGCTGCAGGGTAGGACAGGCTGGCTGGGGCAGCCCACAGCGACCCGCCTCCCATCTCTGTGCTGCACTCACCTTCCTCAGCGTAATGACCCGCTTCTTGGTACCTGCGATGCAACCCTTCAGCATGATGTAGTCGTTGTTGACTTCCCCATAGTGAGGGAAGCCACCCTGCGAGGGAGACAAGCCAGAGGCCATGCCAGGGAAAGGGCTGCTGAGCTCGGGGAGGGAGCGGGGGAGGCCTAGGAAAATTTTCCACATAGGGCTGTGACTGGAGCCCCCAGGAGAGAGAGATCCGGGCTAAGTTCTTTTAGTCCATTGTCTCACTCAGCATCTGTTTTTTGTTTGTTTGTTTGTTTGTTTGTTTGTTTGTTTGTTTGAGACAAGGCTTCACTATGTAGTTCAGGCTGGTCTTGAACTTACTATGTATCCTAGACTGACCTCAAACTTGCTGTGAGCCTCCTGCCTCAGTCTCTTGAGTGCTGGGATTACAGGCGTGTGCCACTACACCAGGCAACATCTGTATTTTTATGGGGGCAAACTAAGGCTCAGCAGGTTGGCATTACTTGCTGCAGGCCTCACATGGCTGGAGTTTGGGCTCCCAGACCGTGGTGAGAGTTAGGGCATCTCACACTCTCCTGACAGCAGCCAGAGTGTGAGCACCTCGGAGGAGGCTTAGAGGGTACAGGAGATGGCAGAGACTAAGGCCACCAGTCGGCTGCTTGTTGCTGCAGCAAGCCCCACATCACTGCCTACCTAGTAGGGCCTTGTGCCCCAGTCTGCCTGTGGGGCACACATCTTGAGTTCCTGGAGCAAGGTAGCATTCATCTGGGGCTCAAGCCCCCCCCCCATACTTGCCAGGCCCCCTCAGCCAACCCAGCCATTCACCCTCACCAATGGCGTGATGGACTTGTCAGTCACATCATAGCTGGTGGATGCATTGTTCTTGACCAGCTTTCCTTCCTCCATGTGGAGCCCCCGGCCAATGCGGTAGATCTGCCAGGAGAAGAGGGCTCACTAGGGGCCAGAGGTGGCTTCTGGGGCCATGTCCCCCACATCAGCACACATGCGCAGACCCAGGTACTGGTGGCATTTCATGAACCCTGGGAAGTGTCTGGGTCATGCACACCACCCACCGTATTCCCCCCAGGATCATGGACACACCTTCTTGTTGAGCTCAGTGCGGTGGTGGTAACCCTTCTGCCCAGCCCGGGCAATGGAGCAGCCCACACGGGCAGGGTGCCAGGCACCAATGCAGGCTACCTTGCGCAGCCCCTTGTGGGTCTTCCGTGGCAGCTTCTTGGTATGCCAGCGGCTGGTGACCCCTGCGGGTGGTAGGGGCTGGTGTCTGAGCAGTCTGGCCCCCATTGCCTCCAGCAGCCTTCCCTAGAGCTGACATCCCCACCGTGCCCTACCTTTGACACCCCGGCCCTTGGTGACAGCGATGACATCAATGACCTCACTCTGGCTGAAAACACTGTGTACTGGCACCTGCTTCTCCAGTCGGGCCTGAGCCCAGGCCACCTTCTCAGCCACTGTGCCACCATTTAGTTGGATCTCCATAATATGGGCCTTCTTCTGCCGGAAGGGCAGCAGCTTCATCTGCAGGACATGGTACAATGGTAAGGTCACATGGCCCCTACATCTGCAGACGTGGCATGGCCAACTAGTGACCTGAAGTCTTTTATGCATTCATTCATTCACAGATGTTCCTGTGCCCCGGTTGCATGCTGTGTGCTATGCTAGGCACTGTGGGTACAGCATGGAATGAGGTAGACATAGTCCCTCACCTCAGGCTAGGGCAAAGACAGAAGCCAAGTAAACTCTTGGAGAGGACTAAGTGCTCAGATAGACTATTGGGAGGGGCGTACTTTAGAGAGTGTCAGGGAAGTCCTGAGTAGGTGACACCAATAACAGAAAGAAGCCGTGAGGTGAAGATCCAAAAAAAAAATGAGCTGAAGGAACAGCATGTGCAAAGTTACTGTGGCTGGGAAGATCTTAAAGAGTTGGTGGAACAGAAAGAAGACTATGCTGGGTGTGTTAGCACATGCCTGTAATTCTAGAACTTGCGATGCTGAGGCCGGAAGATGGAAAGTTCAAGCCCAGTCTGGGCAACTTAGTGAGATTCTGTCTCAGAAAAAGAAAGAAAAAGGCCAGGCGTGGTGGCGCACGCCTGTAATCCCAGCACTCAGGAGGCTGAGGCAGGAGGATCAGCACAAGTTTAAGGCCAGCCTGAACTGCATCGCCAGACCTTGTCGCAAAAAGACAAAAAAAAAAAAAAAAAAGGAAAGAAAAAAGAAATAGACCAATGTGGCCAGATGGTGGTGAGCAAAGAGCGTGGCAAAGCCAGGCAGGTTGTGGGGAGGACCAGGTGTGATATGATCAGCCTGTGCATCTCTGGCTGATGCTACGTGAAGCACAGAATGTGCAGCTATACAGGTGAAACTGGCCAGTGAGAGCACAGCAGAGTGTCCCACAAATATTTATGAAGCACCTACTGCATACTAGGCTTTTGTTAGACGCTGGGGCTGCACAGTGAACATGGCAGCTGTGGCCTCTGTACCGAGGGAACAAGGTCAAGTCAGTGGAGGGAGACGGACATTAATCATGACTCACTGCCCGTGAACTGCAAGTGTGAGAGTAACTGGGGCAAGGGCGTTTATTCAGGGGCTGGGAGGCTCTAGAGAGGGCAGGAGGCAGCCTCCCCTGAAGACAGATGCCAGGGAGTGTTCCTGTAGAAGCCAGAGCATAAAAGACTTGTCACCCAGATGAAGCCAGACCTCAGGTACTGAATCACATACACTCCTGGGCCAGGGAGGCAATGGCCCTGCACACTGGAGTGTGGCAGGACACCCAAGCCCTTCTGGCCATTTTAGGGTTTTAGGTGACCGTGGGATGTGGCCAGTGTCCTGCGGCCCCTTGGCAGGCACTGACAACATCCTGTCTCAGGTTGTTGTGGCCAGCAAGGCAGTTGGCAGTCATTCGTCTTATGCCCAAGACTTGTGGTATTTTTAGGCTGACATTTGTCAGGGCTCCTGGAAGCTAAAAGGGGAGGGAACCTGGGGTGGACAGACCGAGAGGAGGAGGTGGGGCTGACCTGTGTGTGGACAATGACCCGAATGACTTTGCAGTACTTCTTCATGGCCGCAAAGTCCTTCTGGAGCTGCCTTTTGCCGTCGGCATCCCGCCACCTCTTGCAGGCCTTGGTGAAGGCTTTCTTCTTGCTCTTGTGCCTGAGCCATGCACAGGAAGTACTCAGGGGCGCAGCCGGGGCAGCTCCCCAGGCCAACCTGTCCCCACCCCGCCTACAGCCCCCTAAGCAGCGCCCTGCCCTGAGCTCCCAGGCTGGTTCCAGCGTCATCTTTGAACACAGACTCCTCCTCCTCTCCAGGTCTCCGTGTCTCCCTTGCCTATCAAGTAGGCACCCTCCCTGCCTCCTTGGGGCACATACCTGGAGACCACCCCACATGCCCCCTTGCTGTGCTGCTGGTCTTCTGAAGCCTGCAGAAGGCACAGTGAACAGACACCAGCCTCAGGCTTGAGGGACAGTATTTAACCCTCATCAGAGCTCGGGAAGGCAGAAATGACTATCTGCATTCTGGATGAAGAAACAAGGTTCTGGGGTTTAAGACCTCCAGCTTCCAGATGAGGGGCAAATTCATGATGGAAACAGGAAAAGCAGGAAACCTGGCATTTGCTGGTCACTTACTCTAAGCTGGACACTGGATACACTTCAGCAATCTGGTCCCCACAACCTAGGGACCACTCCTAGTCCCTTTTCACAGCATAGGGACAAGAAATAGCCAGCTTGCCTTGGTCACACAGCCTGCACTGACTCTGGGGCCCTTTTCATCACCTCTCACAGAGGGTCAGGGCTGGGCTGGGCCTCTGTCTCCATAAGGTATGTGTGTGGAGAGGTGCCTGTGAGTTCCCTAGGCAGGTGGGCCTTCCTTGTCAGAACTTAGTGCCAGAGAAGATTTGAGACCTGAGAATACCTTTCTTTCTATGTACAAGAGCTTCTCGGGGCTGGGGATTTAGCTCAGTAGCACAGCGCCTGCCTGGCAAGCGCAAGGTCGGGAGTTTGATTCCTGGTACCGGAAGAAAAACAAAAAACAAAACAAAAGAGCTTCTCAATTGGCTGTTTCTCTTTTCACCTTATCCACTAGGAAGCTCAACCAACTCTGAAATGCCATCAAATTAGCCCTGATGATTATATTTCCTTTTTCCTTCCTCTATCCTGACTTCTGGCCAGGAATATAGCTCAGCAGCACAGTGCCTGCCTGGAAAGTGCAAGGTCGTGAGTTTGATTCCTGGTACAAAAAAAAAAAAATTACTGTGTATATCCTGATTTCCTCTTCAGTCCTTTAATACATCTTCATCTCTTTCTGAAGGGAAGGCACTCCCCAACACACACATACACTTTCCTACCTTCCACACAATGTTGACCCCAGTTCTACCCACCCACCCCTCTGGTTCCAGCACAGAGCTGGGGCATGCCCCTCACCAGTCCTTGTAGAAGCGACGGCGGCACTCATCACTAAGGTGTTCCGCAAAGATGGTCTTGAAACTCCTCAGGCCTCGAGGGGTGGCCACGTAGCCAACCACACCCACCACCATCAGGGGTGGCGTCTCCACAATCGTCACTGCCTCCACCTCTTCTCGCTTGGAAATTTCTAGATGAGACCGGGGATCAGGGTTATAAAGGGAACCGCCTGAGGTCCATGGGAAAGAGCTGGCCACAGAAGGTGGGCCAGGAAGGTGTGGGGCCAGCAGTCAGGGCAGCTCCTCTGCAAGATGGGGTTGGATTAGGCACCCTTTTCTTCCCGCTTCTCTCTCCCTCCCATCCTGCCCCTCTCTCTCTCTCTCTCTCTGTCTTTCTCTGTCTCTCTCTGTCTCTCTGTAGTGCTAGGGATTGAACCCAGGGCCTTCACACTGAACTACTACACCACACCTGGCTAAACCTCCTTTTAATAAATGTATTTTTATAAATTCTAGCAAAATCTTGAAAGAAAAACATGATTGTACGGATATTATTGATTAGGCTGCCATGAAGCAAAATACAAGTTTTTAAAATATTTTAAGGAGCCAGGTGTGGTAGCCCACTCCTGTAATTTCAGCACCTTGTGGTTTTTTGTTTGTTTTTGTCTTTTTGAGACGGGGTTTCACTATGCACTTCAGGCTGGCCTTGAACTCACTTTGTAGCAGAGGCTGGCCTCAAACTCACAAGGATCCTCCTGCCTCAGCCTTTCGACTGCTGGGATTACAGGCATGAGCCACCATGCCTGGCTCCTAATCTCAGCACTTGGAAGCTGAAGCAAATTCAACCCCATCCTGTCTCAAAACAAAAAATGGGGTTAGCAATGTGCCTAAGTGAGAAAGCCCTAGACTCAACACCCAGTACAGCAAGATAGGCTGAAGCAGGAGGATCGTTGCGAGTTTGAGGCCAGCCTGGGATACATAAGTGAGTTCAAGACCAGCCTAAACTATAGTGAAACCCTGTCTCAAAAAGACCAAAAAAGAAAGAAAGAAAACTAGGGGAAACTATATGTATCAATACTTAATATCATTGAATAGTTTAAAAGGTTTAAGGAAATTTTTCACTTTTGTAGTACTAGAGATTAAACCCCGGGCCTCATGCATATACTGGACAAGTGATGTACAACTGAGTTACATCCCACCCTCTACCCATTTTTAATGTGGTACTAAGGGTTACTGGACCTTCATACTGAGCTACATCCCAGCTTTTTTTTTTTTTTGGAGACAAGGTTTCACTAAATTGTCCAAGTTGACCTTAAATTTACAGTCTTCCTGCCTCAGCCTCCCTAAATGCTAGGATTACAGACATGTACCACCGTGTCCAGTTTATCCCAGCCTTTTTAAAAATTTCATTTTATTTATTTATTTTTTGGTACTGGGGATAGAACTCAGGGCCTCCATGTGTTCATACTGAGCTACACTCCCTAGCCCTTTCTTTTTTTTTTTTTTTTTTTGAGACAAGGTTTCATTATATAGTTTGGCTATTCTACAACTCACTCTGTAGCCCAGGCTGGCTTCAAACTTGTGTGGAGCCTCCTTCTTCGACCTCGAGCGCTGAGATTACAGACATGTGCTACCACCCCTGCTTCCCAGCCCTTTTTAAATTTTATTTGAGACAGGGTGTCACTAAGTCACTAAAGTGCCCAGGCTGGGTTTGAACTCACCATCTTCCTGCCTCAACCTCCCAGAGTACTGGGATTTTAAACACGATGCCGGCCTTTCAGTTTTATTTTGAGAAAGGGTCTTGCTACACTAGCCAGTCTGACCTCAAAATTGTCATCCTCCTGACTCAGTCTCCTGAGTAACTGGGATTACAAGTGTGTGTGCCACTGTGCATGGCCAAGGCAGTACATTTTATGTTATGCATATTTTACCACAATAAAAAAAAGCAAGGAAGAAATCTATATGAGGAGGGGCTGGGGATTTAGCTCAGCGGCAAAAGCACCTGCCTGGCAAGCGCAAGGTCGTGAGTTCGGTTCCCGGTACCAGAGAAAAATAAAAAAAAAAAAAGAAATCTATATGAGGAGAGAGAACAGTTGCCAGGAGGCTGGGGAGGGGTCAGTAGAGCATGGCAAACAAGGTAGCCTGGGGCCCTTCAGGGATAGAGTGTTCTGGGTTTGGACTGAGGCATTAGTGTACAGGTTGACACAAATGACAAAGTGCACAGACCACCCCCCCATACACACTCACATACACACACAGGGTGAGTGCACAACTGGGAAACCTGCATAAGGAGATGAACTATCCATGTTAGTATCTGGTTATTTCTTACAACTACTTGTAAATCTGTAATTATTTGAAAACAAAACAAGCATCTAGGTGTGGAGGCACATATTTGTAATCCTAGAACTCAGGAGGCTGAGGCAGAAGGACCTCAAACTCAAGGCCAGCCTAGGCCACACAATGAATTTAAGGCCAGCCTGAACTACATAGCAAGACCCTGTCTCCAAAACACAAAACGAGGTTATATATATATATATATACTATATAATTATTTATTTATATATTTTACATATAACAAGATTATATATATTCCCCAAAAGGTACAGGCATTCTGTCAGGTGGGTTGAAGTGAGGGCTGGTGTCCACCTTTGAATTCCAGTTCCATCTACTTACTTCTGATTTTTTTTTTTTTTGTACTGGGAATTGAACTCAGGACCTTGTGCTTGCCAGGCAGGCACTTGTGCCTCTGAGCTGTATCCCCAGGCCCCATCTACTTACTGACTAGACTAGTTTCTTAGCTACTCTGTGCCTCATTTCCTCATTTGTAAAATGAAGGCAGTGACAGAACCCACCCAAGTTGTTGCCACTCTTGATCTGTCACTGTCCTGAGTCCCTTGGGCAGGGGCTTTTCCAGGACCACACCCCATCCTGGATCAGAGAGCAATTCTGGCTCCTAGCATCTGGAAATCCCTCCACCAACCACCATGTGTCCCGCAGTGACTCACTGAGCCCTGGGCGGTGCACCTCCCGCAAGGTGTGGGTCATCCCCGCCTTGTAGCCCAGGAAGGCTGTAAGATGCACGGGCCGGCTGGGGTCATCCTTTGGCCATGTTTTCACCTTGCCCCGGTGCCGGCGGCTCCTCTTGTGGGGCAGGAAGCCCAGGTGTCCATGCCGCGGGGCAGAGAACTTCCGGTGGGACTGGGGCACAGGAAGAAGGGAGGTCAAAGCTCAGGTCTCCTGGTAGTGTCATCAGGCAGGTCCCAGAGTCTGGACCTGAGAATGGGCCAAGAGACCCCAGGCAGAGGGCCGGGTGGTCCTCAGTGCTGCCCACTGGAACTACAGGAAGGTGAGGGATCCCAACAGGTACAGATTTAGGGGTGGGGCCCCCATACCAATGGTGTCCTGCCGCCACGGGCTCAGCATGGTGGGACCCAGAGGATTGGGAGGCACTGGACAGCGTGCTCTACAGGGACACATGGCTGCTGCCACCTGTCCATCTCTTGTTCCCTCTAGGCCTAGCAGCTCAGCCATGGCCCCTTGCTGCCTCCTCCAACTTCCCGTCCCTTACAGTCAGGAGGACTGTCACTTCCTGGAGCATAGCTGAGTGACACCCACCGGCCCATGCCCCGGGAATGTCAGTTTGTTCCAGATCCACCCCCAGCCCACTGACCATGACAGCCAGCCGATCCCTGCAGGTCAGGAAAGGGCCTCCCCACCAGGCAACAGAGGTCGAGTGGCAAAGCCAGGACACACAGCAGCCAGGTCCCAGATTTAGACCCTGGCAGAGGAGCTCAGTCATCCCATGTGGCCAGCACGGTCTCCAGTGCCAGAAGCAGCCCAGGGCGGGGCATCAGTTGAGTACCCTGGGTCGAGACACCTAGAGCCAGGCCTGAACCTTTGTCTGTGTCAGGGACTGGGTCACAACTCTCCCAGGATGGGACCAATTTGACCTGATAGCAGTGAGGTACCCTAGTTAGGGGCTTTTCTCAGGCAGCACCCAAAAGGAGAATCTGAGTCCCATTTGCTGAAAATTTCCAGTTTCCTTTCTTGAAGGCTGTGAGACTGAGCCGGACGTATGGGGTAAAACAGGTGGATAGGGAGGTGGGGCAAGGAGGGCTGACCATATATCCCATCATGATTCCTAGCTGGCCCTCTCTGTAATCTCAGCACTCTGGGAGGCTAAGGCAGGAAGATCACAAGTTCAAACCCAGCCTGGACAATTTAGTGACTTAGTGACACTGTCAATAAATAAGATGGCTTGGTGGCACATCCCTGTAATCACAGCACTCTGGAGACTGAGGCAGGAGGATTGCTGCAAGTTTGAGGTCAGCCTGGACTATATAACTCAAAGCTAAACTAAACTGTATAGTGAGACCCTGTCTCAAAAAAGCAAGTAATAATAACAATAATAAATAAAATAAATAGGCTGAGTATGGTGGCGCATGCCTATAATCCTAGCACCCGAGGGGCTGAGACAGGAGGATCCATGCAAGTTCGAGGCCAGCCTGGGTTACAAAGTGAGTTAAAGGCCAGCCTGAATTGCATAGTGAGATTGTCTCAAAAAGACAATAAATAAATAAATAAATGGCCCAGGATGTAGTTCAGTGCAAAGGCGCTGTGGGTTCAATCTTTAGTACTGCCAAAAAACAAAATTATCAAGGTTCCTGACTCTAGTAGCCTATGACACTGGACATGGTGCACACCTGTAACCCCAGCACTTAGGAGGCTGAGGCAGGAGTATCGCCTCAAGTTCGAGACCAGCCTGGGCTACAAGTTCAAGGCCAGCCTGAACATCATAGTGAAACCCTGTCCCAAAAAAGACAAAAAAAAGTTATTACAGCTAATAGCCTATGACTCATGACCATTTACTTTATGAATTTAAATCTTAAAAATAAGTTGTGAATGACAAAGGATTAAAATCTCTGGGACCATAGGAACTTCCCAGAATCACATAATCTGTACACCTGACATATCCCTAGAATGTGTAGGTTTTGTATCACTAGATACTAAAATTCTATGCTACCAAAATGTTAAAATTCTGTGTTTCTGAGAGTTCAGAATCTGCAGATCTGATGTTTCTGTGTTTCTAGGCTCTATGATCCCTTAGAACTGGCTTGGCCCATCCATGTGGTGCTCTGGCAGAGACAGCAGAGCTGTAGAGAAGACTATAGGGGCTGAACAAATCTGGCATTTGGTATTTCGTGTTATTCACTCACGTCTTTGTTGTGTGTGCTCTAGCAGGGTGTTTTCCTTTTTTTTGTTTTTTGTTTTTTGTTTTTTGTTTTAACCAGGGTGTTTTCTTTTTTTTTTTTTTTTTTT
>NW_004955442.1:15306468-15312123 GCF_000276665.1 Chinchilla lanigera | reverse complement strand
GTTTTTTTCCGGTACCAGGAATCGAACTCACGACCTTGTGCTTGCCAGGCAGGCGCTGTGCCGCTGAGCTAAATCCCCAGCCCCTAACCAGGGTGTTTTCTATAAGAGCCGGGCCATGTTTATCTTGCTTCCTACTGCCCTTGGCCCAGGACCTGGCACACAGCAGCGCCTGGACGATTGAGTTTTTATTTTTGCTTTTTTTTTTTTTTTTTTGGTCTTTTTTGAGACAGGGTCCCACTATGCAGTTCAGGCTGGCCTTGAGCTCATTTTATATGCCAGGCTGGTCTCAAACTCGCAATGATCCTCCTGGCTCAGCCTCCCGAGTCCTGGGATTATAGGCATGCACCACCACGCCCGGCCCCATGTTTTTGCTTTTGTTTTTTGTTTTTTGTTTTTTTTGTTTTTTGTTTATTTGTTTTGGGTACCGGGAATCAAACTCAGGACCTTGCGCTTGCCAGGCAGGCGCTTTTTGTCCCCTTTTTTTGAGACAAGCTGTGGCAAAACCAGGCTGGTCCCAAACTCCTCATCATCCTCCTGCCTCAGCCTCTCAAATGCTGGGATTACAGGCATGTGCCCAGCTGTTTCCTTTACTTTTAAGAAAACAGGGTCTTGAGAAAAGCGGCGGCAGTGGCTCTAGCGGCAGTAGCGGCAGCACCATGTGTAGTGCAGACATGCAGTTAGCGGTGTTTCTCAAGCAGCAGCAGTTCTCACTACAGCTCCAGGACGAGTCCGGTTCGTGTTCCTCCGCGGAGATCTCTCTCATCTCGCTCGGCTGCGGGAAATCGAAATGAAGCGACTGAGTCCGCGATGGAGAGAGAAAAGGAACAGTTTCGTAAACTCTTTATTGGTGGCTTAAGTTTTGAAACCACAGAAGAAAGTCTGAGGAACTACTGCAAGCAATGGGGAAAACTGACAGACTGTGTGGTTATGAGGGATCCTGCAACCAAAAGATCGAGAGGATTTGGTTTTGTAACTTTCTCATCCATGGCTGAGGTTGACGCTGCCATGGCTGCAAGACCTCATTCAATTGATGGGAGAGTAGTTGAACCAAAACGTGCTGTAGCAAGAGAGGAGTCTGGCAAACCAGGGGCTCACGTGACTGTGAAGAAACTGTTTGTTGGTGGAATTAAAGAGGATACTGAGGAGCATCACCTTAGAGATTACTTTGAAGAATGTGGAAAAATTGATACCATTGAAATAATCACTGAGGAGCTGGGGATTTATCTCAGCAGCAAAGCGCCTGCCTGGCAAGCGCAAGTTTGATTCCCGGTACTGGAAAAAAACCAAAACCAAAAAAAGAAAAAAACTGGGGCTGGGGATTTAGCTCAGCGGCACAGCGCCTGCCTGGCAAGCGCAAGGTCGTGAGTTCGATTCCCGATAAGGGAAAAAAACAAACAAACAAACAAAACCTTTCTAGTTTAAAAAGAAAAAAAAAAGAAAGAAAGAATTACTGATAGGCAGTCTGGGAAAAAGGTTTTGGCTTTGTTACTTTTTATGACCATGATCCTGTGGATAAAACTGTGTTGCAAAAATACCACACCATTAATGGTCATAATGCAGAAGTAAGAAAGGCTTTGTCTAGACAAGGAATGCAGGAAGTCCAAAGTTCTAGGAGTGGAAGAGGAGGGAACTTTGGTTTTGGGGATTCACGTGGAGGCGGTGGGAATTTTGGACCAGGACCAGGAAGTAACTTTAGAGGAGGCTCTGATGAATATGGAAGTGGACGTGGATTTGGGGATGGCTATAATGGGTATGGAGGAGGACCTGGAGGTGGCAATTTTGGAGGTATGGTTATGGAGGAGGAAGGAGGATACGGTGGTGGAGGACCTGGATATGGAAACCAGGGTGGGGGCTACGGAGGTGGTTATGACAACTATGGACGAGGGAATTACGGAAGTGGAAATTACAATGATTTTGGAAATTATAACCAGCAACCTTCTAACTATGGTCCAATGAAAAGTGGAAACTTTGGTGGTAGCAGGAACATGGGGGGACCATATGGTGGAGGAAATTATGGTCCAGGAGGCAGTGGAGAAAGTGGGGGTTATGGTGGAAAGAGCAGATACTGAGCTTCTTCCTATTTGCCATGGGCTTCACTGTATAAATAGGAGACGATGAGGCCCCAAAGGTAACAGAACAGCTTCAGGTTATCGAAATAACAATGTTAAGGAAACTTATCTCAATCATGCATAAATACGCAGTGATACCGCAGAAGACACCAGAGCAGATGCAGAGAGCCATTTTGTGAATGGATTGGATTATTTAATAACATTACCTTACTGGGAGGAGGGATTGTAAAAACTGCCTTTGAGACAGTTTCGTGGCTTTTTAATTGTTGTTTCTTTCTAGTGGTCTTTGTAAGGGTGTAGAAGCATTCCTTCTTTGACAATGTTAAATTTGTAAGTTTCAGGTGACATGTGAAACCTTTTTAAAGATTTTTCTCAAAGTTTTGAAAAGCTATTAGCCAGGATGATGGTGTAATAAGACATAACGTTTTTCCTTTAAAAAATGTAAGTGCGTGTGTAGAGTTAAGAAGCTGTTGTACATTTATGACTTAATAAAATAAAGGGAAAAAAAAGAAAACAGGGTCTTGTTACGTAGTTCAGGCTGGACTTAAACTCACTATGTAGCCCTGGCTGGCGTCCACCTGTCAGCGATCCTCCTGCCTCAGTTTCCTGAGTGCTGGGATTATGAGGGTGCCCACGGCTACAGACGGTTTTTATTCCCGTTGCTCACTGGATGTGGGTGCAACGCCGCCAGGTCCCACGCGGGGGCGCCCGCAGAAAGCCACAAGACCCGTGGTGCCCCGGGGCCTTCCCAAAGCCCAACACCCACTACGCAGGCGCAGTGTCTGCCCCGCCGCGCAGGCGCAGTGGCCCGGCGTCCTCGGTAGAGGGAAGAGCCTGAACCGGCAAGACACGGGCTCGCGGACACCGGCAGTGCGACCCCCGCTGCAATGCCGGACCCTTACGACAAGGACGTGTACCCTGAACCCCCGCGCCGCACGCCAGCGCCCTCGCCGCAGACGTCGCTCCCTAACCCCATCACCTACCTGACCAAGGCCTTCGACCTCCTCGTGGACCGGCCTGTGACCCTCGTGAGAGGTACAGGCCCTGGATCCCGCCCGTCCTGCGGGGACCCTTAGTGCCCCGCCGCCCCCGCGTCCGGGCGCCCCGCGGCCGCCATCTGGAAACCCTAGCTCCATTGTCTCTTTTGACCTTCCCCCGTACCCCGGGCCTCGCTCCCCCGCGGCCTTTCCACCAGGAAATC
This sequence comes from Chinchilla lanigera, assembly GCF_000276665.1. Taxonomy (NCBI): domain Eukaryota; kingdom Metazoa; phylum Chordata; class Mammalia; order Rodentia; family Chinchillidae; genus Chinchilla; species Chinchilla lanigera. The sequence goes on along the minus strand of NW_004955442.1, from coordinate 15,308,853 downwards.
GCGGAGGTCCATTGACCCGACTGACTTCCCCACTGCACCCTGGACCCCTCCGGTGTACCGAGGAGGAGCCCTTGGTCTGCGTTCTCAGCCTTCCTCGTAACAGTGGTTGTTTGCACTCAATTCACCTGAGCCCCTGGGCTTGGTCCACTAGACCCCACCCCACCCCCGCAGCACACTGCTCAGTGTGCACAGAAACCTGCTTTGAACTTTCCACACTGGCCACCTGCATGTTCTCGGGGTAGTTATCAGCCCTCTGGGGATACACGTCTTCACATGTAGTATGGTCGCCCTGGTTGTTCATCTCTGGCCCCAGTCAGAGACTGCTCCACGTAGCTCTTTGTAATCTTGTTTGCCATCCTTCTAGGCCGCAGCAAGAGCACACTGTGCCGTCAGTCACAAGTGCTAGGCACTTCACCCGCTCAGTGAAACTATTTAGCAACAAAACACGATGGAGGAATTACTAGTCATTATTGGTGGTGTTTTGGGGTTTTTTTTGACAGGATCTCACGATGTAGTGCAAACTGGCCTTGAACTTACTATGTAGTCCAGGCTGACCTCAGACTTGCTATGATCCTCCTGCCTTAGCCTTCTGAGTGCACCACCACATCTGGCTTGTTTTTGGACTTTTGGAGCAGAACTTTGTTGCCCAAATTGACCCAGAATATCTGGGCTTGGTCTTGGTCTTGGGCTCGGGCTTTGGCCTGGGATTTAGCTCAGTGACAGCGCCTGCCTGGCAAGCATGATGTCCTGAGTTCGGCTCCAGTACAAAAAACATAATTTGTGTGCTCAAGCCATCCTTGTATCTCATCCTTCCAGAGCTGGGACTGTGAGCCTGGTCTGCAGCACCATGCCAGGCAGGCTAGGGAAAATAAAATCTACAAACCAGACCTTCAAGAATTAAGTGCAGTGGAGCCAGTTTCCTTTCTTGGAATAGCTTAGAAACATTTGAATACATGGATTTAGCCACAAGTTTGCAGAGTGGGATTTCTGCTGGTTGCTTCCTGTCAGTGCCTTTTGTCTACACAGTGGATCCCTGTGCTGGAGATGCAGCCTTGCGGAACTGGGTTATGAATTCTACCCTGCAATTCCCTAGCAGTTTCTGAGTCTTGGTCCCATCTATGAATAAGAAGGACCCAGCCTATCATGTTGTTGTGGGAATGATAGGAGATACTGCAGTTGAAACTCTCAGGATAGTGGGCATCGTTTGTACCCCACTTTCACAGGGCAGTGCTGACCCACACTTGTTGAGTCCAGCTGTGTAAAAGCTCAGAACATTTAGACAAACCCCCTTCCCCACATACGAACTTGTCCAAATCCATGAGACAACTGAACGTGGCATTTCTTTTTTACAGATTTTATAGAGCGGCAGCATGCCAAGAACAGGTACTATTACTACCACCGGCAGTACCGCCGCGTGCCAGACATAACAGAGTGCAAGGAGAACGATATTCTGTGCATGTTTGAAGCTGAAATGCAATGGAGAAGAGACTAGTAAGTGAAAAGGAATGCTCAAAATGGGCCTTAATTTTCTGGGGATGCCACAGGATGGCCTCATCTACCCAATGTTCTTCCTCCAGGTGAGGCAAACTTGACGGCCCCAGAGGCCCGGCTTTCCCTTCATCTCCCCCTTAGGCACAGCCTTTTTCTTCCAGCCTAGTTGATCAACAAATTATCAGTATCATCCAAGGAAGGCTTAAGGCCTGTCAACAGAGGGAAGGAGAGAGCTACAAGCAGAATTGTGCCAAGGAGCTTGAACAGTTTGCCCAGGTGGCCAAGGCCTACCAGGACCGCTGTGAGTGAGACCCCACCCTTACCCAACCCCAGCTGCCCCTACCTCAACCTCAACCTGCAACCACTTTATCAGTCTCCTCAAACTGTGGTTCTTGTCACTGTGCATGACTCTTAACTAGCTTTTCCTCTGCATGTAGGAAAGACCCTGGTTCACCCAGGGTTTTGAGTGAACTTAAATGCCAACCTGCCCCCCACTTTGCTTCCCAGATAACGACCTAGGAGCCCATTATTCTGCCAGAAAATGCCTGGCAAAGCAGAAGCAGAGGATGCTGGCCGAAAGAAAGGCTGCCAAGGAGGCTGCTGCCTGAAGCCTACTCTGAGAGCACCCCTGACTGACCCTTGTTACATTGCTGAAATAAAGTGGTACACCCTGCCTGTTTCTGGTGTCACCTCCACATTCCCAATTCATCGTACCAGCTCCTTCCAGATTGAGCGATCACTAAAATGTATGACAGGAAAAAAAGATAATCATTGATATTTTATTTATTTTATTTTTGTTGTGTAAGAACCCTTATGTTGTAGCTACTGCTGGAGCTTGAGTCCTCTGGACAGAGACTCTAGTGTGGGTTTTCACAAGATGGTCGGTGAATTCCT
>NW_004955442.1:15279583-15306023 GCF_000276665.1 Chinchilla lanigera | reverse complement strand
CAAAGTTGCCCAAAGTAGCAGTGCAGCCCCTGGCAGAGGTGTAGCAGTCATCAATACCAGCCATCATCAGCAGCTTCTTGGGCACAGGGGCTGAGACAATGCCAGTGCCTCTGGGGGCAGGGATCAGACGCACCAACACAGAGCCACAGCGGCCCGTCACCTGAAAAAAGAAATCAGGAGTAAGAGCCAAAGCATGTCTCCATTGTAGACCCATCATCACTCCCCCGCAAGAGTCTTACCTTGCAAGGGACAGTGTGGGGCTTGCCGATCTTATTCCCCCAGTAGCCTCTCCGCACCGGGACAATGGAGAGCTTGGCTAGGATGATGGCACCACGAATGGCAGTGGCTACTTCCTTGGAGCACTTTACACCCAGACCAACATGACCGTTGTAGTCCCCAATGGCAACAAATGCCTGTGAAGAGACTGTGAGATAGCTGGTGGTTCTCCACAGGATAGAGACCCACCACCATCCAAGACCTGTTGTGCTCCTCAAAGAAATAAAGGCCACCATGAGGCCAGTTCAGGGTCCTGAAGAACTCTTTTCTGTCTCTCTCCGGTACGAAAGTCACACCACAAGTAGTGTAACTGTGCAGAGTGGAGAGAATCACCCACCCCTTTTTGATACAAACAGCCCAAATACAAATGGTCCTGATACCTTGAACCTGGTCCGCTGGCCGGCACGAGTTTGCTTCTGCACAGGCATGATCTTTAGAACTTCATCCTTGAGAGATGTGCCCAGAAAAAAGTCAATAATCTCAGACTCCTGCAACAAATGAGATTTTTGGCAAAAATATTAAAAAACGGTAACATAAAAACACTCACCCCAGGTGGAACCACGATGGTGGAACCAGGCTTAGACAATCTCTTTCAAAGTTAAGTCTCCTTACTCCCGGCTGAATCAGTGCACCCACATTCTCACAACTGCCACCTTCTTTCCAAGAGACCCTTTTGGGGCTGGGGATTTAGATCAGCGGCACAGCGCCTGCCTGGCAAGCGTGAGGTCGTGAGTTCGATTCCCACAAAACAAACCAAGAGACCCTCTCGATGCTGACCATAGCAGATCTCAACCCTCCGACTCTCGCCCAAATGACGCTCCCCGGACAGAGGCTAGACTGTCACAGCAATACCTTAATGGGTAAGGAAAAAAGATAAATTTCCTCCAGGGACTTGATCTTCATGTCTTTGACCAGCCGGCCCAGCTTGGTGACAGGAATCCACTGTGAAGAAAGACATCCGTCAACAGGGCCGCTTCCGGGGCGCTCAACCCCAGGATCAACCCCGCCCAGGCGCACACCTACCTCCTTGTCCTCGGCCTTACCGCCGCGAGCCCCGCGGCCTCGGCCCCGGCCCCTGCCGCGCCCGCGCCCGCGGCCTCGAAGTCCACTGCCGAAGCCTCCGCGGAAGCCGCCGCGGCCTCCCAGGCCTGGGCCCCCGGGGCCTCCGGGCCCTCCCGCTGCACCGGCGTCATCCGCCATTTGCTGTAAAAAGCCACAGTAACAGTCAATGGGGCTCAGGGCTCTGCAGCCGCCAGGGGCACCCTAATTGACCTGTCCAAGTCCCACCGGCCCGAGCTTGGCCCGATGTTCGCGGATCCCCACCGCACAGAACACGAACCGCCATTACAAAGAAGTCAACTCACGTGTTTCCCCGAGAAAGAAGAACGAGACGCTGCGACAAGAAACTTTTATCTCACAAAACGCCGCGAGATCTCGGTTGCCCCGCCCCGAGCGCCCATCGGCGACTGTGATTGGCTCTGCGTGCGCCTCCGCGGACCGCGATTTGCGCCTGCGCAGAGTGGCGGCTGCTGTAATTAGGCGCGCACACGACGTGGTTCTTTTGACTTCCTTTGGCCCCGCGCGGTTTCGTCTTTCCCGGGTAAGTTCGATCGGCTAAAGCGCCGCGCGTACGTGCTAGTGGCTTGGAGTCCGGCGTTTGTTGAAAATCACCCACGGCTTTGGCCATAGTCGTGGGTGAGATTCGGCGCCCAGAATGTCCAGGGGCCTTAGCTCACCGCCCGCTGCCGGTGTGGGAGGGTGAAACCCAGGCCCCGACACCCCCGGCAGCTGCACGCGCGCCTGGCCCCCGCCTTAGACCCCTGACCCCCTACTGTTTTTTTCACAGGACTCCCCGTTGCCCCGAGGCGGACGACACTAGGACCGCGTGGGCAGAACTCCATTGTCCTCATTTTTCTTTCTTCTTTTTTTTTTTTCTCATTTTTCAAATAAAACTCAATTTTCCACGTATGACTGGTCTTGTAGTTTTTCCCTACCTGTCTGTCTGAAAGATGTGCAGTATTGCGACAAGAAACGTTTGTAGCTCACAAAACACCGCGAGATCTCACAACCTTTGGGTGGGAAGAGTCAGTACTACTTGGGAGGGGCCAGTTGCAGGAATCAACTCACGAGCCGTAGTGGGATGTCCTCACCCACACCAGGTCACCTCCACCTTGACACACCACAAAGGTAATGAATGGTTGGGAGACTGGCAGGTGATACCTACATGTCAGCCAGTCTGAAAACCAGGTCTGTGTCTGTGCTCCAGACGTAACCTCAGCACCAATAGGTGAAGTGCTCAGGGCTAAAGTAACAGAAGCTGGGCCATCAAACCCCAAACAATGATGGAGAAGTACAGAGTTCACAACTCATGAGTTTTCAGTGGGTTCCTGTTCCTATAATCCTTGAAAGGTCTGGCGCTGCCTAGGCTTAGGTAGTTCGAATTCTAATGATGCTGAACCACGGGAGCATGTATCACCCGGGCCTTCTGCACATGTCTGCCCAAGTGGTCAACCTGCCCTGGATGCAGAAAAGAGGCTACAAGTTGTGCCAGGATTTAGTTCTCTTCTATGGAGCCATCCCAGTCGTGGATGTTAGTGAAGAGAACCCATGGTTCAATGTCTAATGCCCTTAAAGTCTTTGGAGACCTGGCTACCTGGGCAGGACTATGGGAGGCAGCAGTTCCTGTGCTTGTGCTGACCTTGGTTCCCTGCTTAGTGCTGCTGGGAAATCAGTTGTGAGCCACAACCAAGGCAAGGAGAAGCCGGGCGTGGTGGCACATGCCTGTAATCCCAGCACTCTGGAGGCTGAGGCAAGAGGATCGTTGCGAGTTTGAGACCAGCCTGAGCTACAAAGTGAGCTCAAGGCCAGCCTGAACAGCATAGTGAGACCCTGTCTCAAAGAAAAAAGGCAAGGAAAAAGGTTCATAGACCTGTCCTGAATTGGGGCCGTCCTACTTATAATTAGAGAGGGCAGCAAGGGCTAGCTAGATGGTGCAAGGTCCGCATGAACCCTGGGCCACAACTGTGACTGCCTGAGCTGTCACAGTGGGCAATGCCACTGTGATGTCATCCTACACCTGATATAAAATGGAGGCTCCTGAACGCTGGTGTCAGTGGAGGTGCCATCCAGACACAGAGCATGGTAAGCTTGGGGCCCACCTACTTCCACTTCTGAAATAATATTCCCAAGTCTGGACAGATGCTCAGCAGTCCAGGGATGGAGCTCACTACTCTGCTGAGAAAGGATGGACAGTGGATTACAGTCCCTGTATGAGACGAGGAGGACTTTCGGGAGGCTTTACCTGGGTTTCTGCTTCTCTACCCCACAATTACAATTGGTAGTCTTAGGAGTTGATTCCTGCAACTGGCCCCTCCCAAGTAGTACTGACTCTTCCCACCCAAAGGTTGCCAAGGTCTTTTCCTGGACATGTGGAGGGAGTAGCTCTGAGCCTGGTCCCAGTGAGACCTAACGTTGACCTGGTCTTTGCAGAGTGGTGGGTATGATCTCAGCCTCTTTGCCAGCCCTCCTGACTCCAAGTTCCTGTGCTCCGTCTGCCATGGTGTTCTCAACAGGCCGATGAGGTTGCCATGCAGCCACATCTTCTGCAAAAAATGCATCCTTCATTGGCTAGCCAGGTGCCACAAGGGTACCCAGGGAGCTGGGAGGGTTGGGGAGGCCATTGATGTTGTCCAAAAGGGGAAAGTGTGCCAAACACTGAGTCCCAGTGGCTGTAAGATTCAGCCACAAAACCTGGGACACCAACCTGGGTTTTCTCCATGGTGTCTGCATTCCTGGCTCCAGCCCTGGAACTGAAAGCTATACCTCCTACGCCTTCAGCTGGAGAAGGACCACTTGGATTACCCAGTGAAGGTGGAGTTAACCCAGCAGCCATGTCACCTCTAACTGACCCCTTCCACCCCCCAACACTCAATCCCACTCCTGCCTTGTTCCAGACAAAACACCTGTCCGTGCTGCAGGAAAGAGGTGAAAAGAAAAAAGATGGTCTATGTGAATAAACTCCGGAGAACCATTGGCCATTTAGAAGTCAAGGTAGCTCAGTACATCCACTCTTACCTTTGGTGGGGGTGGGGCAGAGCCAGGAAAGGGGAAGAGGAATCCAGGCATGTCGAACATGGTGATGCACACCTGTAATACCAGCACTTGGAAGGCTGAGTTGGAACAATTGCTGCAAGTTCAAGGCCAGCCTGGAGTACAAAGCAAGATCCTGTCTGAAAAAAAAAAAAAAAAAAAGAACCCAGTGAAGCCCAGGGGTCAGTAGACCTGGCTAAGTTTGAATAGTGACTGTATCACTTACTTCCCCAGCAATTTAGGACAAGTTATTTAACCTTTTTGAGACGCTGGTATTCAGCTGTAAATGGGGATTATAGAGGATTTTTAGAGGATGAAGTGCCTGGTGTGCTGGCCATTACTCTTCAGTCCCCTAATTTTACAGATGGTGAAACTAAGATCTTTTTGTTTTGTTTTTGAGACAGGGTCTCGCTGTATAGTTAAGCCTGGCCTTAAGTTCCCTATGTAGTCTTGGCTGGCCTCAAACTTCTGACAATCCTGCCTCAGCCTTCCAAGTGCTGGGACAGGCATGCACCACCACACCTGGCCAGAAACTAAAATTAAAAAAAAAACAGGTGTGGTGACACACATCTGTAATCCCAGCACTCGGAAGGTAAAGGCTTACCACAAGTTTGAGGAGAACCATTACCACAAGTTTGAGGATTATCACAAGTTTGAGGCCAAGCCTAAACTACATAGCCAGACCCTGTCTCAAAAAACAACTAAAATTTCCCCATTGATAAGACTCAGGCTTGTGCCTTCCTCTAGAATGCCTGAGATCTCCCTGCCTCCTGGCAGTTCCCTGTTAGCTGTTCTTTCTGGAGTTAGAAAAGCTCAGGCAGCTTCCAGTTCACCTGGTTCTTGGTTCAGTAGATGAGATTCTATGGGAGGCCCAGCTGGCAATGCCGTAGCTGGTTTGGCTCACACATACCTCTCTTTCACCTCCAGTGCAAGAATGCTGAAGCTGGCTGCTTGGTAACCTGCCCTCTGGCCCACCGAAAGGGGCACCAAGACTCATGCCCGTTTGAGCTGATGGCCTGCCCCAATGAAGGCTGCTCTGCCCAGGTGTTGCGTGGTGCCCTGGCTGAGCATCAGCAGCACTGCCAGCAGGGTGGCCAGCAGCACTGCCCCCTGGGCTGTGGGGCGACCTTGGGCATGGCAGAGCTTGCTCATTATAACTGCTACCTCAAGCTGCGGGAGGCCTGGAGTGAGCGACAAGAGCGTAGCCAGACGATGCTGCAGGGACTACTGCGGCGTGTACGCCGAGTGCACCGCTCCTCCAGACTCATACGCAGGCAGCTGGCCCAGCTCAGCCACCTTCTGGAAGATGATGCCATGCCTGAAGCTGACGCACCCCAAGACGATAGTCTTGGGACTGAGGTGTGGGGAGCACAGGGCCAAGGTACCTTGGAAATAGAGGGATAAATAAATGTGGAGCCCAGGCCTAACCTACTTTGCCTCTCTGCCACATTCTTTTGCCCTGCTGACCTCCCCAGGCCTTACTCCCTTCCCACAAACACACCCTATGGCACTTTTCTTTTTTTTTTTTTTTTTGGTTTTTTGGGGGTTTTTTGGGTTTTTTGAGATAAGATCTTGCTATGTACCCAGGTTAGCCTTGAACTATCGGTGATCCTCCGGCCTCAGCCTCCAGAGGGCTGGGATCCCACGCATGCGCCACCATGCCTGGCTACCCCAGGGCACTGTAAACTTTTTCTATGGTGTTTTTAAGATCTTTTCCCACTCCCACTTCCTACTTCCCACTAGGTCTTGGTGAAGCAGGAAAGTGCATGAGATCCCTGATAGAACCAACAAGAAATAGTGTTTTAGGATCAAAAAGCAGTTTATTCTGCTGGTGTCTCTACAGGCACTCAAATCCTCCTGAGATGGAGAACAAAGCCCTGTTTCCACTTTTGCGTTGTTTCTTTCCTACGAGGCAATTTTTCGTTGAGAATCAGCATGAAGTGAAGTTACAGAAGCAAAGCAGTGATGGGGGCTGACAAACAGTGCTCAAGCAGTGCTATGCCCCACTGACATTACCTCATAGCTGTACCTGTGCATGGCCAGGGTCATAACCATCAATTTTCTTTTTTCCTTTCTTTTTTTTTTTTTGTCTTTTTGAGACAGGGTCTTGCTATGCAGTTCAGGCTGGCCTTGAGCTCACTTGCAAGGATCCTCCAGCCTCAGCTTGCCAAGTGCTGGGATTATAGGCGTGCAACACCATGCCCAGCAACCATCAATTTTCTTCAGGGAGTTTAGCTGTACAGTTAAACCACAGTTGCCCAGCTTTATCCCAGGAAGATGTTTCCTCTCATTGGCACTGGCTATTCCCCCTCCTGGAAAGTTCTTTCTCTCATTCTCCACTTGCTTGCTTTTCTCTTTTCCCTCAAGTGTCTTTCCTTGTACACGTTTTCCTTGTCTCCTCTCCCAATCTCCTTCCTACCCATCTGTTTTACCAGCATTATAGTAAATGGTACTATAGGCTCAAATCTCTGAATTCAGAGTAAAAGCTGCCCACACAGTGGCTTACAATGATCCTGCCTTCTTACATTTGCCCTTAGAGTCCCTCTAGAGGGACTGCAGCCACTGGCTTGTTTTTTGTTTTGTTTTGTTGTTTTTTTCAAAACAGGATCTCACTATGTAGTTGAGGCTGGCCTCAAACTCAAGGCAATCCTCCTGCCTCCGTTTCCTGAGTGCTGGGATTACAGATGTGCTCTACCACACCTGGCTGGGCTGCACATCTTTTAAATCCAAAAGCCTGATTTATCTTTCTTCTCCCTATTCTTTTTTTTCTTTTTCTTTTTTGAGACAGGGTTTCACTATACAGTTCAGGCTGGCCTTGAACTCACAGCGATTCTCCTGCCTCAGCCTCCCACGTGCTGGGATCTTAGGGGTGCGCCACCACACCCAGCTTTTTTGTCTTTTTGAGATAGGGTCTGATATGCAGTTCAGGCTGGCCTTGAGCTCACTTTGTAGCCCAGGCTGGTCTCGAACTTGCAAAGATCCTCCTGCCTCAGCCTCCTGAGTGCTGGGATTACAGGGAGGCACCACCATGCCCTGCTCACCCTTTTGTTTCTACTGGCACGAATCTGTACACCTAAGCACACCTTTCCTGTTAAGTATAACTTCAGTACAGGTAATTGCCTTTTATTTTACCATCGGGTATATTCTTGCAATTCTTTGTTCAATGTACATTAAAAATCTGGACCCTAAATCAAGGACCCATCACATTCTTTATCAGCACAATTGCCAGATAAACCACAGGGCTCCCCATGCTTCACTATAGTTGCTCAGGTATTGCTGACTCAGTTCAGCCTACTCCACCACCCCATTTAAAATTGCACCTCTTGTATGATGGTATATGCTTGTAAACCCAGCACTCTGGGAGGCTAAAGTAAGAGGATTACAGGTTCAACCCACCCGAACAATTCAGGAGGACAGTTTCAGAAACCACAAAACTGCCAGGCCTGGTGGTGCATGCCTGTAATTCCAGCATTTGAAAGGCTGAGGCAGGGGAGGATCAAAGTGAGTGCAAGGTCAGCCTGCACTACATAGGGAGACCCTATCTCAAAAAAAACCAAAAAAACCCACAGAAGATGTAAGTCACTACAAAAACACTGAATTCAACCTTCAGTTATAAGAAAGAAAGAAAACTAAATTGCATATCCTGTGCTCACTTTGGCAGCACATATACTGAACTACACCTCTGCCTCATCTCTTGGGAAGCTGTTTGCACAGCCCTAGTCATTTAGGGTAATATTCCCTATTCCCTGCCTCCTCCTCTGCCCACCCTCCCTTCCACCCAATTGAAAGTGAGCTATAGAATCTTTTTATTTTTTATTTTTTATTTTTTTTCTTTTTGAGACAGGGTCTCATTACGCAGTTCAGGATGGCCTTGAGTTCACTTTGTAGCCCGGGCTGGTCTTGAACTCACAAAGATCCTCCTGCCTCAGCCTCCCGAATGCTGGGATTGCAGGCCTGCGCCACCACGCCCGGGGAAAGTGAGCTATAGGAGGGCAGGTATTTCTGTTTCCTGAAGACTTCCAAGCGACTAAGCAGCGTTCTGCACACAGAAGATAATATTTGAATACTTTGAATATTTGAAACTACCTGATTTGATTTATTCGTTGTCACTTTGACTCTACTTAATTCACTGACTGGCCGATCGCGGCACTTCCCAAACCCCAGAGTGCTACACAGCAAAAGTAAATACTTCCACTGACAAAAAAAAAAAATTCCACTGGCCCTTTTTTTTTTTAATTGATTGACTGATTGATTGATTGATTGTCTTTTTGAGACAGGGTTTCACTAATGCATTTCAGGCTGGCCTTGGGCTCACTTTGTAGTCCAGCCTGGATTTGAACTCGCAGCAATCCTCCTGACTCACTCCCTCCCCGAGTGTTGGAATTACAGGAGTGCACCGCCACGCCCGGCCTTCCAGTGGCCTTTTTAAACTTCCATGAAATTCCCAGATCACGGGCGACATCCCTCCACATCCCACCCTCCAGGTAGGAAACACCTCCACCAGATTCCGCTTCCGGACGTAGTAGCCACTACCCACAACAAAGGTGGCGCCTACGGCGCGGTGCTGATGACGTCACACCACGGCTTAGTCCTAAAGTCATCTCCCAGCGCCGAGAGTTTGGAGTGGCACGCTGTTGTCCCACACGCGGCGGCGGTGCAGGATCCCGAGGGCAGAGACCTTGGCAACAATATGGCTGAAACCGCGGCCGGAGTGGGCCGCTTTAAAGCCAAGTAAGATTGGGGCTGTGGAGGCCACCTGGGGAGGGGCACGGGTTCGCTGCTGGAGGAACAAAGGCGCCCGCCGCGCGCGTGGAACGATGCCCACGGTGGGCCGGATACCCTTTCGGGTCTGGGAGACCACCTGGCCCGCAGGGTCGTGGAAGAGGCCTAGGGATAGGAAGCTGGAGAGCCGCCACCGACTCAAGGGCTGCTGTCTGGGTGGGCGGTAGGCCAGGTGCACGCGGTGTCTTTTACTAGAGGAGGAGTCCGTTTTAGTTCTGCAAAGTGGGAACAAGATATCCCAGGGAAAGGAGAAGCACGAGCGGAGCACAGTCGGGGTTGGTCCTGAATGGTGGCAGGAGGCGAAGACCTGTGTATGAGCAGGCGGCCTGAGGAAGTCTCTCCTGTCGGCCCACTTCTCGGAAGAGCAAGGTCAGGAAGAGGGTGGGTCCGCGGGGAGGCCGTGAGTCCTGTGATTGACTATTCAGTCCCCTAGCCTGTGCTGAATAACTAGCGCTGAGAGTTAACTCAGACCCGTCCCTGTAACTGTAATGTAGTCTCTTGGGATAAATCATTTCCATCAGCGACTGTGCACCTTAGGTTGTGACAGGCACTAGCAAAGAGAGACTTGTGATGACAACACCCCTGCTAAAGACTTGTCTGGCATGAGAGTGTGGCAGGCAGGCTTCCTGAGGAGTAGAGTTGGCCCAGCACTGGAATCTGAAGAGAGGGCCAGAGCATACACAGGGCACAGGCAGAGGATAGAAGACTTGTCACAGGGGCCAAGGCAGGAGCAAGGGGCTTCTGTGTGTGCTCAGAGAGCAAAGAAAGGTGGACAGAGACCCTTCTGGGCAAAGTCTCAGAGCTGTGTTAAGAGTCAGGAGGCTTTTAAGCAGGCTGGTGAGATAGTCAGTTGCTCTGCAGGTAACTTGCAACAGGGTTGAGAAAGTAGGTAGCATGCCCAGTGAAGAGGTTGGAGTGGCCATCTGGAGGGGATTGCAGTGGCCTGAACCAGGGGGAGAGGGAAGGAGCAGACATGCATGAGTGAGGTCACAGAAATGACAGCTGCTTGGGGAGGAGTATCAAGTGAAGCTAGGATTAGAGGGATCTAGGGTGGAGAGGAGTGGTGCTGGACCCCAGGGGAGAAGATGCTGGAGAGGATGGTGCCTTAGATTCAGTTACCTAGGGATAGCCTCCCGAAGCCAGCAGGGGGCCCCCAAGGCCCTTTGGTCTGAAAATGCTCTTGGGCTGCTTTGCTTGATTCAAGCCCACCTCTTAACTGCTGCAAAACTCCATGAAGATCACCCACCGGCCCAGGGTGTCAACCTCTTTGTAACATGAGAGAACTGTAGTGCCACCCACCCATAAAGTTTGTTACTTGTCCCTCTGGATTGCTTACTGCTGTCCTGGAACTGTGCAAGGGCAAGGGCTTGTTGAGTTCACCTCTGGGACAGCACTCATCCCAGCATTAGGAAGTACCAGGAGAGACAGTGGGTGATCATTTACTCCTTTGTTCTCTTCCCAGCTATGCTGTGGAGCGCAAGATCGAGCCTTTCTACAAGGGCGGGAAAGCACAGGTACCATCCTTGAAGGTGACCAGGGTGGGAGGGAAGGCAGGGTCTGTATAGTGCTGCCTAGTATTTCCTTATGTGAGACTTTGCATCCCTAGCTCGACCAGACAGGCCAGCACCTCTTCTGCGTCTGTGGTACCAGAGTCAACGTCCTAGATGTGGCCTCCGGGACTGTGCTACAGAGCCTGGAGCAGGTGAGGATGGGGTAAGCAAGGGTGAGGGGCCTAATAGAAAGGGCAGCCGGTTGTCATGGCACTATGTTCCTGTTCTTTCCTTTAGGAGGACCAAGAAGATATCACTGCCTTTGATCTCAGTCCTGACGATGAGGTACGTGGGGCAGGGGCAGAAGGTGATCTCTGATAGTTTTCTCCCACATTGAGACAGGAGGGTACCTCACCCTTAGGCTGACCTGCACCTTCCATCAGGTGCTGGTGACAGCCAGTCGAGCACTGCTGTTGGCTCAGTGGGCTTGGCGAGAAGGTCATGTTACCCGTCTGTGGAAAGCAATACACACAGCCCCTGTGGCCACCATGGCCTTCGACCCCACGTCCACACTGCTAGCCACAGGTAGGGCCCCAGCTGGGCAGGGGAACTGAAAAGGGTGGGGCAGGGGCTTTGGACATATCCACTCCCTCACGTCAAGCATGTTCCTGCAGGTGGCTGTGATGGGGCTGTGCGTGTCTGGGATGTCGTTCGGCACTACGGAACACACCACTTCCGGGGCTCACCTGGTGTCGTGCAGTGAGTGGGGGCAGAAGAGGGTGGGGAGCAAAGGCACTGCCCTTGGATGGCACAGCTCACACATTCCCTGCCTACCTGCAGTTTGGTGGCCTTCCACCCGGACCCCACGCGCCTGCTGCTCTTCTCCTCAGCTGCAGATTCTGCCATTCGCGTGTGGTCACTGCAGGACCGTTCGTGCCTGGCCCTGCTGACTGCCCACTATAGTGCCGTCACATCCCTGGCCTTCAGTGCCGATGGCCACAGCATGCTGAGGTGGGTGACAGGCAAGGGCATGCAGGCCTCGGGAGACAGGGAAAATCTCACTGGGTGCCAAGGCTGAGACTCCAGGACTGAGGTGGCTGTTTTTGCCCAGCTCCGGTCGTGACAAGATCTGCATTGTCTGGGACCTTCAGAGCCACCAGGCCACAAAGACTGTGCCAGTGTTTGAGGTACAGGCAACTTTGGGGCAGGGCCAGTGAGGCCGGCTGGGGGAGGAGTGGGGAATAGCTAGCTGCAGCCTCTGAACCCCCTTAGAGTGTGGAGGCCGCTGTGCTGCTACCTGAGGAGCCAGCTGCTATGCTGGGCGTGAAGAACTCAGGCCTGCATTTCCTGACAGCTGGTGACCAAGGTATGTGGGGCTGACCACGAGCAGGCCACAGGATTTAGGGTAGGCCTATGAGTCTGTGAGTCCCAGCAGCCCTGTCTCCATACAGGTATACTGCGTGTGTGGGAAGCAGCTTCTGGGCAATGTGTGTATACCCAGCCACAGCTGCCAGGCCCAGGGCGAGAGCTGACCCACTGTTCCCTGGTCCGCACTGCTAACCTGCTCCTCAGTGTCACCGCTGATCACAACCTGCTACTCTATGAAGCGTGCTCCCTACAGCTGCAGAAACAGGTGAACACATGCCCCTGCCCAGCCCAAGCTGAAGGGACCAGCCTTCCACTCATAAAGGACGTGGCTCATGGCCTTCTTGACCTTCCCAGTTTGCAGGCTACAGCGAGGAGGTTTTGGATGTCCGGTTCCTTGGACCCAAGGATTCCCACATCGTTGTGGCCTCCAATAGCCCCTGCCTGAAAGTTTTTGAGCTACAGACATCAGCTTGCCAGATCCTCCATGGCCATACAGGCAAGTGAAGCCCACTGATACCCTAGAACCCCATTCTGGGTTTGATTGTTGCCTACCTCCTGTTACCTTACCATACTTGACCTCTGAGTACTTCTTTCTCTTTCATAGACATTGTCCTGGCCCTGGATGTGTTTCGGAAGGGGTGGCTCTTTGCCAGCTGTGCCAAGGTCAGTCTCCCCAAAGGTGTGGAGGTATAGGCCCTCTGGGAGAGAAAATGAAGGCAAAGGACCACAGTCCAATCTCTCTCCTCAACTCCTCTTGTCTCCAGGATCAGAGCATTCGCATCTGGAGAATGAACAAGGCTGGCCAGGTGTCCTGTGTGGCTCAGGGTTCTGGACACACACACAGTGTGGGCACCATCTGCTGCTCCAGGTAGTGGGGCCACAGCTGGATTCAGAGGTGTAGAAAAGGTGGAAACCTAAGCCTTCTGGTGGGGTTCCAGCTCACAGGTGGGAGGAAGAGATTACAGCTTTGGCCTTTTTCTTTGAGGCTCTAGCCAAGGGATGTGGAAGAGCAAATGAGCCCAAACAGCCCAGGTGTCCTGAGGGAATTCTTTGGAAGTAGCCTTGTGTGGACAAAATGGGGAGGGCATCACAGTGGAGAGGATGGCACTGAACAAGGCCCACTAGGAAAAGACAACCCATGCTAGGGCTCGGGTCCCCTGGGGGTACCAAGTTGTTGGGTATGGGACACTGAGAGTAGGTGGACATTCAGAGGACCAGAGCCAATTTGCATCCTTGGGCAGTCCCACTGGTCTGGACCATGGTCCATGATGCCATTCCTGTGTTATACTGACGGTGCTATCTAGCCCTCAGCAGAATCCTCTTTCCTACTGGGGTGCAGGCTGAAGGAATCCTTTCTGGTGACGGGCAGCCAGGACTGCACCGTGAAATTGTGGCCCCTCCCGGAAGCCCTGCTGTCCAAGAGCATGGCCCCAGACAGCGACCCCATCCTTCTGCAGGCCCAGGCTACCCAGCGCTGTCATGACAAGGTGACCATATATGGCCCCTGGGGTGGGGGTGGCCAAGCCCTTGCTGGGGTGGTGGTCTGAGTTACCACCTTTTCACGTCACCAGGACATCAACAGTGTGGCTGTTGCTCCCAATGACAAGCTGTTGGCCACAGGCTCACAGGACCGCACTGCCAAACTCTGGGCCCTACCACAGTGCCAGCTGGTGGGAGTTTTCTCAGGCCACCGACGTGGCCTCTGGTGTGTTCAGTTCTCACCCATGGATCAGGTGCTGGCCACAGCCTCAGCTGATGGCACTATCAAGCTCTGGTCACTGCAGGATTTAAGCTGCCTCAAGGTAAGCAGCATCTCCTCTGCTCCAGGCCTTCCTGGTGACATCTCACCAGGTGACATCTCATGTTCCCACCCTCACAGACATTTGAGGGGCACGACGCTTCTGTGCTGAAGGTGGCCTTTGTGAGCCGTGGCACACAGCTACTGTCCAGGTGAGTGGGCTAAGGGCTGGGTGGGGGTGAGGATGGGGTGGGGAACAGGCCCTTCCCACTGAGGTCTCCTGCATCCCAAACCCAGTGGCTCAGATGGGCTCCTGAAGCTTTGGACGATCAAAAACAACGAGTGTGTGCGGACCCTGGACGCCCATGAGGACAAGGTCTGGGGATTACACTGCAACCAGATGGACGACCATGCCCTCACTGGTGCCAGCGACTCCCGAGTCATTCTCTGGAAGGTTGTGGGCCCTGAGGAGAGGCGTGGGCAGGGCAAGGAATAGGGATACCTGTCTAACCCCATTCTAATCCCAGGATGTGACTGAAGCAGAACAGGCAGAGGAGCAGGCCAAGCGGGAGGAGCAGGTGGTCAAGTAAGCACGGGCTCTGCCGTAGCGCCCCCATGCACAAAGGCATGTCTGTATACCTCTGCTTTATGCTATAGGGACACTGAGGCTGTGGGCTGAGCTCATACCAATGGGTGTGAGGTGCAGGCCTCCTGACTCTACCTTCAGCCCCAGTCACAGTTCAAGTGGCCCCTATCCTCCCCTTCCCACTGCCAGGCAGCAAGAACTGGACAACCTGCTCCATGAAAAGCGATACCTGCGGGCACTAGGCCTGGCCATCTCCCTGGATCGGCCCCACACAGTGCTGACAGTTATCCAGGGTCAGTACTTGCCACCGGGGGCAGGTTAGGGCTGGGGCAGACTCGGGACCATTGAACCCCTTCCTGGGGCTTAGACTTGCCTCCTCCTATAGCCATTCGGAAGGACCCAGAGGCCTGTGAGAAGCTAGAAGCCACCGTGCTCCGACTGCGGCGAGACCAGAAAGGTCCTGGGCATGTGGGCAGAAGCCAGTCAGCAGGGGTGGCCTGGTGGGCAGGGGGAGGATGGAGCTGCTTGGCAGGCAGAGTGACTGTCCCTATTGCCCTCAGAGGCCCTCCTGCGTTTCTGTGTCACATGGAACACCAACTCCCGGCACTGCCACGAAGCACAGGCAGTGCTGAATGTGCTGCTGCAACATGAGGCCCCTGAGGAGCTTCTGGCCTATGAGGGTGTGCGGGCTGCACTTGAGGCCCTGCTGCCCTACACTGGTATGTAGGCACAGCCTGGGTAGAGGAGCAGCCTGGTGGGCACATGCACTACCTGACCTCCCTCTGTCCTCTGCAGAGCGGCATTTTCAGAGGCTGAGCCGGACACTGCAGGCAGCCACCTTCTTGGACTTCCTATGGCACAACATGAAGCTGTCCCCACTCCCTGCTGCCCCCCCAGCTCTCTGAGACACATAAAATCATACTTTTCCTATCCACAGTGGGTCTGGGCTGTCTTCCCCAGGTCCCTACCACTGTTGTGAAGCCACAGCCTTCATCAACCAGGATGTACCTTGGCACCTGATGGTCTCAATGCAGATCACCCCAGCCTGGCTGAGGTTCCACGTGGGCCCTGCCTTCAGCACAGTGAGACCAAGTGGAGTCTTCCAGAAGTTTTACTCAATGGAAATAGGAACTCCCCTTCCTCCCACCCTCATCCATTCCTCTCCCAGCTGTGGGGATGATGCAGCTATCCGTTATCCCAGGGATCTGGATCCTGGGCATTCTGCTTGGCGTGGGCTTGGGGTGCACAGCCAGCTTCAAGAAGGCTTCTGAGGCCCTCAGTCCCGCGCCAGTGCCCTTCGTGTGATGGTGCAGCAGCGACTCTGGATGGCACTCAGTGGAGGGCGGGCAGGGACAGGAGGTGGACCAGTGGTAGTCTTGTTCTTCTCCCTGTCCTCCCTACCAAGGGTGGCTGGCCCACTCAGGAATGCACCCAGCCCTTCAGGTTGCAGCAGCACTGAGGGGAGCAGACCAGCCTGGTCACAGTACCTGAAGAGTATGGACTTGGTCAGAGACGGCCCCTCCCCTACTCCTACACTACAGGTCGGGTCTGCCAAGGCCCCACCCTCACATACCTGCACAGCCACCATCCCCGGTCTGAAGTTTCCAGGACCTGCACGCGTGCCCCCGCTGGCACCGACAGTTCATCAGCACGGGTGCCCTTGTAGGCTCGGGAAGTGCAGAACTGGGTCCCTGGGAGTGAATTTTTGTGGGTCAGGGTGGTACAGCAAGAGGCTAGGGGCTCTAACCTTTTCCGAGCTAGCTTCCCCTGGTACCCAGGGTCACTATATAACCCACTCGGCTTCACTGCAGCTGTGAGCATCAAGCATAAGCAGCTGCCTCCCTCCCTATCCAGGGGCCTGGGAGTGGAAGCTAGTCATACCGCTGTTTCCCTGTGTCAGGTCTCCCTCCCGGGCTGCTGCCTCCAGATAAGGAGCTGGAAACCAGGCCTTCTGCTGGTCTTTGTTCTCCACTAGCCACCAGCCTATGCATTAAGCAAGGGAGGGGTTTGGGTCCTGAGGCCAGCCCCAGTCCAGGGGACAGAAGGGCAAGTCCTCAGGTCCCTGTCAGCCCTACCTGAGGGGTGTCGAAGCAGCACATTCAGGCTTTCTTGGGCCTTCGTGTGGAAGGGCCTGCCCTGTGTGTCCTGGGTGTGGAAAGGCTGCACACAACAGAGGCTCTGAACCTCCAGGGTGTGGATATCAAGGCTGTCCACAGGGCGGGGTGAGGGCTTCTCTGGGGCAGGCAGGATCACCATGCTGAGGAGGACAAGTGGGTGGGGAGGATGAGGATGGGCCTACCACCCCCATGAGTTGGCCCAATCATGGCCTCTATAATACCTCCATAGGCTGGGGAAGGGGTGGTAAGGCACCTGTTGGGAGGCAGTGCAGATTCCAGGTCCCGAGCTTGTGGCTCAAAGAAACCTATGAGCACTAGGCTCTGCGACACGCGGTCCGCAGTAGCTAGCAATGCCTGCACGTAGGTCTCCAGCAGCCTCAGGCGCACCAGTCCGCGGCCCAGGCGTCCTCCGCGGGAAAGCAATGGTGCGTCTGCAGGTACAACAAAGACGCATTATAGGAGCTGGCAAACCCCACTTCAGGCTTTGCCTTCCCCACACCCTCTGGGACCCTGGCAGTCTGACCTGGAAGCCTGGGGAGAAGGCGGTGAGATCTCCGCAGCAGGCCCGCCTCCACTGGAAAGGTCTCCTTGAGGGTTTTCTAATGGAGAGAGTGGGATGTTGGTCTCTGAGAACCCAGTGTACATCTAGGGAGAGGAGGTCAAAGGGGCTGAAAGTCCTTAGGTAGAAAGGGCAGCCCCCTGGCCAGAGTTAGATGTCTCATTTTGTGTGGCCCCAGGGTCACTTGCCTGGAGCTGCCTGAACTCATCCCAGCTTCTGCTCACAAAGGTGTCACTGCCATCTGACCAGTGTACGGAGAAGGCGAACATCTGCATGAGGAAAGGTTGGGGTCTCTGGAGAGGCTGGATAGGACACCCTGTCCGGGCCAGCAGAGATCCTGTCCCATCTTACCTGAAGCCGATCCATCTGAACCAGGGCTGCCGCTGCTATTGACACCGGGTACCTGGAACTTGCCATCACTGCAGCCTCTGTTGCTTGTGATTCTGGAGTGTTGGGGAGTGGCAGAGGTTTTGCCACCTGCCAGTCCCCAAGGGGGCTCTGAGCAATTACCCGGAAGACTAGCCTGAGTGGAATTCCCCTCCCGTGCCCCAACCTGAGTCCGGGCAGAGTTACCACGCCCCCTGGTCCTTCAAAGTTTCCTGGAAGTCGCCTAAGCCCAAGATCTAGGGGATTCAGTCACAGGAACGCCAGGTTTTAGGGGGAGCCTAAGGTGGAGACGGAAGGAGGGATGAGCTGCCGGCCCTGGAAGTGTGCAAGGCAGTCTTGAATCTAGCAGGGCTCTACAAAGGCTGGGGCTGCCATCTGGGTCCCTCCATACAGAGTGTGACCTTCGGAAGAGCGAGAAGGAAGGCTCTTCAAAGTGCTGCTGCACCCCTCCCCTTAGGAGTCCCCACCCTCCTGGTGCAGCCTCCTGCCAGGACTCACCCAGTATGAATCCCTATTTTTCTCTCTCTCTTCCTCTTCTGTTCCTTCTCCCTGTCTCCACACCACCCCCTGTGATTTTTTAGGCCCAGCAGCTCTATCTCTGAATTCCGTGGACCTCTGTCCCTTTGTCACCTAGAACCAATGACAGTGCAAGCGCTTTTTCTGGTTTTATCCTAATGTGGGAGGGTCTCAATTTCTGCAAGTAAAGGGGGAAATTTGTGTAAAATATTTTGAGGGTTTTTTTTTTCCTTAGGTTTTTGTTTTTCTACTGTCCTAATGATTGACGCCTCCACTCACACATGTAAGGCAAATGCTCTACCACTGAGCTACTTGCCCAACTGCTTTTTAATTTTGAGACACGGTCTCAATAAATTGCCAAGACCACCATGAATTTGCATCCTTTTGCCTCAGCCTCCCAAATAGTTGGGATTATAAGTGTGTGCCACCCTGCTTGCCCAGATACTTTTGAGTTTTTTCTGGCTGAATTGGGGAAGGAATGGACCTGACAAGATCCCCCTAAGGATCCCTTGGACTGGTGAGACTTGGGGCTTGAGTAACAGGGTCTATCTTTTGGCCACTAGCACTTGGAGTTTGAAGAGGTAGTCACTAGGACTATTCAGAGAGCCACCTCCGAGCCCATGGTTTATCACCACTTACTGCATAACCTCCTCAGTCAGACCAGACCTACTGCCCATCATGGGAGGAAGAGGCCCTGTAATACCTGGGCAGAGGGCTCACCTGGGTGCCCCACCTCTCTGGGCTGCTTCCTTGTAGTGGAGATTTCCAGAGCTCTAGCCAACCCTGATGCACAGTGATCCTTCCTGGTGCTGAGGCCACCACCTTTAGGGTGTGGCAATCCTAACTGCTCAGTGGTAAAGCATTTGCCTTGTATGTGTGAGTATAGGGCTCAATAATCCTTAGAACAGTAGGGGGGGGAAGCTCAAAGTAATTATCTAATATAAATTTCCCCTTTTTTGACTTGGAGACATTAAGACATCCTCTTAGTCAGGCGTAGTGGAGCATGCCTGTAATCCCAGCACTTGGGAGGCTGAGGCAGGAGGATCACTGTGAGTTTGAGGCCAGCCTGGGCTACATAGTGAAGACAGAGAAAGGACTTGCACTGAGTCATTGGTTCCATATGACAAAGGCATGAAGCCCCATAGAATCAGAAACAGAGCTGTTGGCCCTAAAAAGCGGCTGAGAGAATTCCCCTGCTCCACGCCCTCTGAAGTGGTAAACATTTGGGGCACCATTCCAGGAAACTGTCTTGGCCTTAATAAAGGGCCTTTGTGTGCCATACTAGTAGCTCTTTCTGAAGTCCTGAAACCCTCCCTGTTCTTGGCCCAGGCAGTGAACACCTGTTGACACAGGTGAATGCCAGGGTGCCTTCAGCACAACTGTCACCTTCCCCTCCCAACTTCAGCTGAGGGCCCTGCTGGCCTGTTGGGGTCCAGGGCTGGACAGACCTTGTAGGGATCCTGTGTAGGGATCTAGTTTGAAATTACTACAGTCATTGACTTCACCCTCATCTGGCCTACCAGGAAATACTGGCACAAACAAACTTTAGAGGATAAATGATGTCATGACGATGGTCAGCCAAAGGTTTCGGCCAGGCAGTAACACCCGGAATGTCTCAGAACTGACACTTAACATAGTTTCTGAGAAAGTCCAGGTACATTCTAATTGGCCTTCAGTGACCTTTGTGTAGCTTAGCACATAAACCTGTTTATTTTGCCTCGGAGTAGCAATCCTGTCTGCTGCACCCAAGATATGTTTGGGTCTGTAGATAGTGCACTTTAGGCAATCTTGGAACTGTCTGCTTCTTCCATCTGCTAGCACCTTCTGTCTTTAGCAAGTGGTTCTTTTTTTTTTTTTTTTTTCCAGTACTGGGAATCGAACTCATGACCTTGCGCTTGCCAGGCAGGCACTGTGCCACTGAGCTAAATCCCCTGCATGTCTTTTTTTAAGCAGGGGCTTGGTGTATAGTTTAGGCTGGCCTGGAACTCACTATGTACCCCAGGCTAGCCTCAAATTTGTGGTGAGGGGCCAGGGATATAGCTCAGCGGCACAAGCGCCAGCCTGGCAAGCACAAGGTCCTGAGTTCGATTCCCAGTACCCTCCCAAAAAAAACTTGTGAAATTTGTGGTGATCCTCCTGCCTCAGCCTCCTGAATGCTGAGACTATAGGTATATGCCACCATGCCCAGCATGATTTGTTCCTATACACAGATTCTTCATAGACACCTTGGAAGATAGGAGGAAAAAAACGGAGAAAGCCAGGCACAGACAGAGAGCTACAAGGAATCTGAGGCCTCTCCAACTGACAACCCCCACCAAACCTGGATTTTTCCACGTTTTTCTCTCCATCATCCTTACCTTCTCTCACACAAAAAACTACAACAGACCAGGCATGAGGCCATAGGCCTGCAATCCCAACATTTGGGAGGGAGGCTGAAGTGGGAGGATCACTGTGAATTCAAAGCAAACCTGACCTATTTAGTGGGTTCAAGGCCAGCCTGAACTACACAGTGAGATCGTGTCTCAAAACACCACAACAAATGGGCATGGTGGCACACACCTATAATCCTAGCACTCTGGAGGCTGAGGCAGTAGGATCACAAGTTTGATTCCTACTTGGGCAATTCAATGAGATTCTGGCTCAAAATGAAAAAGGGCTGGGGATGTAGCTCAGGTACAGCACTCTTAAATTCAATCCCCCAGTGCCCAAGGAAAAAAAAAACAAAGGCATCAGATCAAGGTAATCCTGCCCAAAACTGTCCAGTACCTTTCCACTGCTGTTAGAACAAATCCCAGTCTCCATGGCAGCTGACAAGGTCCTTGGTGGGACCCTGGCCAACTCTGTATCTTTCCCTCCCACCTCCTCCCCAGAATCCTGCCCTATTGGCCTTTTTGCTCCTGCAAAATGTCAAGACCTTCTCATCTTAGGCTTGATTTTGAAGGGGCTCCTTAGCTGACCTCTATACCTTTAAGCCTCTGCCTAATGTGTTCCTCTTCAAGAAGCCCTTTTGTATTTTCTGCACCTTGTATGTGGACCAACCACAGTTTGTAAGTGAACATTTATTAGTATGATTCTCTAGTTTTTCTGTCTTGTTTGATTTGTTGGTTTTTGATTTATTTTTGTTTGTTTGAGACAGGGTCTCATTTTGTAGTGAAGGCTGGCCTTGAATTCACTGTGTAGTCTAGGCTGGCCTCAAAGTAACAATCCTCCTGCCTTAACCCTCAGAGGCTTGGGATATAGCTCAGTGGTACAACACCTACTTGGCAAGTGTGAGGTTGTGAGTTCAATTCCCGGTACCAAAAAAAAACCCCTTCAGAGTACTGGGATGCTTTTTTCTTATCCTCATCACTAATTGGACTATGAATTAAGGAGGTAATTGATGGATATTTGTTCCTGGTCCTGCCCAGTACCTGGAGTAGTGCTTGGGACAGAGTTATGTATTACACCAATTTTTGTAAAATGAATGAATATGTGGAGGTAGAGGTATCTTGGAGGTCACTATCTAGGTGGGTTTAATAATCCTTTACCCCTAGGGTAGCCATGGTGCTACATGTCTGTAACCCCGTCACTGGTTTGTAATCCCAGCACTCGGGAGGCTGAGGCATGAAGATTGCTGTGAGTTTGAGGCCAGCCTGGGCTACATAGTTCAAGGCCAGCTTGAACTGCATAGGGAGACCCTGTCTCAAAAACAAATATCCTTATCCAGCCGGGTATGATGGTGGGTGCTGTAATCCCACCATTGTGGAAAGCTAAGGCAGCAGGAGGATTACAAATTTGAGCCCAGCTCAGGCAATTTAGCGATTAATTGAGACCACACCACCTCAAAAAATAAAAAACAGGTTGGGGAGGCCATGGGTTCAATCCCCAGTACTGCTAAAACAACAATAAAAACAATAGTATTGGCTGGCTGTAGTGGCCGGGTAATCCCTGCACTTGGGAAACTGAAGAGGATCTCTGAGAATTTGAAGCCAGCCTGGGCTACACGGGGATTTCAGGCCAGTCTGAACTATATGGCACGACCCTGTCTCAAAATAATTAATAATGATAATAATAATATCATCATCATCATCTTTTATTTAAGATATGAGATAGCTGGGAACGCTCCTCTCTTCAGCAACTGCAGGCCGACCCGCGTTCCCAAAGTGCACGGCCCACAGCTCCTGGGCCCTAGCGCCTTCCTTTTTTTTTTTTTTTTTTTTGTCTTTTTGAGACAAGGTCTCGCTGTGCAGTTCAGGCTAGCCTTGAGCTCACTTTGTAGCCCAGGCTGGCCTGGAACAACGATCCTCCTGCCTCAGCCTCCTGAGAGCTGGGATTACAGGCGTGCGCCACCACCTAGCGCCTTCCGACCACTGTGCGGTAAAGCTGCGCCCCGCGTTGCCATGGCGCCAGCAGCAGCTAGGTGGGTGTGTGGCTCAGTTGAGGGCACAGAGCTCCATCACTCGAGAGGAGCGATGGGGGTGTCGCGGACCGCATCCCTGACCCCGCCTGGGCCTCAGCCCGGGAGCTCAACGCGGCTGCGGCGCTATTTCCACAATACGCTGATCTTTTACTGGGGGAAACGCGGGCGCCGAAATGGACGGCGAACGCCAAGAAGCCCGGTTCCGGGAACGAGGTTCAGAAGGCCTGGCGTCGCCTTGACCAGGTCCCCCAGCCAGGCCGCCGGCTCCACCCGGACTCCCTCCGTGCCTTGCCTAGCAGCCCGGCTTTGGGCTCCGCCTCGCCTCTGAGCCCCGCCTCGAGCCTCGGTTCCTGTGGGCGCGCAGGAGCAGTGGTGCGCGCGCTGGCCTGGAGGCCAACCCGGCGGCCCCGCTAGAAGTTATCCTGGCCCGGCAGGCTGTGCGCGGGCAAGATGGCGGCGGCCGGCGAGCACGCGAGCTTTTTCCGCAGCAGCCTCTTTTCCTTCCTCCCTGGTGGCACGCGATCTGACGTGACTGACGACCTGGCGACAGATGCGCGGGGCCGCGGCGCGCGGCGCAAGGAGACCGTCGTTCCGCCCCCGACTCCGGGCCAGGCGCCTGCCCCGGAGGCGACGGGCACCCAGGACGCCTCGCATAAGCGGCCCTGCCGTGCCTGCGTAGACTTCAAGACGTGGATGAGGACCCAGCAGAAGGTGCAGGTGCCCCGCGCGACCTCTAAGCCCCGGCTCTCGGCCTTAGGCCTTGTTCCCGGGAGCCCTGTGCAGGCATCCTATGGGCCCACGCCCCCGGGGTCGGCTGTGCCTAAACTCTGCCCCTGCCCCTGCCCTTCCCCCACGCCGCGGCCTGAACTTTGAGCTTTCGGCCGCTCTAGGGCCGGATTCCTTGAGAACTTTTCCGTAGTCAGGGTTCCGGCCAGGGCTGAAAATGGGAACCTTTTTTTTTTGAGATGCTGGGGTTCGAAGCGGTGGCGCGAGGCATGCTAAGCAAGTGCTGTACCCTGAGCCACATCGAAGGGGAATATTTGTGGGTCTCTGGTTGCGGGGAGAATGAACTGACCCTTAGTCGGCCCTACTTCTGCAGCGGGACAGGAAGTTTAGGGAGGATTGTCCCCAGGATCGCGAGGAACTGGGCCGCCACAGCTGGGCTCTGCTTCACACCCTGGCCGCCTACTACCCGGAGCATCCCACCCCAGAACAGCAGCAAGACATGGCCCAATTCATACATTTATTTTCCAAGTTTTACCCGTGTGAGGAGTGTGCTGAAGACATAAGGGAGAGGTAAGCTGTGACCACTGTCTGCAGGCGACAGAACCTTACTGAAAGGTCTCTTGACTGATACCACAGAGAGCCTAGCAAAATGGATGCAGAGATGGCAGAAGATTGCCTAGGAGCAGGGACTGCCGTCTGGGAGAGGGTGGGTTACATGAGTTTTCTCCCTCCCCTGGGTGCTGCTGGGCTTTGGCAGTAGTCACACTTCCAGAAAGGGCTTCCCTGATAGGTGCCTTGCTTTGCACTCATGGAGGCCTTAGACAGGTTAGCTAGGACTACACTTTGCCTAACTTACAGAGCTGGACTGCTGGTTTTAAGACCTTGGGAACATACTGCTTTCCTCCCCAGAGCCTCTTCCTCAAGGCATCCAAGGTTCAAGCCTGTTCCCTCATAAGTGCTTTGCAGTTAAATGTGCAGTAGAGCTGACAATTAAGTTTAAAGCCTGGGCAACTAGAATGAGGTTTTTTGCTGAACTGGCGCACCAGGCTTCAGGTACTGTTTACAGTTACGTGGTTGTGCATGGCCCTATCCCTCTGCAGTCTGCCTTTCTTTCAGAGACACTGAGCTGAGGCCTCCTGATTGTTACAAGGTCGTAAAGTTAATGCCTGTGCTTTATTTAATGTCTTGCCCTGGGCATTTGTCAGGGTTTGCCACGCTCCCCAAGTGAATGTGTGAAGCAGCCCAGGAAACCACAGGGTCAGCTCTGTTCTTGGAATTCCTGAACCTTAGAGCAGGAGGGCACAGCCAGGTATGGCTCACTGCAGCACCCAGCTCCCTCCCCAGGAGCTGGCAGGGACAGCATGGCCACTGCTTTCTTCCACCATCTTTCTTGTGCTCCCTACACACAGGATAGGCAGGAACCAGCCAGACACTCGAACTCGGGCATCCTTCACCCAGTGGCTATGCCGTCTGCACAACGAGGTGAACCGAAAGCTGGGCAAGCCCGACTTTGACTGCTCACAGGTGGATGAACGCTGGCGTGACGGCTGGAAGGATGGCTCCTGTGATTAAAGGAGGGCACCCCACCCCCTCGGTCTGGAGAGGGGTGGGACACTGATTAAAGTGCATCTGAACCCCAGAGCCTGTTGTGTCTCAGCAGGACAGTTCCCAGGACACTGCTCACAGACCCCTCCCCTCAGGCAGAATACAGTAGAAATGGAGGTGCCCACTGAAAGAATTCTATGGCCTCCACCTCACGTGAGGCTCCATGGACTGCAGGTGATAGAGGCAGGACCAGTCATGCTGCCACTTGCCAGTCAGCATGTGCCCTCCTGCCTCAGCTCCATAACAGGGACCTAATTCCCCCCAAAGAAAGATAGAGGGCATGGTTGGGGTTCCCTGTGCCTTCTCCTTGAGGTCAGGCCACTGTGTAGCTGGGGATGCACTCAGCACTGTGGTCTCAATGGCTCTGTGCTGTTGCTTCTAGAATGAGGCCTGGGGGCTGGGGATTTAGCTCAGCGGCAAAAGCGCCTGCCTAGAATGAGGCCTGCACTGTGCTTAGTCTCCATAGGAAAAGCTCAGGCAGTTTTTATCTGAAGGTCCCACTCCTCATGCTGCTCATTCCCTGACAGGTACACAACCTTTCATAACAGTGGTAAGGCTTGTCTGAAGGTCATCCTGGGGGCAGCTTCCTTAGAGTTTTGAGACCAAAATAAAATGCTGGGGAAGTGACTGAAATCTTATTGTCAGTGTGCTTTGTTCTGAGACTTGCAGTGATGCCTAGGGCCTGCTCTTGGCCTCCTCTCCTTTTCTTTTTTTTTTTGATACAGGGTCTCGCTATGTAGTATAGTCCTGTGAACTTGCAGCAATCCTTGTGCCTCAGTTGCCCAAGCACTGAGATTACAAGCCTGTACTACCATGCCTCGCTCTTTTGCCCTTTTCTTGGCGGGGAGGCGGGGTATCAGGAATCGAACTCAGGACTTCATGCTTGCCAGGCAGGCAGTGCACCACTGAGCTAAAGGCCTGGCCCCTCTCTTGCCCTTTTCTGCTCAGCTGTGTTCTGTCTGGGAGTCTGGCTTCTGAAAGAAGGAGCAGTACCTCAGTGGGAGCAAGCCAGGGTTATCCCAGGGACAGCAGCTTGGGTTGTTCTTTACACCAGTGAAACAGAATGTGATGAATTTAGTTAAGTTTGGGGTGACCCTGGATCTGCTCAGCACCATCTGTCCTCTGGCCTTGGCTCCCAACCAGAGTGGCCAAGCAGCAGTGTGTGTCCCTGTCCTGTGAGCATAAAGTCCTGGGCACTTTTTTCCCTATGATGTCAGCCTCTCCTAGGTGAGAGTCAACTTTGGCATAGGCTCTTTTGTTCCTTCAGCAAAAGAGCTGAAGTGCCTCCGCCTGAGGCCCCATGGGCATGCTGGCTTCTGCAGGTGCTGCCCAGAGGGGCCAGGTGACACAAATGAGATTGGAGCCACCAACAGAGAAGTTCCTCATCCTTTCTCCCCCAGGCACAGGGCCTCTTCCCTATGACTTTTCAAGGCCTAATGCAGCTTAATGCACTTTTGCTGAGGATTCATCAGGTGCCCTCTGGAAGCTGTGTTCAGTTCTAGACACAATACCTGCATTTTCATGCCCTCCTTTCCTCTTGCACTTCCCCTTTTTCCTAACTAGCTTCCCCAGAGTTAGTGTCTGTGTGTCTGTCACACACACACACACACATACACACACTCTCCACAGTGCAAAGGAAGGTTCTGGGTCAAGCTGGCATTCGAGGGCTGTCAACATCTAGAGTTAAGCCATGCTTGGTGGTGCACGCCTGTAATCCCAGCACTCAGGAGGCTGAGGCAGGAGGATTGTTGCATGTTCAAGGCCAGCCCGGGCTACAAAGTGAGCTCAGGGTCAGCCTGAAT
>NW_004955442.1:15277865-15279483 GCF_000276665.1 Chinchilla lanigera | reverse complement strand
ATATGTGTATGGCTTTTTATTTACCTATAGTAAAAAAAAAAAAAAAAAAAAAAATCTAGAGTTAAGGGAGCCATCACAGAGGGAGAAGAGTCCCAGGACAAGACCTGGGCCCCTAAGGCTCAACAGGTCTGGCAGGAGAAGGCACCTTAAAAGGGCTGCCAAGAAAGGGTACATGGGGCCACCAGGGACATAGCTCAGTGGCACAAGCGCCTGCCTGGCAAGTGCAAGGTCCTGAATTCAATACCTAGTTAAAAAAAAAAGGGTACATGATAGATGGTGATGAAGCTCAGTGGTAAAGTATTTGCCTGCATGCAAGAGGGTGACATCTGAAAGTGTATCCTGGAGGGAAGATGCCAGCAGGATCAGACATGTCCCTGACTGGCAGGTGAAAGTTTGGGGCAATTAGGAGCTTTATTGGGGCCTCGGGACAGGGAGGAGCGGTGTTGAAAGCAGAGGATGACAACTCCAGGTTGCTGCTAAAGGAAGCAGAAGTGGGGTCAAGAGCTGTGTTTTTTCAAGCAGAGCGTGTTTGGGTGGTGGTACGAATGATATGAGGGAAAGGGAGAACTGGATAACAAGAGACTTGCCAGTGACAGGTAAGAGGAATGAGACTGGGTATGAGGTGTACCTAACATGACCAAACGCTAGTGGGCAGCACCTCTGGCCACATCTGTCCTGCCTACTGACCCGCTTCTAGGCTGAGGAAGTTTGAGACCAGAACTAGTGCATCCCAGGAGTGCTGGGCCAGCCATCACTTCATGTCTACACTTCCCTCCGAAGAGTGGACTAACATTCCTTCCCATACCCCTACAGTAAACCACTCAGGCCTGTCCATGCTCAACTACTGCAGACAGTTTATTGCTGCACTGATCCCAGAAAACCAGAGATGCATCAGTGGGGCCTTTACCATGACACCCACCTCCACACACACTGCACTCTACCTTCTCCAGGAAGGTATAGGAAAATGACTGTTCCACAGGCATTTGTTCAGGGGGCAACCTCTTGGGAAAAGGGGTCCTGTCACCGGGCTCAGGGCTTATAGGAGACCCAGCAGGGGCCAGGGCAGCTTCTCTCCCTCCTGCTTCTCCCCTTCGGCCCTCTTAATTCCCAACTCAGACGCAGTACTTCAGTCACAAGTGAGTCCTTGGAGGATATGAAGGCGTGAGGAGGGGTTCTGGAGCCCAGGTTCTGGCCCGGGAAAGGTATACAGATGCGTGACACCCACGCAGGCCCCGTTGGGCTCTGCCTCCCACACAAATGTCCCTGTGAGCAGAGGCCACTGTTCTGACCGGATTGAGTTTGGACCCTTCTAGAGAAGCGGGGGCGCAGGGGGATCATGGAAAAGTTACCTATCTCTGGTCTTTTGGGACCAAGGACAGGGGGCCGGTTGTCTCCCCCTGTGGGCAGGGGGAAAAGATGCTGGGCCTCAGTTTCCCCTTCTGCACTCACTTGCTTTTTCTGTCCCTGCCTCCCCTGGCCCGCCCCTGCCCCCACGGGGACCTGGCAGTTGATTACCAGAGCTTCACCACCGCGCCGGGGACCGCAGGTGAGGGTGGGCGGGGCAGACGCAGGGCAGAGCAGGGCTCCGCGCGTGGACCCGTGGGGGGCGCCGGCCGGC
>NW_004955442.1:15271214-15277765 GCF_000276665.1 Chinchilla lanigera | reverse complement strand
CGCCCCCGCCGCGCGCTCCCGGGAGGCGGCGGCGGCGGCGGCAGTATCCAGAGCATCAGCAGTCTCGGCAGCAGCCCGGTAGCCTCGGGCGGGGCCGGCCGTCGGACCGACAGACAGAGGTCGCCGGGGGCGAGTGGCCTGGCCTCCCAGGCCGGCCATGGAGGGCTCCTCGTTCGGCGCGGGCCGCGCGGGGGCCGCCCTGGACCCCGTGAGCTTCGCGCGGCGGCCGCAGACCCTGCTGAGGGTCGCGTCCTGGGTGAGTGGCCCCTGCCCAGGCCCCTTCCCCGATCCCCTCGTTCCCCACCCGTCTCCCAGCCCCTCGCCCCCAGCCCCTCGCCCTCATCTTCTCCTTCGCCGGCCCCTCCCCCGCCGGCCGCAGGTTGAGGTGACGTCACCGGGCTGGGCGCGCCCACCTGCGGGCGGGGGAGGGGTTGGCAGAGACCCAGGGACCTTGAGAGGTCACCGCCGGTCGCCCCCTTCCCCCAATTCCTTCTTAGGTCTAACTCTAATCCCTTTCCTCAGCATTCTCTCCGTTTTTCCCGTTCTCACGACCTGGAAGCGGGCACCGGGGTGGGGGCGCGATTCGCCCAAAGGCTTGAACGCTCAGCCCCAGCAGGATGAAGGAGCTAAAGGAGCCCAGAGGGATCAGGAAGGGCGCCCCTCTTTCCCGCACACACAGCTGCCAGCCCCCTTTGAAGGGAGCCGGCCTCCCCAAGCCGCCCAAATCTGGGTGAGCGTTAAGGGAGGGGTCTCCGAACTGAGAGGGCTTCCTGGAGGAGGTGTCAGGTTTGAGGCATTGTGAACCCTGGGACATGTCTTGCTCCTCTTCACCCTTCCAGGCAGGAGAGATAGAGTGGGGTGCCGAGCTCTGGGTTTTATCTTAGATGAGGGCGGTGCCCAGAGAGGGGCAGGGCCCCGGCCTTCCCTGTGGAGTGACTTACTAGACCAGGAAGCAGGAATCCTACGTCCTGGCTCTCAGCTCTAGTTCCGAGTTGTGGACTCCATAGTGGGTACATTTCCGTGTCCTACCTGCCCTTGACTGGGTGTCTCAGAGGTGGGGGAGGAAAAGAGCAAAATGATGAAGTTGAAACTGAGGTCAGTTCTTGGAAAATTAGGGCTGCTAAAGAACAGCGTGAGGTTTAAAAGGTAGTGGTGCACCCGCTACCTGCCTGCCCGAACTGTGTGCATAAGGTATTGAGATTGGGCCAAACTCTAAAGGTCAGTGTTGTCGCCTTTTGAACACCCTCATGGCCGATATTAATCAGTTCAGTGGTAAACCATCCCTCCGGTACCCACCACTTCGGAAGCTGGGGAGGTTCTCCCACCCAGCCTTCCAGACACTGGGCTGTTTACCCAGAGGCACACAGCTCCCAGGTGCTGAAGGTAGGTTGGACCTGGGGCCTGGCCTACACCTCTGTGCAGCCTCCTGTCCACTCCTCCCTTCCCTATGCCCTCCAGACTGCAGTCCTGGACTCAAGGACTGACCGACGTGAAGACTCCTGTTCCACACCCTGAGTGGACGCCGTGGTGCATAGGTTGTAGAGAGGAGCTGGCTTGAATCTCTTCCCTGGCTCTGATAAGCCGAGTGACCCTGGACAATCCCATCACCTGTTGGAGCCCCAATATCCCAGCTGCAGAGGGGTTAAGAATGATGTAGGGGCTGTGTAGCTAGCCAGGCTCAGGGGGAAGCATTTGACCATAAAACCGTGGCATCCCATGGGCTTTTGGAGGATTGCACTTAAAAGTAGCGGTGTTAGCACTGTACCTGGACCTGGCAGATGCTCACAAATTGGCTCATGTTGTCCATAATTACTAAATACAGGAGGGATAAAGGAAAGATAGGAAAGATAGGCTCGGTACTATAGGGGAACGCAGGCACAGGTCCGGAGACCCGAGGTGCTAGGGGAGCAGGGCCTCTGCAAGGGCTTGAGCAGTGATGTCGCCACCGGCAGGTGTTCTCCATCGCCGTGTTTGGGCCTATAGTCAACGAGGGCTACGTGAACTCCGACAGCGGCCCGGAACTTCGCTGTGTCTTCAACGGGAATGCGGGCGCCTGCCGCTTTGGCGTCGTGCTGGGACTCGGGGCTTTCCTAGCCTGCGCCGCCTTCTTGCTGCTCGACGTGCGCTTCCAGCAGATCAGCAGCGTCCGCGACCGTCGCCGCGCTGTCCTCCTCGACCTGGGCTTCTCAGGTAGGCGGGACCGGGGGGGGCGGGGGCGGGAAGAGGACCAGCCGAGAGGAGAGGAGCCTGCCCCTGCCAAGGCCTTGAGCTTCAGGGGTGGGCAGGCCCAGCTCCTGCGAGGGAGGGGTCAGCGGTGGACTGGTGGACCGGGGCCGCGATAAGCGGGCGGGTTCTCAGGTGTGCCTTGCTGGACCCTGTGCCTGGCCTGTGCCCACGGAGTCTGGCATCCTGGGGTCGGCGAAGCAAGGCGCACCGTGGACCATAGGGCCCTGTTGTTGAGGAGCGCCCCTGGCTGCGGTCTCTGCTCTTAGGTCTCTGGTCCTTCCTGTGGTTCGTGGGCTTCTGCTTCCTCACCAATCAGTGGCAACGCACCGCGCCAGGACCCGGCACCACACAGGCTGGGGATGCTGCACGGGCTGCCATCGCTTTCAGCTTCTTCTCCATTCTCAGCTGGGTAAGTGTGGGCCCAGGGGGCAGCAGGGGACAGGGGCACTTCAGCTGGCCCAGCTGACCTGCACCCACCCCAACAGGTGGCGCTCACCGTGAAGGCCCTGCAGCGGTTCCGACTGGGCACCGACATGTCACTCTTTGCCACAGAGCAACTGGGCACTGGGGCAGGCCAGGCCTACCCTGGCTACCCGGTGGGCAGTGGTGTGGAGGGCACCGAGACCTACCAGAGCCCGCCCTTTACCGAGACCCTGGACACCAGCCCCAAAGGGTACCAGGTGCCTGCTTATTAATGGCTGGCAGGTGCAGGCAAGGGCTCGAAAGCCACCCTACCAATTCAGGCCCTATGGCCTCCTGGGACCGCCCTCAGGTTCTGCCCATACAGCGCCAGGGACATGGGGGATGGCCACTGTGGGCTTCCATTGGCCAAGCAGATGGAGCCCCTCTGGGATTCCTCAGCTGTCCCCACCGAGCCCCTCTAGCAAGAGGGTCCAGACCTGAGATCCTGCAAGAGGGCAGCACAGTTTGGGGTGGGCTGTGGAAGAAGAGGCAGTCCCTTCATGGGCCAGGTAACCTGGGGCTTACCTGTCTATTCCAAGGTCAGAGGTCCAGCTACTCTGCACAGCCTGGTGCTGGGCTTCCCAGGACCAGAGGTAAGGACACTAACCTCACCTTAAGGCCAGAGATTGTGGCCATTGTTCCCCATCCCCAGTCCTTACGGATAGTGACTACCTTTGCTGCTGTCTTGGTTTGCCTTCTCTGGAGCCTCCCTCCATTTCCACTCATAGACTCTAGAGCAGCCTGATCTGTTAATGTTGTCGTGATTGTGGTCAAGTCTTCTGGTTTCATCTCATAGTACCCCATAAGCTGCCCCTCTCTGTGGGCCATTCTGGCCAGGAAGGTACAAGACAGCTGTGGGTCTGGGCAACAGCCCTTCAGTAAGACCCTGCTTGGGCTGGGGATGTAGCTTAGTGGCATAAGCGCCTGCCCAGCAAGTGCAAGGTCCTGAGTTTGATTCCCATTACCAAAAAAAGAAAAAGACCCTGCCTAAGGGAAAAGTGGAATACCTGGGTGCCAGGCAAGACAAGCTTCTCATAAGGAAAGAGTCCTGGAGCTTCCACCTGCCAACAGTGCCCCTGGAGACAGCCATTCCTGCAAACTGTCTTACCTTGGCTTCCTGGACCAGTTACTCCCTTCCTACTCTGCATCCTGTTTTAAGGCCCAGCCCTATGGGGGTTCCTGTGTGTAGCTGACTATTCATGCATTGCATAAAGCTGGCTTTTCACATAAAGTTAAACCAGACATGTTGCCATATTCCATTCTTACAGACAGATGCCTCCCTCTGGAGTTGCGGTTGAGTGACATCTCTATACATTGTAGCATAGAACAATTATTTAAGTGATATTTAAGTGAATATGTTTACAGTTTTTGTATATATGGATCTCTCTTCTGAAAGAACAATCCATGATTGTGTATTTTTAGTGTCCCATATTCTGACTGCAACTTCTTTACAATAAAGATTGTAAATGCGTTGACTGTGATCTGGATGCTTCTGGAGTCATTTCTACCTCTGCCCTTCCTGGTACCAGGGGCAGGAGCCTCAAGAATACAGGAGTAGGTAGGGAGGCAGAGGCTAATCATACCTCCAGGTTCTGGGAACTACAGATCTAGGACCCTGAAAGGATCACACTGGTCTGGGTAAAAAAACTGCCACTCAGAGTGGGCTCTCTGAAATGGTGGGGATGAGACAAAGACCACCATGGGATAAAGGGCTAGTGAACTCCTGGGTCCTAACTCAAGGCTTACTGTTACTCTTTAAAAGTACGATATGTGTTCTTCCCTGCTCCTCACTCTCCCTCAAAAACCAGGTGTATCATTAAAGCCAGGATACCCTGACTACAGTGTCTCCAAGAATAAACTGGGAGAGAGAATTTAAAAAACATATTTTTTTGAGACAAGGTCTCATGTTGTAGTGTAAGCTGGACTTGAACTCACTGTGTAGCCCAGACTGGCCTGAAACTCACAGCAATCCTGCTGTAGCTTCCCAAGTGCTGGGGTTACAGTTATGTGCCACCATGCCCAGCTGAGAGAATAAAATTATCGGGGATCATCACAGAGGGACAGGGAACAGAAAAATTCCCAGGTTCTTAATTCTTTAAAAGTGTAGTTTATGCCAGGCATGGTGATGTACACCTGTAATCCCAGAACTCAGGAGGCTGAGACAGGAGGATCACTGTTCTTTTGAGGCCAGCCTGAACTATATAGCAAGACCCTGTCTCAAAAACACAAAAATAAACACAGCCCAGGGCCTGGGGATTTAGCACAGTGGCACAGCGCCTGCCTGGCAAGCGCAAGGTTGTGAGTTTGATTCCCAGTACCGGAGAAAAACCAAAAAAAACCCAAACAAACCAAAAAAAAAAAAAAAAAAGAAAGAAAAACACAGCCCATGATTTGTGTTTTCTTCTGAGGCAGTGCTTCACAACTGCTTTTGCTTTTTTTTTTTTTTCTGGTACGGAGAATCGAACTCACAACCTCGCGCTTGCCAGGCAGGCACTGTGCCACTGAGCTAAATCCCCAGCCCCACAACTGCTTTTGCTAAAAAATAGCTAGATGTGGTGACAGCAGATCCCTGTAATCCCAGTACTCTGGAGGCTGAGGCTGGAGGATCCCAAGTTTGAACACAGCCTGGGCAATTTAGCAAGGCCCTGTTTTGTTTTGTTTTGTTTTGTTTTTTTTAAAGGCTGGGGATATAGCTCATGTGAAGGCCTTGAGTTCACAATACTGCAAATAAACCAAATACTAGCAGCAATTATTATTTGCATTATTGAAGATTGAACCAGGCCCTTGAACATAGTAAGCAGCAACATTAACACTGCATTGCATCCCAAGCTCTTTTTTTTTTTGAAACAGGGTCTTGCTATTTAGTTCAAACTGGCCTTGAATTTACTATTCAGCTGAGGCAGGCCTCAAACTCACAGCAGTCCTTCTGCCTCAGCCTCCCAGGTACTGGGAGCACAGGTGTGTACCACCATGTCTGGCCACCAAGCTTGCTTGCTTGCTTATTTATTTATTTATTTATTTAGGAACTGGGGATTGAACCTAGAACCTTCACATAGAGCTACATCCCACATGCCTTGTTTTTGTTAATTTCCTTGTAGCCAGGACACAATAATTGACACCCACAACTAAAAGAAAGACAAGTATATTTTGGCTCACAGTCTGTACAGGTTTTAGTCCATGGTTGGCTAGCTCGGAGGCAGGACAACACACCAGAGGCACAGGGAGGAGTCTCGCGGAATGGTAGACCAGAAGCAGAGAGCAAGAAAGAACAGAGCTGGGGAGGGAGATAAATACTTCCTGGCCACGCCTCCAGTGACCCACCTCATCTCACCAGACCCCACCTCCTAACAGCAAATCAGCTACTAAACCCCATAATTCAAGCACCTCCCCAAAACCCCACCTTTAAGTATATGAAGTTTTTGGGGGATATCTACATATAAAGCATAACACTCCCTTTTTATTCTTCATTTTCAGAGTTTTACTAAGCCACTAGGTTGCCCAACTTGGGCTCAAGTCCCAGGCTTTTTTAAATCATTAGGAGCAAGACACAGTAGTTAGGACATAGCAGTAATCCCAGCGCTCAGGAGACTGATAGGAGGATTGCCAATTTTGAGGCCAGCCTGGGCAGTTTAGTGAAATGCCGTCTCAAAATAATTTTCTTTTCTTTTTTGGTACTAGGTATCGAACTCAGGACACTGTGCTTGCCAGGCAGGTGCTGTCCTGCTGAGCTATGTCCCCAGCCCTCAGAAATAATTTTCTTTTCTTTTCTTTTTTGTCTTTTTGAGACAGGGTCTCACTATGCAGTTCAGGCTGGCCTTGAGCTCACTTTGTAGCCCAGGCTGGCCTCGAACTCGAAAGGATCC
>NW_004955442.1:15242492-15270029 GCF_000276665.1 Chinchilla lanigera | reverse complement strand
CACTTGCCAGGCAGGCACTTGTGCCGCTGAGCTATATCCCCAGCCCCTTTCCTATATAGTTTAGTATATGTGCTGCCGAAGCGAGCACTCCTATATAGTTTAGATTGGACTGGAATCACTTTGTAGCCCAGGCTGGCCTTGAACTCACAGCAAACCTGCTTCAGCCTCCTGAGTGCTGGGATTACATGCCTGTGTTACCAAGATGTGCTGTTCTCCATCTTTATACTTTTTTTTTTCATCTTTATACTTTATACTTTCTCATTTCAATAACATTATATTGCTGGTAGTACATGGTAGTACATGTCTATAATCCCAGCATTCTAGGAGGCTGAGGCAAAAAGGATCACCAAATTTGAAACCACCCTGGGCAACTCAGTGAGACTGTCTCAAAATAGGAAATGACCTGGAGGTAACTCCGTGGTAGAGTGTTTGCCTCACATATGAGGCCCTGGATTCAGTCCCAGTACTGGAAAATAAATAAAGGAAAGATAACTCTGATAGTGTACTGTATAATATTAGTACATTTTCTATTATCTTTCTATTGATTTTTAATATTCCATTATGTTCAAACCACAAACTGTATGATTTTAGTACTTTAAATTTTTTTGTAGACAATAGAAATTTATTTCTCACAGTTCTGGTGGCTAGGAATTCCAAGCTCAAGATAATGGTTGATTCTGTGTCCGGGAAGGGATTGCTTCCTAGTTCATGAGTGGTACTTTTCACCGCATCCTCACGTGGTGGGAGGACTCGCTCGCTTTCTGAGGTCTCTTCCTCCTGATCCCATTCATGAGGGCTCCATCCTCATGACATGGTCACTTTACAAAGTCCCTACCTCTTAATACCATCTCCTTGGTGATAAGGTGTTACATCTGAATTTTGGCAAGACATATATATTGAGAGCACCTTCCTCTTAATGCACACTTGATTGGTCCCATTGCTCTGGGCTGTTCCTGACATATTGTCTTATTTTGCTTCTGATTTCTTCATTACCTTGATCTCAACTTTGGCTTTCTTACTACTCAAGCATTCCACTCTAAGCACTATGTGTTCCCACTCTGGCCTGAATTCTAAATGGGAGTAGGCAATACTCTTAAACTTATTAAGGCTTGGCTTATGACTCAGGATATGGTGCATCTTGGTCAATGTTTAATGAATACTTGGGATGATTTTTTTTCTTTTCTTTTGGAGACAGGGTCTTGCTATGCAATTCAGGCTGGACTTGAGCTTACTTTGTAGCCCAGGCTGGCCTCAAATTTGCAACGATCCTCCTGCCTCAGCCTCCCGACTGCTGGGATTAAAGGCATGTGCCACCACATCCAGCTAATGAATACTTGGAAAGAATGTGTGTTCTGCTACTGTTGGATGAAGTGATCTATAACTACCAACCACATCCAGTTAGTTAATCATGTTTGTATCAACCTCAGTCCACTCAAGAGACTGAATCACTCAGCAATTTAAGCAGAGAAATTTTAATATACACAATTTCGAAGCTATGAGAAGAGAGTCACAAACAGTAATAATGGAAAGATAGCCTAGAACTCAGAGTACCCAGGGGAGGACACACTTCAAAAGAGGATTTAGATTTTGCTGAAGAGTGATTGTAATTTGATGCATGGCACATAAATTTGCTAGATTATCTGGGCAAGAAATTGTGCACAGTTGCCAACTAAGTAGGTAAACTGCAGGGGTACCTGGGTACCACTGAGGGCACTGCTAGAGCCAGAAGCTGGAGAGGCCACTCTCTGTGAGAGCCAGACCTTGGGTTGGGGCAGCTCTGGGCTTTTCTTCAGCACAAAAACTACAAGGCCAGCTGTGTTGGTCAGTTTTCTGTCACTGTGACACAATACTTGAGATAATAAACTTGAAGGTTTTACTAGGGATAGTGGTACATGTCTATAATCCCAGCATTGTGGGAGCTGAGGCAGGATCATAAGTTTGAGTGCTTTGTGGGGTATGTGGTGACTCTCTGGTGTGTGTATGTGTGTGTGTTTTAGACAGGGTCTCACTGTCTAAACTTAGTGATTCTCCTGCCTCAGCCTTCCGCATGCTGGGATTACAGGCGTGTGTCACCATACCTGGCTGTATTTTTGTTTTAGCAGGTAGTTGACCTGGTTACTTTGGGTCAGGTTCTGTTAGCCTTCTATTGGGTGACAAGGGTTCTATTTTCAGGGTTATGGTGCTACTGACATTGGCCATGTGTGAACCCCCAATGGGAAGCTGAGACAAGGTGATAGTGAAATCTGTGATCTGTGCGCAACAGCAGGAAACCTGGGAG
This sequence comes from Chinchilla lanigera, assembly GCF_000276665.1. NCBI lineage: Eukaryota > Metazoa > Chordata > Mammalia > Rodentia > Chinchillidae > Chinchilla > Chinchilla lanigera. The sequence goes on along the minus strand of NW_004955442.1, from coordinate 15,267,751 downwards.
TTCATAACTATGAAAGTTACTTTCCTAAGCTCCTCTCTCTGACCCCTTCAGTACCTCCCCATTTCCTGGGGCTTGCATTCCCAGTCCTCTGTTGAGAAACATAGACCATTGTTTATCCTGCTGTCCTGTGACTGACCAGGCCTCTACCTGAACCTAGGGATTAACAAGAGGACCAAGAGGGAAAAGTACCCTCTTTGGACCTCAACTCTTACCAACAGAAAGGAAAATTCCATTCCTGAGTTGTTGCCTCAAACCTGTAGGCCCTTGGTGTTGCCTGTCCTTGTCAGAACATTTTCCTCCCTGCCCCCACCCCCCAAGTTATACCACTAGCCACCCTCCCCTCCACCTTTTTTTTTTTCCTTTTTTCTTTCTTTTCTTCTTTTTCTTTCTTTCTTTCTTTCTTTCTTTCTTTCTTTCTTTCCTTTCTTTCTTCCTTCTCTTTCTTTTTTTCTTTTTCTTTCTTTCTTTCTCTTTCTTTCTTTCTTTCTTTCTCTTTCTTTCTTTCTTTCTTTCTCCCCTCCCCTCCCCTCCCCTCCCCTTTCCTTCCTTTCCTTTTTCCTTCTTTTTTTGAGGTAGGGTCTCACTATATAGGTCAGGCTGATCCTGAACTATGTAGCCCAGGCTGATCCCAAACTTGTAGAAATCCTCCTGCTTCAGTTTCCCAATTCCTGGGATTATAGGAGTGTACCACCATACCTGGCATGTTGAGATTTGTATGTTACTTTTTATTCTTAAGATTCCTAACACTAGTTCTCTCTCATAACCCTCTGGTTGAGTGAAGCACAGTTAAGGCCCATCTTGGATTAGCTTTGCCCCTTCATAGCTTGACCAAGACCTGGCCAGGTCTTTCAACTTGTCTGTGGCCAACTTTCCCTCCTGTAAAATAAGGTGTAGTAGTGTGGAGGGTAGGGTGAGGATGAAGTGTGCTGAGGGTCAGCAGGGGATAGGTAGTTTGTGTTGCCCAAAGTCGTTTCAAATCTCGCTCCTTCTTTAACATCACCCGTTTCCTTAATGAAACCTGCTCTGACCATGCTACTTCTGCTCCAGGACCCCATGACCCTCTGCAGAGCATCACTAGCAGAGGCTGTGCTTGTGTGGGTACAAGGTGCTCATGCTCATACCTCCACCCAGCCCAGGGTGGAGGTTGTGAAAGCTAGTGTCTCTTCCCAGGCCCCAGTAGAGCCACTCTGGGGACAGTTCAGGTAGACTCTTAGTGCAGCCATGCAGCTATGGTCCTTTGTCACCGTGGTGTCCCTTTTTGGTTATGTAGAAATTCACCTGATTCACCTAAGGGCAAATTTTTCTTTGCTTCATTTGTTCTTTTTTTTTTTTTTTTTTGTCTTTTTTGAGACAAGGTCTCACTATGCAGTTCAGGCTGGCCTTGAGCTCACTTTGTAGCTCAAACTTGGGATGAGCCTCCTGCCTCAGCCTCTCGAGTGCTGGGATTACAGGCATGAGCCACCACATCCGGCTTTTTTTGTTTTGTTTCGTTTTGTCTTTTTGAGACAGGGTCTCAATATGCAGTTCAGGCTGGTCTTGACCTCACTTTGTAGCCCAGATTGGTCTCAAACTCACAACAATCCCCTGCCTCTGAACTCCTGAGTGCTGGGATTACAGGCATGCGCCACCACGCCCTGCTCTTTGCCTCATTTGAATGTGGCTAAGTACACTTCTTCCTTATAGTTTGTGTTTAGAGCAGGATGAGGGGGCTTCAGCATTTGCTGCCCCTCTAAAATACTAGACCCTAGTAATTTGGCACAAATGATTTTCTGCACTACTTCAGCTATGCCCCTACTGTTTCTAGATGAGTCTTCATGTTAGAGATTGTCCTTAATAGTTCTTGCACTGGCTTGTGCTTTTTTTTTTGGTACCGCGAATCGAACTCGGGACCTTACTCTTGCCAGGCTGGCACTTGTGCCACTGAGCTATACCCCCAGCCCTTAGCTTGTGGATGTAAACTTCAAGTCTTTGTTTTATGGCCAAGTTACTGGAGATCAGTTTTCCTAGGTCAGCGATGGTGAACCTTTTAGAGCTTTCAATGATGTAAATAGCCTGCCTCAGCACCCAGGCTATTGGGTCACTATCACTGCTGTAGGTACTCAATTGTTCTGCCAAACATGACAGGATTTATTCCTGGAAGAAATGGGCAGTGCGACTCACCACAGCAGACTGGAGCTGGGACTTCATCCTCCGAGCAGACCCCAGCTGCCAGCAGGCCTCCTCCACACTGGTGCCCACAGGCTGACCCTGAGCTGTTGATCTAAAGTCTGATCTGAGTGCCCCCACTCTGGGTTATACTGGAAGGCACAGAAGCTCAGGACACCAGCTAAATGCAGTACTGCAAAATAAATTTATTTGGAGATAAACTGTCTTATAAAAGGTCAGAGACAATTTAAGATCACAGATTCAGCTTGTCTTGTAAAAAGATTCGACTTCAAGTAGCACAATTTGTGTATGCTTTTAATCCCCAACATTCTCGAGTTATGAAACAGCCAGCTCCTTATACAACACACTCAACATCTGACCCAGCACCAGTGGACTCACAGCTTTCAGCTCTGGGGGCTGCAGGCCCCAGACTCAGAAGACCCATTCTGGGCTACTGCGGCCGGTGACTGCTGGCACAGTTCCCAGCATCCCAGCCCTTCTCTCCCTTGGTACCTTCCAAAAGCACAAAATACAAACCAAAACTGTTCCACTAATGAGCAGGGAATGAGACATCTGCAAGACTGTGCTGTCAGCCCATGGTAGCCCTTCCTGGTGACTCCTAGCAGGCCTGGCCAACTGCGAGCTCTGAGCAGTGGCCTCCCCAGAGCCTTTCCTGGCTGCCTGGCAGCTGAGAGGAGGAAGGAAGGGGAAAGGAACTGCATAGGTGTGACAGCCCCTGCACACTCTGTTAGGAGCTACGTGATGATCCTGGCAATGGCTTGCAGAGAGGGGAAGTCATCGTCCCGGGCAGCATGTAATGCCTGGTGGCTACTGACATCACCATGTGCAAGCACCTGCTGACAGGTAGGGCACACACAACAGTCCAGGCCTACACGCTGTGTGTTGGCTTGCCATGCGTTCTTCTTATTCTTCTTGGATTTGGCAATAGGAGGTTTTTCATGGCTACAGAAGTCTGTGTGCGCAGACAGCAGTTCCTGCTGCTTGGCTGTGTCTGGCAGCAGCACCAGCAACTCACTGAAGATTTTCTGGAAGTTCTCCCCAAGCAGGTCCCGACAGCTCCTGTAATACTGGGCTGCAGAGATCATTCCCTGCCACCCAGAAAATATAGCCAGTCACACTGGCCCCAGGCCAGGTCCTAAACACAGGCTGGCCTCCCTGTACCCCTTCCCCACTACCTGTCTGAACTCCCCGGAGTGGCTCTTGAACTTGCTGAAGCGGGCCTCATCACTTTGCAGGAAGTCCTTGATGGACTGGATGAGCTGGCGGTTCCTCTCCCGAAAGTTCTCAGGGACCAAGTAGGACCGTGGTGTGGGTGTCAGCCTGGGTCTGGGGTGAGGACAAGAGGGAGCTTCAGCTTTAGGGTGCCAGTGGAGAATCCATCCACGAGTCCCAAGTGGCAGGAGGCCAGGCAGTCCAGCCCACTTACGCTTTCACGGTGGTGGTGGTGGGGCTGGGGACACAAGCTGGGTGGGGGCCAGGCAGGAAGCTGGAGAAGCCAGGGGGTGGCTTGCTGATGGGAGGCATCAGGCCTGGTGGGGGTGGGGGTGGGGCACCCTTGAGGAGCACCACAGTGTTGAAGCCTGCAGGGCAGCACAAGACCCAGACATGGCCCTTGGTGTCTAGCTTCTTTCGGGCCATCCAGCCTACTGGGTGAGGCTTCTGTCTGCAAACCATACCTCCAAAACAGCAGGCCCAGGGCCACACCCCACCACACGGCAACCTTGACTTGTGTCAGGTTATGTACTTTCAGCCCCAGCACTGTTCTGAGATCCATTTCACAGACAGGAAAGGAACACAGGTTAAGTGGTAGAACTAGGTTACCGGGCTCAGGCGTGATGAGGCACTGGCCCCCCCGCCCGAAGTTGGGAGTTGGACCTGAACCTCACACTTCTGGCCATGAACCTGTCTGTGCCCCTAGGCCCCTTCCCAGATAATCACACTGGGTGGAGTTGGCCACTCGTACCTGGGGGAGGAGGCATCCTGGGTGGGCAGGGTCCTCCCAGCACAGGGAAGTCTTCCTGGGGTGCGGGGTACGGGAGAGGCCCCAGGGGCCTTGAGAGCCCAGGGGGTTCCTTGGGGGTGCTCCGCACTGGAGCTGGCCCTTCAGTGTGTCCATTGATGACAGGTACTGGCCCCTCAGCTGGGCTCACAGAGATGTCAAGAGCCTGCTCAGCCTCGGGGGGGTTTGGCGTACGTTCAGGGGGCACTGGAGGGGATGGCACGGCACGAAGCTTCTCAGAGCCCACCTTCTTCTTCTTGCTGACCTTGGTGGAAGTATGGGTGGTGGCCGAGCCCAGCAGGGTAGAGACAGCTACTGTGGTGGGTGTGGTCCGCAGCTCTTGCACAGTGAGGCCACCTCCCTCCTCTTCTTCCATGGGGGCTGAGCCAGCCTTCCTGCAGCCCCTGATGCCTTTCCCTGGCTTCTTTGGGGGCTGGCCACCCCCACTGCCAGCCTGAGCCCCAGGGGTGGGCAGGGCCCCCTTCTTGCCACAGCTGCTGTTCCAGGCAGAGATGAGGCTGGGAGTGGTAGTGCTGGGCTTGGTCGCCGAGGATACCAAGGCAGGGAAGTCCTCCTCCTGGAAAGTGTTCTTGCTCCTGGTGGCCCCAGGGTATACCAAACCTACAGGGCCTGGTGCTGTCACTGGGCAACAGGAGGAAGTGGAGGCATGGAGGCTGGGGAAGTCTTCATCTTTGAGCTTTGAGGTGGGTGGGAGGAGGGTGCTGGGTCCAGGAAAGAGACAGCTGGTTAGCAGCTCACCAGGCCCTGGCCCACCCCCCACCTACCCACTGCAGGCACTGTCCCCTCACGCTATTCCCTCACACACACCTTGGAGGGGCAGCTGCTGGGCCCGGGCCTGGGCCTGGGCCTGGGCCTGGGCCTGGGCCTGGGAAGGCTTCTTGGCTTAATGGACCATTTCCTGAAGCTTCCTTGGGGCCTATGAGACAGGAGAGGACCCCTAGGTCAGAGCATGGGAGCAGCTTTGGTGGAATCAGCAAAGGTATGTGCTACTTCCCAGGGAAGGTGCTGGCCACACCCTTGTCTGGGCCTGGGCAAGTTGCCAGCAAGCAGGCTCATCTCACCTGGGCCTTCCCCCTGAGTACGGGGCAGGCGCCGAGGACCACGGGGCTCCTCAGGACCCCGAGCAGCTGCTTCCTCTTTCTTGGGCCTGCTGCTTTCCTCACGGTCCTCGCTTTTGTGAGTCTCGTCCTGCTGCTGAGTAGCCACTGATGCCCGGATGGCAGCTGCTACTTCTCGGTCCTCTTCTTCCCTAGGGTTGGGAGGGTGGCTTCAGGCTGAGCAAGGCCCAGAGACACAGCCTTGGCATATGCCTGCTGTGCCAGCCCTTTCTGGCACAACTGTACTGACCTCCTGAGTAACAAGAGCTCTTGCACCCGCCCCTACCCATCCCGGTCCTCGAGTTTTTGGCCAGCCCTAGAGGGGAAGAGGAAGAACCTGCTCTTGGAGGACACTGAGCAGGCCTTGCTGCCACACTTAGGACTGAGGTCCCCTTCAGCTGCTAGTCACTGGCACCACCTGGGTAGTGCCAGGAGAATGTCAGTAGCACGCAAATCCTCCCACCTCTTGTACCTCCAGCTTCCTCGGCGGCTCTGCTGGGCTCCACGCCCGCTGGCCCGGCCCGCTCGGCCCTGGCGGTTGTACCTGTCCACCTCTTCATAGTCCTCACCGCTGACGACCCCTGTGGTCAGTACACAGCCTGTCACTCTTCTGGCCCCCAACAGGGCAGAAGAACTGATAGGCCTGCCATCCAGGTCATACTGAGGGAGAGGTTCCCCTGCCCCCAGCCATGAGCCTGGGGACAAGCCCAGACACCTTGCAGAGTCCATATGAGCCAAGTCACAGCAAGCACTGCAATGGGCAGGGTCTACACAAAGCTGTGCTCAGTAACAGCCTCCTGAACCAGGAAGAGCCCCAGGGACCCAAGAACAGCAAATGCAGGACACTGCAGAAGACAGGGGGAGTGAAGAGCTACGGGCTATTGCCACTGTGTTTGAGTGCTCAGAGCACAGCCCCACAGGTGAGGAGAAAACTCATCCCAGCTAAGCTGCAGGGAGGTGGGTCCCAACCCATAGTTGAGGCCTCAGGAGCAGACGCAGGCCTCATGGAGGCTGCCACCTACTCAGGGGCACCCAGGCCAGGCCACAGCCCTCAGATGCCTGGCTCACCCTCACTCCGGCGTGAGTGCCTCGGTGGGAAGCTAAACTGCAGGTCAATCTGGCGGTTCTGGCGTGCCTCTGCACGGCTGCGGCTATGGCAGGCTGTCCTGTGTGCCTTGAGATCAATCTCAGTGCGGAAGGCGTGAGTGAACTGCTCTGTGCTGCAGCGGCCCTCCTCACACAAGAAGTGCTTCTCCCGGAAGTGCTCCCGCAAGTATGCGTAGTCACTAGTGGGATGAGACAGATATCAGGGTTTAGCAGGAGCCTCACTGGCCACCGGGCTGCCAGTGAGGCCACCTCCCTCGTCTTTCACGGACTCTGGGGAAGGTCATCTCTTGTGCCCTGGGCAGTAGCCCTGACCCACCCACCTGTAGTAGTCCTGGGCCCCATCTGAGTCACAGAAGTGGCAGAAGTAGTGGTCACGGCGCAAGTGCTTGAGCAGTTCATCATTGTCCAGATAGCGCTCATCACAGAACTTGCAAAGTGGATGTCCCCGATGCGATGTGTCATCAGGGTCTCCTTGCATTCGGTGCCGAGCCAGGTCCTTTCGTGAGTACCACTTGCGTTCATACGTGAAGATCTGCAGAGAATGGGGAGCTGGGCACAGAGTAGGGGCTACCAGGCCTCCTACTTTTCTTACCATCTGGCCGTAGAATGGCAAGGACAACAGGGCCCTGCTTGGCATCAGCTCTGTCCCTGGGGCACTGAGTATGGCAAGTGCCAGAAGTCTGGCAATCTCAAGAAGCCACCAGAAACCTCTCCCTGGCCCAGCTGCCAGCAGCCTGATGTTCTGCGGGAACCAGGGGGTCTTTGGGGGCCAAGACATGTGGTCAGAGGCATGAGTGGCTAAACTCAAGTAGCTGCCTGGATCCTGCCCAGGCTCCCCAGGACTATAGCCCACCCATCTATCCCCACTCCATTCCCAGGCAGACGCACCTTGAGGTGCTTCAGGCACAACTTGCAGCAGAAGAGCTCATGCTGCTTCCGCATGTGCTGCTCCAGGTCCCCGAAGAGGCCGAAGGGCGGCAGTTGGGGGCACTGTGGGCACTCATGCTGCAGCAGCTGCCTGGGGAAACATCAGAGCCTTGCTGACCAGAGTCTCATCCAGGAGTCTGACCTCAAGTTAGGCAGACAATGACTTTTTGGGTGTGCTGCTGGGGATTGAACCCAGGGCCTCCATATTGAACTACATCCCCAATCCTTGTTAAAAAATTTAAGTGAGTGTCATTGAGTTGCTAAGTTACCCAGGCCTGGCTCAAATTTTAGGTTCTCCTGTCTCAGTTTCCCAGAGTGCTGGGATTATAGGTGGGTACCATAATGCACATGGAGAAAACAGTGCTCAGAGCCTGGGGTCCAAGGCCATGGTTCTGAGGTTAGGAACCATCTATAATAACTGCACCTTTTACTGGGTTTTAGAGTCACAGCTAAGAACCTACGTGCATATGCTCTCATGCCCCTTGAAGAACCTAGACAGCAGAGGCTGCATCTACCTCTGCCATCTCCACTGCCACACTATACAAGAGAACTGGAAGCTCCCTATCGCAGGAAAGGAACCAAGGTCCAGGAAGGGAGGCAACTGGCCTAACATCGGATAGCTGATTCTCAGGGGTATGGGCCCTGACATCAGCTACACACTGGAGGTTCCCCTGCCCCCTCAGGGCTGTGAAGGATATGAGAGGTAGGGGGAACACATCTACCCCCACTATAAAGACCCCACACAGAACAGCTGCAGATCCTCTAGACTAAGGCTCCCTCACCTGTACAATGCAAACACCTTCCCATCTGCAAAGTAGATGTCATGTTTCTTCTCATGCTGCAGCTGATGGATGGGAATAGTGGCAAAGGCAGGAAGCTTTTTCCCGAAGACCACCTGGATCCAAAAGCGAGACTCAGTGGTGAGCAGAGCCTGTGTGTCCATCCAAGAGTGAAGCAGAGACAGAGAAGGGGGCGCCCCTCAAGGCCCCAAGTGGGTAGCAGCCACAGTTCCTGGGCTGGCCTAGGCCTCCTCTTCTCATCCCAAGTCACCTACTGGAGCTGCAGGGACAGACGCGACACCCAGACTCTCCACCAGGCGGCAGCCATGCATACCACCAGGCCCTTAGCAGTCACTCTTGGCTCTTACCCAGCACCACCCTAGAGGGACAGGGACCAAATGGAGGGTAGGAATGTGGGCTGCCCACAGAAGAGCTTGCACAGGAAGCAAGGAAGGACATGTTACAGGCAGCAGCTAAGGAAATAACAAATGCTGCCAGCCTGGCACCTTCCTGCCAACTAAGGAAATAACAAATGCAGCAGGTGACTATCATCAAGACCTGGCCATCCACCATCCAGTACCCCCCACCCTGTTTGCATGATGCTGCAGAGGACAGGGGCTCCCACAGCTCCTACTATGGGTTGTGTGGGGCCCAGGGATGAACTGTGCAGGCCCAGCAGGCACTGCTGTGAAACCTTTGCAGTAGGGCCATGTGTCAAGAGCCAAAGGACCCTTCCTCTCTGTCCATTCCTATAAGGGCAGGGAGCATGAGTGTCAGCCTACTCTGTCCTTCCACAGCACCTGGGCAGTAGACTATGCTAAGACGACAAGACCTCTGTACCAGTATCCTCACAGCGGCCTGGGTCCTTTTTTTTTTTTTTTTTTTTCCGGTACTTTTTTTGTTTTGGTTTTTTTCCGGTACTGGGAATCAAACTCATGACGTCACACTTGCAGGCAGGCGCTGTGCTGCTGAGCTAAATCCCCAGCCCAGGCCTGGGTCCTTATAGACTCCGGCGTCTTTTCCCTGCAAAGTTCCCTCTTCTCTCCATGAAGCTATTCTGGTGAGGACTCTCAGCATTTCACCCCCACAGTGACCCCCTTGTCACTACACCCCTCCCTAGATCAAGCCTACCCCCCAGTGCTTCCTCTCTGCCACTACCCCCACAGCCTGGTACTGATCATACATGGCAACTCAGCTCTGAAAGCAGCTCTACAGCCTTCCCAGTACATACAGAAAAAGCATCCCTGCTTGGGGAAAGGTCACATCAAGGTCATCCCTGTAACATTTAGGGTTAGCTAAGGAGGATTTTTGGGACCAGCATGGATTTGAACTTGTGCAAGCTCAGGACTGGCCAGGGAGTGTGAGTGAGCCCTAGGCATACTCATGGCCCCACACGGTCCCAGCAGCAGAGTGACTAAAGCTGGTCCCTTGGGAGGGTGTGGGGCAAACCAGGAGAAATCAGCTCTACTTCTGCCATGACGTACTTAGAAGGAAGGACACCAAGACTGTGCCTACCCCACCCACATCAAGAGACCAGGGAGCTGCTGTGGTCCAGCTATACCCATGGAGGAGACAGTAGATGACTAGTGGTCCACCCTTGTCATGTCTGGAAAGGTTGGACAGGATAACTTCATAACCTGACTTTGTCCTCTGCTATACGCTAAATGCCAAACTCAGGCAGGCACCTCATTGGCAATGTACTCCCAACAACATCTTTAAGTGAGAGGCACTGCTCTATCTCAGATCCAAATCATAAAAGCCGAAGGTCATGGCAGAGTTTCTTCCTGTGGGTCCTTGGCTTTCTCCCTCCCTGGCAGCTTCTCCTCATGCCCCACACATGGGCAGAGTCCCTGGGCTTTGTGCTGACCTCTTCTTGTACAACCTGCCCTCCTCCTGTGGCTCATGCCCAACTCTGCCTCCCAGCAGCTTCCAGAGTACCTCTCTGGCTCAGACCCAGGCAGGTACAGGAGGCCATAAACCACTCTGGATACTGACAGAACAAAGAGCACAAGATCCCTTGTGAAATGCCAGCAGAAACTCAGCACACTAAGCAGGACCACGCCCTATTTAGCTTCTCTGAGGCAGCATAGGCAGATCAAGGAGCCCAGTGTTGCCTGCAAGGCAGCCACAAGAGCAGTGCAAGGAAACTCCACAAAGCTGCCAAAAAAGCATCCAAGCCCAACAGACGCAGAGGAGGAACAACTTCCTTCCTCACAGGAAACCTGCGCCAGGGACGCCCCCGTCACTGCCACGACTCTAGCACTCTCCTCAGCTGTGCACTCAGATCCACCCTGGGTGGCATCTTAGGATACCACCGCAGAGGCCCATCTGCTCCTGGGCTGTGGGCACCACTCCTGGGTAGCCAGTCTCTACTGCTGTCTCTCCAGGATGCTGCCTCTGTTCATACAGTGCTAGGCCATGCTGAAGGCCAGTCTGTCCTTGCCAAGCTGGACCCCGTGGCAATCACGCCCCAACCATAAAAGCATACTGCATGCCCACAAAACATGTATGGGCACAGCCTGAGGCCAGGAACAGCTGTGAGAAGAGGAGAAGCAGGGAGATGACATAGTAGCCTGGGATGAGGCGGGATCAGGAGCCAATAGTGTGCCACATGAAAACCTTGTGCCACCAGGGCCTCAGCATCATGAAGCACAGGCAGCAGAGACAAGGGCAGGTGTCAAGGGGCCACCAAACTGAGCCTAGCTAAGGGGTCTATCTGCACAGCAGAAAGGGGATCCACCCCAAAGGACAGAGGCCCAAAAACATTCATCTCCTGAGCAACCCAGTGGAAATGGCCCAGGGAAGGCACATCTAAGCCAGGCTGGGAAATGGGGAAGAGGGCACTGGATGAACTCATGAAGGAACCAGAACCACAAGAAAAGGTTTAGGAAAAGGGCTATGGACAATGGAGGTCCAAGAGGAAAGGGGTTTTCCTAAGTGAGTCATAGGAATAGCCAGATCAATTTCCAAGGAGACTGAGAGGCAGAGAGGAATAAGGCCTACCCAGGAAGAGGAGCTCCTCACTCCATCAGCTCCTACAAAGATTAGTGTAGGTGTCTGCCTGGGAGCTTTGGTGCTCCCTACTTTCAGCGTGCAGTGGGCACTCAATAAGGAGTGAACAAAAGGACAGATAGGGCAATAAGCACCAGCAAGAGGGGAACAATGAAGGTCAGGCCTCGGGAAGGGGAGGTCCCAGGTGTGAGGAGGTTAAGTATTGTACAGGTGGGCCACCGAGAGTCATTCTCACTACACAGGTGGGAGCAGAAAAAAAGATAACCTTACAGAGACTGAGACAGACAGCATGGTGACAGGGTGGGGTATTAATGACAAAAATATAACCTGAGTCATCAGGTCCAGCCCCCTGACCTGGGCCTTGATGTAACCCCAGGCTAGCATTCAGCACCTCTCTCCTACCTCCCCCTGCCCGTAAGACAGAAGTGTGGCTGCACTGGGTGCCCTGCAGTCCCCTTGGGATTCCTCCAACAAACCAAGCACATGTCAAGATTGAGAGCAAGACCTGAATGGGAAAAAAAATGGCCCATGAAAAGTGTCAAGAGAATGGATGACACTGCATCACCACAGGGTCTTGATCAGGCAGGTCCAGGAAAAGCAGTGCTTCTGTTACCGTCCCATCAGATGGAGCCTTCTCCGTTTCTGCCCTGAGCACCTACTGCGAAATCCAAGTTGACCTGGTTCTCTGCCTGACCAGCAGCTGCACAGATGCACTGTGCTCACTCCCCGCCAGTCCTAGCCCCTACCTGGGCGAGGACAAGGAAAGTCAAGGTGTACAGAATTAACCAGAAAATGATGTCTGCCTGTTCCACACAGCATCTTGGCACTCTTTCCTCTCAATTTTGACAGACTTAGTCCTGTAAGGAAAGACAACACAGGAGCAGGGTTCAAGGGCTAAGGGTCACTCACTGTGGGATTCCCAGGTGGGCATAAGGTACAGGGCATATTCACAGAGTAACACAGGACTCAGCAAGAGAAAAGAAGGGCTACAATGAACCTGCAAATTCAGGATGGAAAGAAGACTGAGCTGGGCGTGGTGATGCATGCCTATAATCCCAGCACTTGGGAGGGAGGGAGGAGGATCGCTTCTGAGTTTGTGGCCAGCTTGGGCAACAGTGAGTTCAAGGTAAGCTTGAAATACACAGCAAGACCCTGTCTCAAACAAAAACAAGAAACAAAACCACAAACCTGATCTGGCAGCATCATCTTACCCAACAGCAAATTTCCCAGGACCCCTGCCACCACTGTTGCCTGCTGCCCAGCTTTGCAGGCAAGCCAGAAAGGAAGCCTAGGCTCACTGTGGGGCATCCAGTGCCAAACCACAAGGCAGCTAGGGCCTGCTGACAGCTTGTGTCAATGCTCCAGATACAGACGTCTTGGAAAGTGTGGGGTCCACAAGGAATAGGCAGATGCTGCTTATAGTAGGAATACATGGGCATTCATTCACTTCCTGAGTGAAACTCAAAGCCAAGGCTAGGACCTCACATTCAAAGACCTCCACAGTGCCTTTCTGCTTGAAAGAAGCTACAGGTGTGCTAGGAAACATGGCCATTAGAGTTACATCACTATATGTAAGACTGGCTGGCAAAGCAGGCTCCTGCAAGTCCAGGAGGTGCCCTCTGAGTAAGCAGAGGGCAAAAGGTTTCCCTAACTGTTCCTACACCCCAGATACCTCCTAGTATTGTCCACCTCCTTCCACATTACAGACTAATACCATCTCCAAATGATTTTTTCCAATAGGGCACACAGCAGGTGCCCAGGGAATACTCTAGGATTCCAGCCTCTCTTTGGATCCTTTCACATGTCTACTCAAAATTTTAAAAGAACCTACTTCTCAACTGCTGTCTCTGTCTAACTTCTAGGGAGAGGAAATTCAGACTCTCTGACAGATGCCACCAGCAGAAACTTTCCATGGTGGGGAGGCGGGGGGGGGGGCCCGCGGGAAACAAACTCAAAAACAAAAGAACAAAAACAAAATCAAAAAAAAATTAAAAAAAAAAAAATCGGGGATTTCACAATCCGGGAAGTAAACAGATCTCTAAGGGCAGCAAACCAAGCTGGATGCTCCCGGCTAGCAGCTGGCATGGCTGGGAATGTGGAGAAAAGCTCCACATGCCCTCTGACCTCTCCAGGGGTTCCAAATCCACAGAGTAAAAAACGTACCCTCTCTACTCTGGAAGGAAGAAGCCCCAAAGCTGGACTGGAAAGGAGGAGAAAAACTTCCTAATACTTTCGTCCCCATCGGGCAAGTACCCGGAAGAGTCGGGTCCGAGTGTCACTTCCACTCTACAAATGAAAGCGCCGGTTTCAGGAGTTGTCTGTCACCAGAGGGGCCCAGAAACCCTGCTAGAGTGGACCTACCCACAGTTTAACCCTCTGCTTCCAGAGCAGTTGGCTTCTGGAGGTTCCCCTGCCTGTCTCCTCCACCCCAGTAGGGACCCGAAGGAATGAGCTACCACTTCTAGAAAGATGGGTCAGGGCGCCCGGGACTTGACTCTGTCCCATTCTGTGGCCAGGCCGCCGGGGGAAAGTCCCCAAGCTGGGTCTCCTCAGGCATCGCTCCTCCTTGGCCAGCCCGGCCGCCTCCAGCCTCCCCAACCTCACCCTGGCGGTCCCCGAGCCTCCTCTCGGCGCCGACGGCAGGAGGGCCAAGCCTCCGCGCCCACCCGCACCCGCGCCCCGCGCCCCGCGCCCCGCCGCCAGCGCACCTGGCGCAGCTCCTCGCGGCACACGGCGCAGTAGCGCTGCTCACACAGAACCCGCATCTTGGTGGAGCAGCGGTAGCACACCGGGTGGTCGCAGCGGCCCAGAGCCGTAGCCTCCAGGTCCCCGCAGCACAGCACACAGCTCCCACCGCCCCGCTCGGGAGGGGCCACCATCACCGTCTCCAAGGCTGCGAGCCGCCCCTCGGCGCCCACCGCCGCCGCCATGGCCCAGCTCCGGCCCCCACCCGGCGGGCGCGGTGCGGCCTAGCTCCCGGCGTGCCCGCCCCTTCCGGGTGACGTCACGGCCCCGCCCGGCAACCGCTCCTCCCGACGGAAGTGCGTGGGGCGACTTCCGCCTGGCTAAGCGCTGGATACCTTTTTCGCTCCTCTGAGGCACTCTTGGGTCTTTTGGAGGAGTTTGGAGCTGTTAGTCAGACCGCCACCTGGCTGGCCGTTGCTTCTTTGGGTGCTTATGGCTAGGTACGGCGGAGGAAGTACTGGGCACCTCGTGTATTTCCGATGAACCGTAAAAGTATCACTCGAATACTAATGGTCCGTACTTACACCAAAGGATTATTCTTTGTTTATCTGAAATCTAAATTTAATTGGCCTTCGTGTGTGTGTGTGTGTGTGTGTGTGTGTGTGTGTGTGTGTGTGTGTGTGCGCGCGCGCGCGCGCGCGCGCCTGGCAGTGGGGATTGCCTTTGCAGTGAGCTGCATACCCAGATGTTTTAAAAGTTTGAGGGTCGAGGATATAGCTCAGCGGCATAAGCACCTGCCTGTCAAGCTTGAGGTCATGAGTTTGATTCCTCGTACCAACAACAACAAAAAAAGTTTGAAACAGCGTCTTGCTATATCGCTAAATTGCCCAGGCTGGGCCCAATCCTCCTGTCTCAGCCTTGCAGAATGCAAGGATTATAGGCGTGCACCACCATGCCCATCTGCCATTCCATCTCTTAAGTTTAGCAATGTGGGCTGGAGGTGTAGCTCAGTGGTAGAGTACTGCTTGCCTACTATATGCAAGGGCTTGAGTTGGTCCCCAGAACCATGAAATAAGTAAATAAATCTAGCAGCCTTGTCAGGAACCCACCCAGCTCAGGTCCCTTTTGTATTTGGAAAACACCCAAGCTTCTTACTTGGTACCCGGTCCCCAGCCTTTTAACCAGGGGCAGATCTCTATTGGAAAAGATATGTGACAGTCTTAGTTAGTCCTTCTGGAAAAGGGGTCTCATCTCATGTCCTGATAGCACAACCCAGTCTGGTCTGTGGTACAGAGGAGCACAAGGGCATGTGAATGGATGGTGGTAAGTCATAGGGCTTCAAGTCTCTGCAGCTGTTAGGAGCCCTCCTCATCTTTGCCATAAAGGGAAGAGAGTCCCATCCTGAACCTTCTAGAAAAAAGGCAGAATACTCGAGGGGAGGGTGAACCTAGACTTAAATACAGGCTTGGCATTCCATTTCTGCCATTTATTTGCTGGTGACATTGGTTGGCTCACCAAAGTCCTTAACTTCCTCATCTGCAAAATAGATCACCACAAATGAAACCAGGTGGGAGCCGGGGATGTAGCTCAGTGGCACAGCGCCTGCCTGGCAAGCATGAAGTCCTAAATTCAATTCCCAGTTCCTGCCCCCGCCAAGTTAAAGTAGGTGGGCTTCCTGCATGCAGATGTCATCTCACTTTCACAAAAACCCACTAAAAGGATAGTGAAGCAATTTAAATAGCTATTAATCCAGCAGCACAAAGCATGGGAAGGGAGAGCAGCTAATGAAAGATACAAACAAATTTTGGGCTGACAGGAAATGAAGGACAGTGACTCATAGGGAGGATCCTATAGTCCTCTGGGGAACCTGATGAAAAGTTTCAGAACCACTCAGGTGGGCTAAAGTGGTTGATTGCAAATTAGTGCGTGGAAGCTCATGCACTGAACTGAGGTCTGGGCTCTCCTTCCTTGTTCCTATACCCACTCCACCTACCCTCAGCAGGAGATTGGAGGATTTTCCACTGGAGAAACCAGCTCCACCTTATTGGGGAATGGAAAGTTGCCTGCTGCCCACCTCTCCTACATCAGTGCCCACCATTTTGCACATCTTGCCCCCACTAAAAGAATTTCAGTTAGTACTATATAGAATCTTGTTCCTAAATGTAGACAGGCAGCCAAGGCCTTGCAAACTCATGAGGAGTGCGAAGTAGAAGACGCCAAAACAGACCCAGAGAGCCAAAGGAAGCCTTGTAAAGAATTATTCTAGGCTAGGGATATAGCTCAGTGGCACAGCACCTGCCTGGCAAGCACCAGATCCTGAGTTCGATTCCCAGTATAAATAAATAAATGAACTATTGTAGGGCTGGGGATGTAGCTCAATGGTACAGTGCTTGTCTAGGGTGTCCCTTGGTTTGATCCCAGCATTGTGTGTGTGTGTGTGTGTGTGTGTGTGTGTGTGTGTGTTTCTCAAAAGAACTGCAATAGATTTATAATCCTGGAACACTGGAAACTAGAATTTCCTGAAACCCCAGAGTGTTTGCTTCTCCAAAATTAGGGAAGAAGATCTGGGATCCAGTAAACCAGCTGCAACCCAGACAGACGCTACAAGGAAGTGTGGGATGATGCCTGTGCAGAGGCTGAGAGTGGAGGTCCATACTGTGGGCAGGAGGCCCCAGCTGCCAGGCTTTATCTCCAGAGTAATGTGGAACTGATACCGTGCTTGGAAACACAAAAGTTACTGTAAGATAGTCTGACACACATACACAAAAAGAAAGCCTACAGAGCTAAGGATGCAGTTCAGTGGCAGAATACTTGCCTAGCATGAATGAGGCTTGGGTTTGATCTCCAGTATCTCAAAAATAAATAAAAAAATAATTTTTAAAAAGAAAGCCTATACATATACATTCATATCCATTCATACACAGAAAAATATTTAGGAAGTACTCAATGAGAAAGGAAATTGGCTTATCAGACAATATTTACATAGAACGTATTTATTATTTCTACTTTTTTGTTTGTTTGTTTTTTGGGTTTTTTTTGAGACAGGGTCTTGTTATGTAGTTCAGGCTGACCTTGAACTCACTATGTAGTCCAGGCCTTCGTTTTTTTTTTTTGTTGTTGTTGTTTTTTGTTTGTTTAATTTTAAAGAGTAAAAGAAGGACAACATAGCAAAGGGGGATTCACCGAATTACAGACAAAGTGGTAGGACATTATCAATGGTTGCTATTTTGCCTATTGGTATCTTCAAGATAGTTTCTCAGGGGGCTGCGGATTTAGCTCAGCGGCACAGCACCTGCCTGGCAAGCACAAGGTTGTGAGTTTGATTTCTGGTACTGGAAAAAACAAAAAAAAGTTTCTCAGGAAAACAAATAGACAAATAATAGTGAGTTACAGACAAAAATGGCAGGAAATTATCAATGGTTGTTATACTATAGCTTGGTGTCTCCAAAGTGGTCTCTAAGGAAAACAAATAGAGCTATACATGAGTGATCAATCAAATAATCATTGACTATTCTCAATGGTTGTTGTTGCAAACACATAGTAACAAACATACATTCATTTACAAAATAGCATAGGAGCAGCACAAACTTTACAGAGTTATGGACAGATTGGTAGGAAATCATCAATGGCTGCTGCAATACATGTTGGCATCCTCCAAGTGGTTTCTCAGGAAAACAAAGATATGCAAGAAAGATCCAACAAGTAGTTACAGCCCAAGGGTTGAGGAAAAGTAGCACATTACCTCCTCATCAGTGACTCCCCTCACTGAAGTGTGATGGCTGGAAGGAAGGCCAGGACTGAAAAGAAGGACCCAGAGATCAGCACCAGTATCCAGCAACGGGCCATCCACTTTTTCCTCTATAGTCATGATTTCATGGGGTCCTCCTTGGAGACAACGATCCGGCCAGAGGGAGAAGGCAGAGTATGCCTGGGCCCCTTCATTCCTGCCGGACCAGCTGGTAGGAGGGGTCTGAGCCCTGGGGGCACCCACTCCAGAGGGTAGCCCGACCTCCAGTGGCCACTCCCACAGTCAGGGCGGCCCAGCCACCAACAGCGGTAGCAGACAAATGCAGTCGACGAGCTCCCCCTCCACCCAGGACCCCGAGAACCAGACCCAGGGTCTGCCTCTCCCAGTGCTGCATTAAATGCAGCCGTCCCCTCTCGGTCTCTCTGCTCTCTCCCCTTGGCCTCCCCCTCGCCACAGCCACAAAACACTGAGGAGGCAACTCCCACCAACATCTCAAGTGAGCCATCCGGGGCAAAAGCCATCCTCCGAGGCTCCCTTACACTATCTGGGGCTGACTGAGCAACAAACCCATCCTCAAGAATAGTTTGTCCCAGGGGCTGGGGATTTAGCTTAGCGGCAAAGCGCCTGCCTGGCAAGCGCAAGGTCCTGGGTCGTGAGTTCTGTTCCCGGTACCGGAGGAAAAAAAAAAAAAAAACCAAAAAAACAAACAAAGAATAGTTTGTCCCTCTACTGAACTGCGATCCAGGGGAGTATGCTTTGTCAATGCCTCTTGTCTAAGACAGGCCTTCGTTTTGAACTCATGGAAATCCTGCCTCAGCCTCCTGAGTGCTGGGATTACAGATGTGTGTGCCACCAGGCCTGGTTGTTTCTGTTTTATTTTGTTTGAGACAGGGTTTTGCTATGCAGTTTAGGCTGGCCTTGAACTCACTTTGTAGCCCAGGCTGGTCTCAAATTCACAATGATCCTCCTGCCTCAGCCTCCCAAGCACTGGGATTATAGGCATGTGTCACTACGCCCGGCTGTTTCTGTTTTTTTGAGACAGCATCTCACTGTGTAGTTCTGGCTGCCCTTGAAATTGCCAGGTAGCCTAACCTGGCCTTGAACTTGGCAATTCTCCTGCCGTAGCCTCTCTAGTGCTGGGACTACAGGCTTGTACCACCATGCCCTGCCCTGCATTGTAGTATTAATAGCATTAATAAATAATATGTAGACACTAATGATTTAACCAGAAGTTATGATAATATCATATTAGGGAATGTGAGAACACAATAAACATGATGTCAACCAGCTGCAGTAGCACACACCTTTAATCTCAGTACTTGGGAGACTAAGGCAGGAGGATCTCTGTGAGTTTGAGGCCAGCCTGGGCTACAAAGTGAGTTCAAGGGGCTGGGGATTTAGCTCAGCCGCACAGCACCTGCCTGGCAAGTGCAAGGTCGTGAGTTTGATTCCTGGTACCGGAAAAACAAAACAAAACAAAACAACAACAAAAGAAATGAGTTCAAGGTCAGCCTGAACTGCATAGTGAGACCCTGTCTCAAAAAAAGCCAAAAAAATAAAATAAAATAAAAAACTTGATGTCTAGGGCAATACCTCTGCCAAAGAAGATCATACTAAGAGGATGGAGGGAGGGGAAGTGCAATGATTGAGTTATGAGGGAAAAGTATCAGTAGAAAGCCACTTGATGTTGCCTAAAACAAAAAATAGTTTATAACCTAGGTCAATGGTTCTCATCCAAGGCCAATATTGCCCCAGCCTCTCAAGAGACTTCTGGAAATTTCTGAACAGGTTTTTTGTTTTTTTCTTTGTCATTTTGAGACAGGGTCTCGCTATGCAGTTCAGGCTGGCCTTGAGCTCACTTTGTAGCCTAGGCTGGTCTTGAACTCACAACAATCCTCCTGCCTCAGCCTCCTGAGTATGGGGATTACAGGTGTGCACCACCACGCCCAGCTTGAACAGGTTTTTGGTCACAGTGGGGAGGGAGTTAATGACATCTAATAGTGTATTAGTTTCCTATGGCTGCTGTAGAAAATTACCACAAATTTAGTGGTTTAAAATAACACAGACTTATTATCTTACATGTCTAGATTTCAGAAGTCCTGTGTGGTTACCCTGGGTCAAAATCTCAGTATCCAGAGCACTGTGTTCCCTTTTGGAGACCCTTGAGCTGCTAGGCAGAACCTGCTCCTACTTTGCCTTTCAAGCTGCTACCACCGGGGGTGGTGACACACACATGTAATGCCAGCACTCGGGAGCCTGAGGCAGGAAAAGATCGTTGGGAGTTGGAGACCAGCTTGGGCTACAAAGTGAGCTCAAGGCCAGGCAGGTCTTGCACAGTGAGACCCTGTCTCAGAAAGACAACAAACAAACAAACAAAGCTGCTAGAGGCTCCCCATATTCTGTGGCTTCCAATCTCTTGTTTGGAAGACCTCTGAGCCCTGCTTCTGTTTCTATCACATTTCCTCTGCAGTGCCTTGCTCTGCCACTGTTATGAACCTTTGTAAGCACATTGGGTCTACCTGGGTAATTGTGGCACCTCTGCTGATATTAAGGACAGCTGATTAGCAATGCTTTTTTTTTTTTTTTAAGACAGAGTTTCACTGTGTTGTTCAAGCTGGCCTTATTTTCAAATCATAAGTATGTAGCCCAGGGTGGCCTTGAGCTCGAGGCAATCCTCTTGCCTCAGCCTCCCAAGTGCTAGGATTACAGGTGTGCACCATGCCTGCAAAGCAGTGTTATCTGCAGCCTTAGTCCTCTCTTGTCATGCTGCATAAATATTCAGAATTTCAGGGATTAGGAGGTGAGCATTGTGAGGGGGAGTATCATTCTGCCCACACACATGGGTGGAGCCCAGGAATGCTGCTAAACATCCTAAACTGCCAGGAATGATCCTGCAATAGTTAATTGTGATGTTAACCTGAATAAGAAATACCTTGCACATTAGTTGAGCACAATTCTAGGAGTGTCTGGATGATGGATTTACTGAAGAGAGAAGACCCACTCTGCATGTGGGTGGCACCAACCAATAAGTTTGTAGCAGGGATGGAATAAAAAGGGGAAAGAAGGAAGTCTCACTTTTTCTTCTTCAGAGGAGCTCCAGTTTTTATCGCCTTTGGATATCTGTCTCTAGGCTTTCAATGCAGATTGTTCAGCCTTCCAGCACATATTCTGCAGCTGTTCAACACAGACCCTTCAGCTTCCCAATACCACTCTTTCACAGGACTCTGCAGGGAGCCCCAGGTCTTCGATTTTTGCCTGGATCCTCCAGTTCTCTAGCTGCAGATGGCCTTTTTCATTCCTCTCCCTCTGACTCTGCAGGCCATTGTAGGTCTACCCTGTAAATCCTTTATATATTATATATTACTATATATTAAATCTGTTGCTCTGATACAGATCCCCCAGATGCCTACAATGCTAAGGCTGAGGGTTTCTCATCTAAGGTGGTAAATAAGTTATGCTGAGTTCTGATAGGTGGTGGTAATGGGAGATGGGAATCTTTTCTATCTTGTTTGGGGTTTTGAGGACACATTTGTAGCATGCAATATGTAGCATGTTAAACTGTGCACACTCATAGGCCCCCTTTGGCCACCATTTAAAAAAATAGCACTTAAATTTATGATTTGAAAATATGGAAATAAGTACTAGAAGAGGTAGGTGAAAATGTTGGAATCTGTCTTCTGCACAGAAGAACAGAGATATGCAAGGCTGGCACAGAGACAGCTTTACCCCTGTACAGTAGCGTTAGATTTACAATGCATAATACCTAAATAAGAATAATTTAAAACAGATGTGGGTATGTCCCTGTAATGCCAGCTACTCTGGAGACTGAGGCAGGAGAGTCACAGGTTCAAGGCCAGTCTGGGTAATTTAGTGAGATCTTGTCTTAAAATTTAAAAATAGCCAGGCGTGGTGGTGTTTGCCTGTAATCCCAGCACTTGGGAGGCTGAGGTAGGAGGATTATTGTGGGTTCAAGATCAGCCTGGGCTACAAAGCGAGTGCAAGGCCAGCCTGAACTGCACAGCGAGATCCTGTCTCAAAAAAACAAAAAAAATATTTAAAAATAAAGGAAGCTAGGTATGTAGTTCAGGGGTAGAACACTTGCCTGGCAGCCTAAGCCCTGGATTCAATCATCAGTACCACAACAATAAATAAGAACAAAAACCAACGGGAGAGATTTGCTCATTTACTTCATGCTTACTGCAGAGATCCTGTTCAGGGCCAGGGTTTGTGCAAAGCCCTAGCCATGACCAATTAGTTTCTCTCTCTCTCTTTCTCTCTCTTTGTCTTTTTGAGACAGGGTCTTGCTGTGCAGTTCAAGCTGGCCTTGAGCTCACTTTGTAGCTTAGGCTGGCCTCGAACTTGCAATGATCCTCCTGCCTCAAGTCTCCTGAGTGCTGGGATTACAGGCATGCACCACCACGCCTGACCTGACCAATTAGTTTCTAAGAGGAGCTGTTGTGGGAAAAATGAGAGGTGAGCCCCAGGAAGAAAGGTCAGCTTCCATGGGTTACCTGGCCCATCTTTGGAGCCTAGTACTTACCCCAGTGGAGGTTTGGCTCTGACCCCGAAGGCTTTGTCACCAGGCACCCTGAGCTCCAGATGAGGGAGGGTGCAAAGCCCTTCTTATGCATCCTAAACTGTGGCCATGATCCTATGCTTTTTTTTTGTTTTGTTTTTTTCTGGTACTGGGAATTGAACTCATGACCTTGTGCTTGCCAGGCAGGCACTGTGCCGCTGAGCTAAATCCCCAGCCCCTGATCCTATGCTTTGCTCTCCTGGCCCAGCCCTGCCTTTCCATACCCCCAGCTGATGGGCATTCCCTTCCTCTGTGCCCATGCAGCCTTTATCCCTTCCCTGTACCCTGACACCTTTACTCCCTCAGCTTCCCAATACCACTCTTTCACAGGACTCTGCAGGGAGCCCCAGGTCTTCGATTTTTGCCTGGATTCTCCAGTTCTCTAGCTGCAGATGGCCCTTTTTCATTCCTCTCCCTCTGACTCTGCAGGCCATTGTAGGTTCATTATCAGGCCACACATAATGAACAAGATGGGGAACCTGCTGCCATTTTTTAAGCCTCAAGAAGTGGTAGCTTTTCCCTTTGTGAATCACTGTGTTTTTGAAATTTATACATGCTCTTCTTCAGTTTTCCAACTGCCAGTGGACTTCCACCCCAGCATAAACATTTGTTTTCATATTGTTTTGTATTCTCCACGCTACCTCTAGGAGACACCTGAAATCCTCTCTAGCTCAACTGCAGTCCCCTGGGGGTCCTTGGTCCAGAGTGGGCGACACCACTAGGGGACCCTGGCAGCCTGGCTCTGGCCTGCACCACCCGCCCACTACACACTCTGGGTGGCTCTCAAGGACTTGGGGCCTCAGGGGAGCACAGCGCGGGCAGCTCTTGGTGGCCCTGTCCCAGCGGTCCTCCAGGTTACACGCTAGCAGGCAGCTTTCTCTGCATTCCCTGCTTGCACCTCCATCTCAGTGTTTTTCCTGACAGTCTGGGGGTTGGTCAGCCTCTGCAACAGCAACAATGGATCTTGCTACAAGCATTTATTGAGCACCTACTGTGTGCCAAGCCCCACAGCTGGGTTATTAATTCAATAAGATGACAAGGTAGCCACTATTACTATCCCCAGTTTCAAAAGAGGAAACTGAGGCAGGAGAGGTGTTGCACTTTACTCACACAAACACAATCAAGCAGGAGACAGATTTGAATCCAGCCACCAGGCTCCAGGGCCAGGCTCTCACAGGTTCTGGCTTCTATTCAAGAGGTGCCTGCTGCTGGTTGTAAACTTCTCCAGGGGCTTGCCAGGCACCCCCATGGCCCGCCTGCTCCAAGAACAGGTGCTTTCCTTTGTCCCTTACATCCTCTGTGCCCCTGGAGACAGGCATGCCTCATTTCCCTAACCTGAGGCTTTCTGCTAAGACTCTGATTGCACCTCACCCCCACTGTGTAACCCACAGACATTCCAGAACAAATCAATTCTTATGATTTTGGCCCCCCTCCATAGCATTGTTTGAAGGTCAAAATAAGACATTTCAGTGACATTCAGCCAGCTATTCTGGGTGTTGGCCCTTCCATCCTAGAACCATGGCCAAGCCTGTAACCTTGCAGAGAAACACCCCTCCCCCAGCATTGGTGAACACTTCCGTGACTTATATGAAGGCAAGGTTGGCCATATTTCAGCACTATGCCAAGGTTCAGCTGGTTCCTCCAACCCTTGCTAAGATTGCTACAGCTATTCAGGACCTGAAGAAAATAGTAGTGCTCAAACTGGTAACTTCAAGTAGTTCACAGTTAAGGAAGCTGTGCTGAATGATTTGTTACCCACTGAAGTGCAGATGTAGTTTTATGTCAGAGTGAGCATAGGCAAGAATGGCATCATTGGCTATAATGTTCAAAAACCAATCTTGGGGGTTGGGGATTTAGCTCAGCGGCACGGCACCTACCTGGCAAGCACAAGGTCGTGAGTTTGATTTCTGGAACTGGAAACCCTCCCCTAAAAAAAAAAAACCACAACAAAACCAATCTTTAGTCGGGTGCGGTGGCATACACCTGTAATCCCAGCACTCAGGAGGGTGAGGCAGGAAGATTGTTATGAGTTCAAGGCCAGCCTGGGCTACAAAGTGAGCTCAAGGCCAGCCTGAACTGCATAGCAAGACCCTATCTCAAAAAGACAAAAAAAACCCCACAAAACTTTAACATCTAATTATATCTGATTTATTATTTGGGTGTTGTTGGACAATATGTGATCAAAATATTTGTAATCTGGATAAAATGTGTTAAATTTTTTAAACTTTTTTTTTTTTTTTGGTCTTTTTGAGACAGGATTTCACTATGCAATTCAGGTTGGCCTTGAATTCACAGCAGTCCTCCTGCCTCATCCTCCAGAACGCTGGGATTACAGGTATGTGGCATCACACTCAACTCCTAAAAGGCATTTTAAAAATGATCACCCAAAAAGATTTTTATTCTGGAATCTAAAAGCTGCTTGCTGAGGGATGGGGCCAGATTATTTTGAGGGTTAGATTCACCCTGGGCTGGGGGTTGGGGTCAGGAAAGACTGCTTTAGGTCCTGTTCTCTGGTAGAGGGCTATTAAAGCCAGGTGGTCCGGGAGGAATGCTTGAAGGGTCTGTTGAGACTAGGTCTATTTTATTGGAGTCCTGAAGGATGGAGTTTGCCAGATGGAGAGAAAAAAAAACGATGTTCTCAGCACAGAAGTGGGCAAATCACACTTTGTGTGATTGTTTGTTAAGTTCAAAATAAATGAGATTGACTGGCAAAGTGGTGGTGGTGGGACCCATGATGAGAAAGAAAGTAATTAGGGAGTAGTCAGGGCTGGGTGAGGGCTGAGGATGCAGAATGGGCTGCCTCTTTATCCTGGAGGCCTTGGGAGAACCACTGACCCCTTCAGGGAGTACTCCAGATGGCCAAACTTCAGGTTTCTGAGCATCCACCCTGCTTCAGCTGAGAAATCGGTTGGTAAGACAGTTCTTGGGGATGAACCACGTGGGGGGTGGGGTGGGGGGGTGAATGGTGTCCAGGGTTCCAATTAAACGCTCTGTTACCCCACTGGAACTGGGCCAGCCTCCTCCTCTTGGCTCTGCTGGTGCCCCACTTGCAGGACCTTAGGACATGGGAGCATCCCTTGCCTACCGCATCCTGTGCCCTGAGACCAGTAGTCCCAGGATTCCCTCCCAGGCAGCTTACTGG